>NC_071983.1:8529917-8609263 GCF_026283585.1 Hylaeus volcanicus | reverse complement strand
AGAGAGAGAGAGAGAGAGAGAGAGAGAGAGAGAGAGAGAGAGAGAGAATTAAATGCGTTAAATTATTAATACCATTCGGAGTCGAGTAGGAAAAGGGGGCGACAGGGTTGCGCACGAGCCAATCCAGGGGGCAAGTTCTTCCTGGGGGAGCTCGTTCCGCTCCACCCTCCTCGTCGACGATTTCCTTTCACCGTTCCCTGCGTTTCTCCAAAGGGCACTCGGTCGTCTCTCCGTCTACGTCGTTCCCTCGATCGACGAGCATGCGGCGTTGACGCTCAGCTGTGTGTTAAATCCGCAAATTATTGCGGCTCGGTTCGAGCCTCGAGTCGATTACGCGTAGCCCCAGTTGCATCGAGGGCCAGCGGGGGTCAGGCCTCGCGCAGTGAGTCGAGGGTGGCCACGTGGCTACGAAAAAAATCGGCCGCCCCAGTCGTGCGATCGATCGTTGAGCAGAAACAACAATAGTCGCCTTAGATTTGATTATGCAAAAATCTCGAGAAGTTGAGTTACACGGAAATAATTTTTAACCCTTTCCACTCGGAGCCATTGTAATTTTGTGTAATGACACTTGAGCTTATATGAATGTTTAGACATTGAGGAACATACTTATGTAAAAAATCAAAATTTTATATTATTCTAACGTGTGATAATGTGTGAAACAGTCATAAATATGCATTGATAGTTTCTCTCGTTTAAGCTGCAATCTTAGGCTTCCTTGTTCGTCTTCACAAATTATGTCATACAAGATATGTTGCCATATCTCACTTTCTTATAGAAATGCTCTTTGTCGCTTTTTTAAAGTATAGACTATTCGTATATCTTTCCCATGTAACACAAGCACATATTTGTAACTACGTAATACGAAACATCTTATACTAAGTGTTCAATATTGGAAAAGAGTGCATCGATGAGTAGGTTTTTCCAACATCGCTATTCGTTTTCTGTTCTCGTTGCCCTCTTTCCTACCTCCTTCGTATCTCGTCGATCTCTCTTCCCCTGCCAGGATAATAACTTCAGACGTTCTCTCGCTGAGGCTGCGATATCGTTCCACCTAACCAGAGCACGTCTGTGCGCCCGGCGTTTCAACCGAAGACGTTGCACGTTCGATAACAGTCCGCGCCGTTGATAACACGCAGACCCGTTTGCGATAGAGTATCGCGCGACCAGAGATCCCACCGCGCCTAATTGAAGCCGCTTTTAAACAGAAGAAACACAGGACGCGAGTCGGTGGTGGAATTTTTATCGCGCACCCTCCTTTTTCCGTTCGTTGCTTCGAATAAGATGGTCTCGAGATTGGTCGATCTCAATTTCGATCGGTTCTCGATTTTGTCACAGCTGATTCGAAACACGCGCCGGTGGGTATTTTTTCGACTCGCTTTCGAGATTCGCATGGGCGTTGGATTGAATCGTGTATACTAAAAATAGCGCGGCATATGCGCTGGTAAAAACGCATCTCGCTGCCGTGCTCGTGGCCTCCTTTCGATTTCGCTTCTCTGCTCGTTTCTGATTCGTTTACAACATAAAAGTGCGGGTGTCACATTTCGCATGCATTTGCACGACTCTTGAAATCTGTTCAAAGATTCCTCGTTGCAATGGGGACACGTCCAAATGGGATCAAGATCGATCGATGATAAACACAAAATTCGTGCTTATAGAACGTCTAGAGATCGAATTAATCGAGGAGGTAGCATCGAAAGGACGTAAGATTCGAATGGCTGCAGTCGCTTCGAGGGCGGTTCTGCTGACACTGGAGTCGACGGAACCAGGATGGAAAACGTTGAACGTCGAACTGGGTACCGAGAGGTGGAAACGAAAGGGATACCGCGTAGAAAACGCGAGTTCGGCGGTCGATGTTTGTTCCGCGGAGAAACAAGCGTGGAAGTCAGAGGCTACGGAGCCCGAAAACGAGAAGGGAGAGGCTCCAACGAAAGGATACGTCCAGCCTTGGAGCGAAAAAACGTAACGGTCATTCGCCCACAAGGCGAAGAAAAGTTGGCTGTAGCCAGCCACTGACCGGAGCCAAGGAGACGCTCCGAGCGATCGCTTGCCTCTCCGCTTCGTCGAGCCGAGCAAGGCGGACCGAATCAGTTCGCTCTTTTCCTCCAACCGCGTCCACTCCGGTTTGGTTTGCTCTTCGTTTTGCTGTTCTCCTTTTTATGTTCCTTCGTGACGGACCGGTCCCGGAAAATTACCAACGACCACCGATCTTTCCAACGGAAAGTTTTTCGAGGTGCCGTCTATGGGTGCACGATCGCGATCGACTCTTCTCCACAACCCAACCGCGTCTCATTCTCAACTTTCCTCCGGGTATTTTCCCCCATTCGACGGCTTCATCTACGCGCTCGATTCGGGAAAATGTTCTCCATACCCTCCATGGAGACGTCCCGTGCTCTCGTCGCTGAAGATCGCTTCTCCTCGTTTAGGGCACGCTTCCAGAGGTGAGCAAACGAGAAAGCTGCTCGGAGTCCATATTTTGCTGAAAATTCAGAGACAATATAGTCTTTACTCGTCAATCACAGCTAACTGGTTAAGAGACAAAACGAAATTTAGATACAGACGTTTTACGAAAAAGGTGCGAGTGACGCGGTCTACCCGAGTCGTTCGATCGGTACGCTTTCGAATTTCTACGATGACTGACAAATGCACAGAGTCATACCGTTGTTTCCCTGTAGTCCCCCTTTTTGGGAATTCCCCGACATTCGTCTTCTGCGCGACGATAAACGAAGTTTCCGCCGTTCAGGTATGACACAGTCATAAAACCTAGGTCCAAATTTAGCTATTTCGATCACTATCGATCCGAAGGTCTCGAACCAAAGAAAATGAAACTTTTAAATTATAGTTTAACGGTTTTTTCGCAAAAGTCCAACACTCTGAAAACTTGGGGACTTGTCGGAACGCGAACTAAACGCGGTGCGACGATCGGAGCGGCCTAGTCGGAAAGCAATCGCGCGTAACCGTAAGCTTTCGAAAGCGTGAACACGCCGAGTGCAACCTACCTACGAAACGAAATTCAACACCGCCAGCCGACGTTGCACGAGCGTCGATCGAATAAATCGTCGAGCAATTTGTGGACAAGCGTCGCGCTCGCCGAGCGGAGCGGAACTCGTTTGTACAAAGGGCCCTCTCGATAGTTTCGTCGCGGCGCGGCGGCTCCAACGGCGGACGATTTATCAGCGCGAAACTATGCCTGGGTTTCTTTTCGTGTAGCTACGCGACCGGTAACATTTGTTCGCGTCGCTCGTATCGTTGTACATTGCCAGGGAGTCTTAATATTCCTCGGGCGTGATCATTTATCAGGTAGTGCGAGACCACGGTCGAGCGACATTCCTTGTCGTCGGAGAGATACGAGTACCGTGACAATATGATTCTCTCGCTGAATATTCGCGATCCGCGAGCGTCCGATCGACCACGTTTCCACGCCGCCCGTTTATGAACAACGGATCCCATTTCGTTAATTTTCCACTTCACCGTCGCGATAACGGGTCCCTTCTTATCGTTGCGACGTTTGCCGCGCTTATCCGCCTCGCAACCGCGATTATCCTCAGCTGGAGACATTTGTCGGTGCTCCTCCGTCTGAGCTTCTTCGAGATACGCTCGGAAACGTGCCCGATTCCACCCTACTACGATCGTCTTCCTATTCTTGATAAGCCCTCTCGTTGTACATTCATCGCGTTTCTATTCGTTATGCCTTCATATCGTGCATCTAAAGGGTTTTATTCATTAACGTTCTATGGGCCGAATTTGTTTTCTGCAAACGACTTGCAAGGAATTAGTTTGATATTTCAAGTTGCTGGTGCTGCCAACCGCCATCAATATTGTTATTGGTTATCGGAGACATTACATAAAACACGTTCACGTATACATTATCTTGTAAAAAAGAAAACGATATAATAGCATGTGAAATATAGAGGGTGAAATAGAGGGTTAACGTAGAAGTCTCTCGGCAGCGCGTGCGTTGCGCTCCGCGTTGTCCTCTTTCACCGTTGAATTTCCCTTGTACCCTTTTATGCTTTTAATTTTTAATACCGGATATCACGAGCGTGGCGCGATTCCAAAAAACCAACACCGCCGGAATAGACGGACGTTTGGCATCCGGCCAATTTTATTTCCCTTGCTCGTCGAAGACGATCGCTAAAGTAACGAAACTTTTTCCCCTTTTTCTTTCATTTTTCCGCGTGGCCAGGATGCGAATCGGTGGAAAAAATCGCACGAAATCATTCCGCGACGATGCGAGAGACAGTTTATAGACTCGCCAAGTTATTCGTTCATCTTCTTTCAAAATTTTTATTCGTGACCGATCAACCTCTCGTGTATTTCAGTTCGACCAAAATTCCTAACGTCGAGTGCAAAAGTGATCGATTCGATCCGAGGCTAAAATACGTTATCGGAGGTAACCGATTGTCCTCGAATGCAATCGTCTCCCATGTCGCGCTTTCGAAAAGCTTTCCCGTCCAATTTCACTTGTTGCCATCCGCGACCATACCTTTCGACCGTTGACACGGTGCAACGAACGAGCCTAGTGCACAAGTATCGAGTCTCCGTTCTACGATGCCCGATCGCGGATTTGCCCTCGAAAAACTCGCATTCGATTTACGAGGTATTCGCTAGGCCTGCTTCAGCCATTTGTACGTGTACGTTTCGATCAGCTAATTGAAAAAACGATGAATCGCCGGCGGAGCGCAGGAACGCTCGGGAATCATTAGCAAATGCGGCCGGCGTTCGAATATTTTTCATGTATCGCGGTCGTTCGAAGGTACACCAAGAGCAACCCGGCGGATTCGCTTATCGTCGTTATTCCTAGTTTCGATTAGCTGATTAAGCCGACAGAACGCGCGCGCAGTTATCCACTAATGCGTTGCCGATCTATCGACGGTTGCATCGCGGGGCGAGTCTTTTTCCCAAGGTTTTTCCCGCCATACGCGATACCTACCGGTTCCACCGACGAAAGCGCAATCCATCGGTGAAACGTCGTTCCGTGGTAAACGGAAAGCACGGGTTAATCAACGAAACGCGGCGGCTGAGAGCGACGCGAAGAGAAAAACCGAGCGCGTTGCGACTCTGACCGCGTATCGATATTTTTCTCCTCGCTCTCACGAGTTCGTTCACCATACGCTCAATCGAACAAACATACGCGCTGCGTATATTCCGCTTAAGTGCATGCGTATTTTCATTCATCATCTGTTGCGAGCCACCGATGAATCCGAGTCACCTTCTCGCCGATCGGTGCAGGAACGAATTTACCGCTCACCTGTCTTTGTACGTAGCCGGCCGGTCGCGCTGCGTCGCATGCATTGCAAATTGTAATGCTACGGTATCGGTATCGGTATACTTGGTGGAGGAAAATTCGGTAATATTATTTTTCGCGTCTATTTCGTACCAACTCAAAAGTCGGAAACATTTAAAAATATGGTACTGTAGTTATGCTTCACAGTGTAGTCTTCGGGCAGTACCGCCACCGTCGCGTGGGATACGAATCTACATCACGTCGTAGGAATGCATACACGATTAGTCACCTGGCGAAATTCGTCGAAACCGATGATTCTTCCTCTCGATTTCGTACTTAATCGGTGAATCGACTCGCGATGGAAAATGCCACGAGGAATATCAATGTTCCTATTTCGATCTTTCGAATTCGGTGCACGACGTCGGGAAGGCGTTGTACGTAGGGCTCGAAAACTAGGCCTTAGGCCTCATAGATTGGACGGGGCGAAATTGCTGAATGCGCGAAACGAAAGTATCACAGCTGACGGGTAGGGGTGCGAAGCGGGGACGGCTGTTGCGAGGGTGGGCGCTCGTCGGAGGGTGGTTCTCGCCGAGGGTGCTTCGGCTTTTTCATAACCGGCGAAAGTAGAGGGTGCGGCGGACAATGAATCTTCATCTAAATTGTAAATCGTACGTTGTAAAATTGTAAACGATCGTTGGTCGGTGCCTCGCCGCGATTTGTATTAACATCCCAAACGGTCGACCGTTCCTTTGCGCGCGACCAACTCCAAAGCGTTCTAGGGTTCGATCGCGCTTTAAATTCGCCCGTCTACCTTCGCGTTGCTAAATTTTCGCTGTTTTATATCCGGCTTTGCTCGATCGCGAGTACCTCCGCTCGCCGAGCTGCCTCCAAAGAGGAAAAGTAAGGACGCGACTCGGTACTGGAATAGGAGCGACGCGACATGCTCGAGATCGGAAGAAAGGTCGAGAGAGCAGACGGTTGCTTCGACTTGCTCGCTCCTCGGCGCAACGGCGAGGGAACAAGCGGAAGAAAATCGGAGAGGTTGGTCGGTGGATTTGCATTTTGATAAGAAATCTCTCGGAAAGTTTCCTGCGAGTATAGCTCGGCCATCCTCTTCTGTCTCGTTCTCTGGCTAGCGATGGCTGGTTCTTTTATCCGAGTCTTCTCGCCTCTTCCGCTCCGTAACACTGCCTCGACCGCTTTCTTATTCTTATCTCGTTACGCGGGATTAGCTTATTTTATTCGAGACGTTGCCGGTTGCAGCAGCTTCCCCGCGACAGAAACTCGCGTTAACTCGGAACGTCATGATCGAGGTACCGAATCTCACCTAACGAAAATTCATGTTCACGGGTGAAACTTTTATTTCGATTTCGTCAACTATTAATTAGCCCAGGACATTGTTGAACAGATGCGAAGACATCGAGAAGTAAAGTTTGTTTTAGTGGCTCGATGTACACTCTCGTAAATTATTACTATACAACTTTCGTTGCTAAATTCTGTATTGGATGTGTATTTAACAACATTTAATAATGTTAAACGTTCCGAGTATTATATTCAATTTTATAGTGGAACTATGGGATTATTTAGATAGGAAAGTTCAGAAAGAATGTTCAGTATATCAAAAACATCAATGACGAAACATTCCAAAATACACGAGAAAGAAATTAATAATGTTCAAGTTTAGTAAGAGAAGATTTAACGTTATCTAATGTGATATTTAAAAAAGACTATTAATAAAATATATTCGTTGGTGAAACATAAACATACCGAAACATAAATGATATAATTGATATTTACGTATAATAGATACGCAACTTTTATTAGATATTTATTTTGATTAAGGAAGTATCCATATACTTCTGAGCGGAGCTGTAATCGTTAAGTGGTGGGAAATACGAGAAAATGGAAGAAGACATCCCGTTGCTATTTGTTATTTTTTCCCCGTAAAGTCCAACGAAAGAAATTCTGTCTTCTTCAATTTTGACGACGAACGTCTCGAGACCGTTGCATGTTCGCTCGAACCGGCAGAGCGAGAAGTAACAGAAGGAGGATAAAAAGCAGAATAATGCGAGAAGTTTTCGAAAAAAGCGGGAAGCAATTAAGGAAATTGGTAGCTGCAACGGTGGAAACTTAGCAGCCCCGCAGTCGCAGGGAGTAAAAAATGCGAAGTGATCAAAGCGCGTTACGCTCGACGAATGCCAGTCGACACACGCTCGACGTGCTCGCTGCGAGAACCTTTAACCCTGTCGGTCGATTTAAGCGCGTGTGCGTTTCGTTCCATGCTCGCGAGCGTGTACACGATCGATGGCTGCAAAAATGCGCTCGCGTTGTTGCAAACAATCTCCCTGATGAAACTCGTGACGGCGATCCTTCGCCATTTATATCAACGATGAGAATTGCTCGAGTTTTTGCCTTTGCGCTCTCGTCGAGAACCGGCGCGAGGAACGACGTAAGGAGAATGCTGCGAAGCGATGCAACGTTCAAAACACTTTAGACGGCTCTGAAGCGAGGAAAAACGACTTTCGCCCGACTAAAAGTATTAGGTCGTCATCGACGAATCGTCGGTAGATTTTCGTGGTTCCCATCGATCACCTCTACGCGTCATTCTCCCGTCGGTCCAGTTTTCTGCGTCTTCTTCGGTTGTAAAAAAAATACTTCCAAGCGGCAACGACGTTGGACGTCTCGGATAAATTCCGTCGACTTGAAATTTCGAAGGATGGTATCGTGCTTGGCCGGATACGCCCTTCGGGAAATATATACGATCCCGGGCGTCCGTCGCTTTGAAAAATGACGTCGCTCTCGGCTTTTCTCTCCGAAGGGCTCGCAAAGGGAAAAAAAGAGAGCGCGGAAACAATGCTTCCATGCGGAGGGCGAATCGAGAAGGGAGTCGTATCGGGACTGGAGGGAAATTACGGGAGAGACGAAGCTACTTTGCATCGAGCCAGTCACCCTTGCCAATACTTCGCGCACCGTCTCGCCCACCCCTTTCATCCCCGTGGCTTATTTTTGACGGGAGGAAACCCTTGCCTCGATATTTGCGTTGTCATCCCCGTACGCGACGCGTCGTCGTCGAAAGTGTCGCGTAATTTCTTCGTCGACGATTTTTACGACGATGGTCGACGCTAACCGAGGCTTCCTGAATGCTTCTTATTTAAATTCGCGCTCGTAAACGTTACAACGCCTACGAGTGCGGGTTTCGTCCTCGATCGACCGAGTTCGATTTCAACCCTTTACACTCTGTGTCACCTCGTTGCAAAATGTGCGAACAGGAATCCCATTATATTAAATAGTCTAACTTTGGAAACTTGTCATTTTTGTGTTTTTAATATATTCACTATATCCTACGATGTATTACATACAGTCAGTCCCATAAGTATTCGCAACCTCTATATTTATTGAAGAAATTTTATTAATTTCGAATGAATGCTTTATGTTTCCAAATAAAATTGTAATTGTAAATATATACTCGTAGATGTGTGAAATTCATTCATGTATCTCCTGTAAACCTATATGTGCGCGTTGGTACCATTTTTATTCATTCGCTTCGCGAAGGCCGCACCACTCGCGAGATTGCTTCGTTCTATATTTTCGTCACCTGAATATTCGTCGTGACTCCATCCCGATGGAATTTGTCACTGGATGCAACTTGGCTTCATAAAGTAGCTTTGGGAGTCGACAGGATTTTACTCAAAACTTTAAACTTGGCCAGAGGCGTGTGCGAGGCGTGTGCTTCCTGCTTCCTTCCCGAGGTCCTTCGAGGGGGTTGGGAAAGTATCGTAAAACGTTGATGAAAAAGACCCAACCGTTTACCAGCTTCCTCGCGTCCTGTTCGAACCACTGTGTATGCTGCATACGCCAACAGTTCCCTTTTTCTCCCGAGTTCCAATTTATAGTTTTTCAACGTGTCCACCTTCGTTAGACATTCTCTCTTCACGCGACCATCCCAGTCGGTAGCGTTGACAGGCTGCGAATAACTCGTCGTCCGGCAACGTATCGATTTTTCTTGCGGTGATGTTGCGGACCGTCGCGATTTTTGCATACGCCTGCTCGAGGGATGGAGAGAGAAACCAGTAAAAACGAATCTACGAAAACTGTAGTTCTATTTCCAGCGTTCTAGTTACCGCGAGCAAGCGGGAATGGCTGTAGTTCAGCAGCGATCGAAACAGGGGTGGAAGTTTATCCGCGCGAAAGGGGAAGAATTGTCAGGAACGCGGCTTCGTTATTTTTCTTCCGGTATACCTTGCACCTTAATGGAGGAACAGCGTTCGATTTTCTGCACGAGTGGAGCAGCTCTTAAATATTCAGTTCGACGCGTTCCGCGGACTTGTTCTACTCGGACACCTCGCGTACGCTCTTCTGGCTTCTTCTTAACGGAGTTTCCCGCTTTGTTCCCTCGTCAAGGAGACTTCTCTCTCTCTCTCTCGAGGTACGATAGAATTATCCCGTTGCAAGTTCAAACGCTCGAGAACCATGCGTTCGAAGCCGTTCCCAATAAACGGTGTTCTTCGGGTTGAACAATTCCTCGACCTCTTTCCCTGTATTTACCTCTGCCACTCCCAGAGCTGCGCGAGCACGGGAAATTTGAAAAGGAGATCTTCTTTCCTCGTTTTCTTCGATTACGCGTCGGGAGGGTCGCACGTGGCCGACTTTAATCGATATTACCGCTCGCGGAAATTGGATCCTCGCGGACCTGAAATAATTACAGGCGAAGTTCGGTCGTTGCAATCGCGGCGAAAAGGGTGAAAGACTCCCGAAGGAAATTCTGATTTCGTTTGCCTTTAACGATGAACAGCTTAAGAGGGAAGGGAGCGTCTTGGCGCATACTTAAAGCTCGTCGACGATGCGACACCGCGATTCAAAGAAAACTTCGTCGAGCACTCTTTCGGTAGGGCTTTACTCGTAACGCGATTTCGTTCATTTTCTTCTCTTTTATTTCTTGGCCGTACCTTTGTTCGGCGATATCGACAATGCGCTCGTTATATGCCATTCGGTTCTTCCTGCGCTTTTAAAACTTCTTCGATAATTCTCTGTTCAAGATACAAGTCGACTATTGAAGAAAATGCAAATGTAACGAAAATGCCCTTGGTCTATAGCATTCGCATACGCAGCTATAGTACGGGTTTAGCGATCCCGAGGTACCCGAGCTGTAGGGCCAGTGGACCCTAACGGATATACAAATGAATGTAAGAGATACTGTAGACAGTATTAAAACTATGGAGCAACGAAAAGAAGAAAATAGAGAGCTGTACATAATACTGTGATAAACGTATAATTAAGAAAAGAGACACTTTTTTCAATTGGGTGCAAAAACATGGTCTGGGTCATGCACCACGAGGTATACTCGTTCCACCACTATTTATACCTTCCAAAAGAACCGTCCAGCCTTTGGTAACGCGTCAGATCGCTCTCCGAAAGTAAAAACTTAATAAATCGTCGGGATGCTCTGCGGTTGCCGGTTGTCTCCGGCGAAATTTCGCAGAAGAACGGTAACGGACGCGTCGACGGGCCAGGAAACGCATTCCTCCCCGGATGGTGCGGCACGAAAGAGCACCGGCGGTCGGTGTTCGCCAGTCGCGCACCTAAAAACAATGAGGCAGAGCTGAAAAGAGAGTCGGCGGCGTTGGCGAAGCGAGCGAACACCAGCCGCCGTATCTGGGTGGATCTTGCGTGCGAGTGTCCTTGCCGAAAGGGGATGAGCGAAACAAGAGAAAAAGATGGGAGAGAAAGGGCGAGGAAGAGACAGAAGCGGCGCGCGAACGATGCGGCCTGGGGTTGGAGCCTTGTGGTGGAAAGGAGAGAACTCCGTGGCATGGCGGATCAATAGGGGTAGTTTTCAACATCGCGCATGCGAATCGGGGAGCCAATGGTCGCGCGAGGGTAGTTTCGTCGAGCCGAGCCGAGCCGCCCTTGGGCGAAGGAGATGGTGCACGGTGGAACGCGCGACACCCAGGGCCGTCATCGAGGGCACCCCGTGATCCAAACGTTCTACCTGTTTTTTATCCCATTTTCGACTTTGCCTTTTTTCTTTGCAAATCTCGAATCGTTGCCAGGCTCGTCCCCCGTTACTCGCCATTTTAGCCGCTCACTGCACAAATCGATTAACTCCACTTTTTTTAGAAACCTTCGATTTAAGTGTCAAAGCACTTGGTATAGTTAACACCATTAAACGATAAAATTTCGTTGGCCATTGAATAATAAATAATTTATTTCAGAGGCCAATGTACATTATTTCATCGTATTTCTCAACTTTTTATTTCCAATTACCACGGTGCCATGGTTACCTGCAAAGCACAGGGTTAGGTGGAATATTTTTCAAGGGTGCGTAAAAATGTTCGTCCAAAGATAAGGCTAAAGCGACAAAAGAAACGCGTTAACGCGATCTCCGGGTGTTTAAGATGTTCGGCGCGTTCGCTTTAGCTCAAAATTCGTCGAACTCGCTCGGGACTGGCTTTGCAGCGTCCTTAACGTTTTCGTATTCGTCGGGGCGCGTGCACGCTTGTTTGTCGAGAGGTTTTACGTCGTCCGGATGCATGCTTTCCAATGTCAGACGAGAACAGAAGCCGCTTCGCAGGGATATCACGCATCGGTGGTACGCGGGGCATGCAGATTTCTGCATCCCTATCTTTGTTATTCGCGTTCGGGCGATACCGGTCGTTTCAGCGCGGTTCGCTACCACTCTGCATGGACAGCCAGCCACCAGCAGCTGTTGCACGATCGCGGAATGCAATTTTTCTCCGGTTCTATCTCTCTCTGTCTCGTAACTTCGGAGGAATTACCGTGGATCGAATCGAAGAATGGACCGGGAACGAAAGAAACACTTACTCGGCGGGGGGTGTTTCGCGAAGTGTTCGTTCCAGAGAGCGAATTCGAGGCAGCGATAATGAAAAAGGTGTTCGGCGCCAATCTTCCTGTTTGTGTTTTAAATCGAGCCAACGATTTCGCACCCCCGCGAATCATTTTTAATTCAATTTAAATTTTAAATCCGATCGAGTTCGACTCGATATATTTACACGGGACAGAGGCTTCGATACCGAAAGAAATACAGTCGGGGGAACGGTAGAGGGAAGAAAAACAAAGGAAACAAACGTGATCGCGAAGGGAATAGAAAAAGGAGAAGTTGCGAGTCGCGTGTGACGGTAATCGTCGAACCATTACGAGCGTTCGATGAAGGCTTGCAAATATGGGAGTGCAATTTCTGAAATTACTAACACTTTTGTAGTAAATCAAAGAGTTGTCGCGGTATTTCTAAATATTAAATTGATTGGACTATTGTAGTTTAGGATTATCGCAGACGCCACCTCTGGTACCCGGTTTTGTACCTACTTTTTCTATTATTTCCACCGTTTACGAAGAATACTATTCCAGAGGGTGGAGCGAAAGACGCCGTTGCTTTCCACGAGGTTAACCGTTGTCGAGGGTGAAAGACCTTCGACCCATAGAGGCTACCGCCTACTACTTTGTTACGGTCTTTACACTATCATCGTCGACTGCAGCATAGTTACGAATAACCGTGGGCTAACCCCGTTTACAACGCGAAAGTGTATTTCAACTCTGTTCGAAGGGTGGTGGTCGATTCGATTGGCCGATGATTCGGGAATTCTTCGAGTCCTGTGAATTATCGATAAGGGTCGAAAACTTCTCGTTGACTATATGTGTGTATTCACGCGCGCAACGGTGAGGAATGGGTTATGCACGATCGTGGAACATTATCGTATTACCGTCGTTGCCATAGAATTCTGGTGCTCGCTTCGAAACCGAATCGTTGCGCCGCGTGCAAACGGGCCGTTTGATCCTATCGCTTTGCGTTCGCGTTATCTAACGTATCGATATTTAACG
This sequence comes from Hylaeus volcanicus, assembly GCF_026283585.1. NCBI lineage: Eukaryota > Metazoa > Arthropoda > Insecta > Hymenoptera > Colletidae > Hylaeus > Hylaeus volcanicus. Next base: position 8,596,203 of record NC_071983.1, on the reverse strand, counting down.
AGTGACTATCACAGACAGTTGCCATCGTGGCTGTTCCCCATATGTCTCGCGCAGACCCTCAAAACGATTTCCCTATGGAGGCGCCGCGGTTGCATCATTTGCAATTGATGGATAACACGTGCCTTTCATTTTCAAGAGGCCGATAAGTTTTTGCGTTTCCTTAAAATTTAATGCTTCTAGGTTAGATTTACAATCTCGCATATCAACATCTTATTCTTTCTTAAAGAATGAATGTCGTCCACAATCGTACTTGTTAACACTCTAGCGCGGCAAACATTTACATTAGGTTGTCCAAAGAGTTTGTTCAAATTTTAATATACAAATAAACAGCGATTTTTCTTAAACTAGGAGATATCTTTATTCTATATCATATTCTCCATCCTTTAAATAAATTTAGGGGATTAGTAACCATCACGACAAACCGAACGAATTTTTTGGCCAACGTAATACTTGATTCGGAACGTTCCTTTTTCCCTATAGGATATTTGTTTCGCATCTTCAATATGAATTAGTTCTATCGGAATAAGGCGCGTGGTGTTAACGAGGGTAAACGTGGAAATTTATTTATCGAATTCTGGAACGCAGCTTCCGATAATCAGCGGTTGCGATCCTTTAGGTTTTCCCGTGGCAATAATTGAAAATTGCCCGTGTTCCGCGTCCTCGGTCTTTCCGCCTCTCTCTCGCGCGTAGAACGTTGAAAGAGGCTATCCCGCGATGGCAAACTTGTTATCGCCTGTCGCGATCTACGCGTTACTAATTAGTCCCCGGTGTAACGAGCGATTATGCGCGTCTCGAGCATCGCATAATGGACCGTTGTCAATAATAAACGAGAGGAGAGATTTCTCGATGCTTCGCGAACACGATCGATCGATCCGAGGGCGAAGGTCGCTTCGAGACATCCTCTTAAGGACGGTAATCCTTCTTCGCTTTGCTCGACTTTTCTCTTCGGCTCGATGGCTAGCCTCTTGGCAGGAGACGACCTCCGATACTCCGATCGTCGATGGAATTTGTGACCTAATTTCACGATTCTGGGAAAGTTTGAAAATTCCATGCCTGTTACTCGCGAGGCAGACATTTCAAAGATGCGAAAAACTTGAAATTTATTGATCCGCACGTCGAACTTACTTATGTGACGATCAACATGTTAACGTGGAACAACTGTGCCTATCTACAGAGTTATCCACTGGAATTTGGGACGAGAAACTCGTAATTCGCATCGTTATAAACTATTTCCGACGGTCAATGATTCGTGACGGTATCGGTTGGCAAGCACCCGTACAGGTGGAACGAGGGGGTTCGAGAGGGACAGGTGTAAACGACCCACGCGACCGTTCACCCTTCTCTCCAACCCTCCGGTGAAATTTCAGCCTGGTCGAACCCGCGACAGGTGCAACAGCGGCGTCGTTGTCGCGTCCAACCGAGATAACGCGGAATCGGCGAGCCGACGAGTGCTCGATTGAAATTCCGCGCCTGGTTCGTGCTCATTAGCAGGCCCCGTCACCGCGAATCGACACGGCTAATTGCGTATCGTCGGTGCTTGATTGGAATTATCGCGAAATGCATCCAAATCGTCGGACCACGCGGCTCCCTCGACGAAAGAACAACCCGACACCTGTTAGGGGCGACCAGATGGAATCACAAATAGTGCCGAACGAGGGAAGAAAAATGCTCCCAACGAGGAAAAAGAAAGCGGAGAAGGTCAGCTCTCTCGTATTCGCCGGTTACCTCGAGCACTCGTGTAATTACCGACGATAGTCGCGGAGATGGTCAACGCTAAATTTTCAACGCTGATAGCCGAAGATATTAGCGGATCCTTGCGAACTGTGGGCCGATATCGCGAGTTGCTAATTGTCTAGCTACCGAGCTAAGGTTACCGGCCACTTCGGGCCAAGGGAATTCTAAATTAAATTTAACGCTACGCGTAGTTAGAGCTTTCCGAGGTTTCTATTACCCGTGGATCTAATCAGTGTCGTTTCATCGGCGTTGCGACTAATTGGAGTCACGGACGTAACCATTCACCGAATATCATTGGTATCGTTTCAACGCTTAGAGAGGCCAAGTGATAATGCGAGGTTTAATCAACAGGATTAGACGTTGACCTTCTTGACCCCTCCAAACAACTTGCAAGGGATTAGTTTGATATTTCAGGTTGATGGTGTTGCCAACCGCCATCAATATTATTGATTATTACTGGTTATCAGAGACATTATATAATTAAGACGTATACGTTATCTTGTGAGAATATAATGTGTTTCAATGTTACGTTTTTATATAAAAATTATATTTTATAATTCTTCATCATGTGGTACCTTTCGGTGACTTTCTTTTTACCATTTTCGAGTACTATGTTTAAAATATATCTTGAGGATGTATGATGGGAGGCACAATCGGAGATAAATGTATATGAAATTTTAATTAATCAATTATTTTTCTAATTACGACATTTAAATGAACAAATTTATAGTTATAAACTGGTTCTTAATGTCAAGTTTCTAATATAACACGAATTTTTTTGCTTCTATTTAATTTGGAATGAAATTCTCAATATTTTTAATCATTAATGAAGAAAAAAGCTCTTGGCATTGAAAATGCCTTGAATTCAACTTAACAATCGTGAAAATAGTGCGAGGGGCTAATTTCTAAAAGACGAATAGAATTGAAGGAGAAAGCATCCAGATCGAAAGAGTTAAAATCTCAGACCTGGCGTCGCCCGGTCGTCTCGACGTCGCGTCGACGGCCCTCAGGGGTTTCTTTTTGCGCGCAGCTTCGCGTTCCCGGTGATATCGTGCGCGCGCGCATCCCAGTTTGAAATTCGTGGCGCGTCGCATCCTCCTCGGGGGCTGTGCGCGTTCCTTCCTCTCCCGGCTTTCGTTCCACGTCCGTTCGTTGGCTGGTTCGCGTCGGTCTCGGGCACTCGGCTACGATCGTACGAGTCGATGTAAGGTCGGCGGAGTGTCGTGCCGCGAAGGGAGTGTCGCGCGGGCATCTCGACGCCCTCCCGAGGTAGGCTCGAATCCGCAAAAAATTCACGAACGGGCTCGCGACCAGACCAGGATGCCGTTCCTCGTGGCGGTGACGAGTGTCGTCGAGGGTCAGTCGTATCCGCGACACGTAGACTCGGTTCCCTGATCGCGGAGTGCCTTCGCGAACGAGAGACTCGAGCAGCTTCTGGAGCACGGTGATACGCGTACCGACGACCGTTGACTTGGATGAACGCAAGAAAACGCGAAGTGTGGTCAGGAGGATTCCTCGAACCGCGGTCTTTAAAAGTAGTCAGGGGAATAGCGCGAAACGAGCTGTCGCGAAGATGAAGAGACGCGGCAGGTGCCGGTAGTTGGCGGTTGGCAAGGATGTCCTCGTGACATGTTACCCCGTGACCTTTGCTGGCGCGACTACAACGTCCTCCGCGGAGAGGGTCGTCCCTTGGTGCACGGGACGAGCGAGGATAACTGCCGATCGGTGTCCTTTCATCCACGTGGAGTCGAGTACCGCCTGCTACCCGTGGTGCAGGTCAAGCCTGATTTCGCCATCCCGTATGTTCTCTGCTGGAGGGTGCCCGGCACGATACACAGGATCCAGATCCCGATCCAACATCATCAGCATCAACGACAACACCATTATCAACGACGACGTCGACACTTCCAGGCAGGGGGAACGCCTCGCAGACATCCTGTCCCGTTCCCGGCTTCGGCGAGGTATCCTTCACCGTACAGCTGTAACTTGCAGCGCGACAACCTTGCCGCGGTGCCTGGTATGGAAACAAGGTGAGCCCCGAACGGTTCCGTCTGGGTGCTACCCTTTGATAGGACACTGGAGAACTCTCCATATTTAAATGCTTTCTGGTGGCAGTTCTGTAAAAGGAGAGCGTGAGAGGGGAAAAAAGGAAGGGAACGTTTCGTCCTGGTCCTTCTAGTGGACTCGTCGGTAAGGCTACCTAGCAGGCCCGTGCCTTAGACGCCGGGATATTTGGAGGTTTTTTTTTCTTGTTTTTTTGTCCCCTCTTGAGTGAAAATATAACCTGCTTTTCTCCTTGATGATTTTTGACTCTCTTTGCTTCTTGGAGTTAGCGTGGCGTTGATTCTCTTGTGCGTTGCAGGATAAAAAGTTGAATTAGATTTGTTCTTGTAAAGAGTCATTTACCATTTTGGGAGTCCTGGATCTGATTTTGAGAGGTATTTCCTCTTTTTTGTTACGGGATATTTGGAGAACAGTCGAGAATGGTTTATATAGGAAAGTTAGGCGGACCGAGCACTTGCGACTCTAGTAGTGCCTCCGCAGCTTCTTCTACGTCTCTCAAATTAATCGTACCGTCGACTCCTGTCGCATCGAAACTCTCGCAAAGAAGCACTTGGACCGAAAAGTCATTTTCCAAGTCATTTTCATCGTCCCCTTTGGATTTCTTTCCATTTGACGAAAGAGAAATGAATACTCCCGCAGCCACCGGAAGAGTAAATCCACTGGAAGGTCGTTTCCGATTGGTTAAGCAGCTGGGTGAAGGCGATATAGAGATTCCTCGTTCCGTTTCCTTTCCATCCGTCGGGCTCGATCTTCCCTCGTTATTAACCCCCTCTCCAAAGTCTTCCTTTCCTTGCCGATTCCTCGCTGTACGCGGTCCTTCGTGTTTTCCAATTAGTTGCGCGACGTCTCTCTTCGATCTTATTTTGGATCTGCGAATCGTTCGACTGGCAAACGAGTCTCCGCATTAAGGTTTGGACGAGAAATTTGATCGTTCGTAATTCTATATGGCGTACGCGCATTATTAACTCAAAGAGGCAAGTTAATACGTTATAGGGTCACACGGAGACTCGTTGTATGAGGTTTTCGTTTCGTTCGCGAGCCTTTTCGCGTTTGCTCGTGTTTAGTTCGAAAGGATCTTGCGGGACAGAAAGAAACAATTGTGGAAACACGCGCGAATGCGAGTTCCAAAACTGAAATCGCTGCACGATATTCTGGCGTCGACCTGAAACCACGATCACTTGCCAACCCTTTCACGATCGACGACGGCACGTCGCTCTGCCCCGGGTTTTCGGTGACACCCTTGTCCGTTTCTGACAGCAACACAGAAACATTTCGTCGTCACCTCGGCGCTCGAAATTCGATACCAAACAGGTGTTGGCACAATGCCGGTGTACATTCGGCGATTAGCATACGGCGAAACGTTGGACACGATTCGTCGATTGTATAGTGGGCCCTTGAGGCGTCGAAATCGCAAGAAATGTTGGATTTTGACGCTACGGATATAAGAAATATTAGTTAAAAATTTTTTTCGAAGATACTCTCCTGTGATGTACATATTACTATATTCGTTCTCAGCTGCTAATCCATCTGTCCTCGCATACAGTGACCAGAGCATAGCCTCTCTCGAACGAGTAGACTTTCCAAGTTGAGACTTGTAAGATGTAGTTCCCATTGGGGATATCAACCTCCAATAGAGAATGTTCTTATATTAGAGTATTTGTCCTAAAAGGCACGTTTCGACCAGAATGCAACACATTGGGTGCTTGGTGCTTCTCCAAGAGCTTCCTTCATTCTATCATTAAAGTAGCGAGTGCTCGAGGCGTTTTGTTCGCTGGGAACATAACCGTCAGCAATTCTTGAAAATATTTTTATACGATCCATCAACGATTTGTTTCGAATTTCCCATTCGAGAACGAATGAAGCCAGGCCCGCGTGAAAATCCAACGCTCCCACGTCGCGGCGTCTGGCTTCTGCCGACGAGTGAAAAAAAGCAAGTAGACGGATGCTGCGCTCGGTCGACGACAGATTTCTTCGTCTTTGGTTCCACGACCTCCCGCTACCGCGGACACTGAACTCCGCGGGCAACAGTTTCTTTCAAACCGGACTTGAAAAGTGGAGTGATCCTTTCCTGGCTGTCCTTTGCGCTGCGACCCGACCGGAATATCAATCGAGCTGTTTGTCTCCGTACTCTTTTAGACCCGTAAATAAAATTCGCGTTGAATACGTTTCCGAAACCGTGGTCGAATATTAACGCATGGCGAACCAACCCTTTCAACCATACAATTCAGACGTTGTAGGTTTTGTTAACTGATTTTTGTTTCGCAAAGCCTTTAGGGCGCATGATTAATATTAGGGGAACTAGAATGTAATGTCTCGAGACAAAATTCTAACTTCGTGAAAATTTTCACAAATTTTAGTCTGGGATTTAACGTACTAAAGGGAGAAAAATATTGTTACAGTTTCTAAACATTGATCCTTTTTGCATTTTGCCGCATTCGTTAAGATCACTCTGCCTTGAACCCTGTGTTTGCGACCGTACTTCTCTTTACGATCGCAAGAAATAGTTCAGGAGTTACGCATCACAGCGAAAAACGACGAAAAAGTGGAAAAAGGAGAGGCGAAACGATTTTCGCTGACCATTCACGGTAAACCATTTCCGGCAGCTGAGCTGGCAACCGGTCGTGGCTTGAAAGTTCCCCGAAGCTCCGAGCTATCAGCGATTTCTTTTTATGTTTCCATGTCCGCCCTCCGCGAGCTTCGGAAAAGCAGCGGACTCTCGGTGAATCCCCCGATGGAAGCCCCCGACCTTCGTATTTTTCGCCTTGTTATCCGTCGAGGCACAAAAACGAAACGTGGAAAAATATAGAAAGCGAACGTTGCGTCGACGCAGCGTTCGTCGACATAGTTGACGTTTCCTTGTTAAAAATAATCGAATCGTCGACACGCGCTGACTATGCTGTACGCAGACCCGACGATTTATCACGATGTAACTCGTCAAACGTTGTTCGTGCCGCGATAAAACCGCCGTTCCGCAATAGGTGCGAGGAACGCTCGATTAACATCGCGTGTCTGCGGGCACCTGCCAATTTTCTATCTTTTCACGAATGTATAATTTAGTGAAGTTCCTCGTACACCTCGAAACAAACGGTGAACCAGAGTTTCTGGTATATATCAAGATTTTCATTTATGTAACTCTTCCCTGCGTCATTGTTTTCCATCGATCGCGAAAGTTTACGATACGGTGCTCTGGAAAGGACCGAAATACCGGTACAGGGTCGCAAGGTTAATACAGAGTACATCTGGTTTTACCTCGTGACGTGTTTCCTAACGGATTACTGGGGTGGGACAAAAAGCATGGAGTGAAAAAGGACAGCGAAGGAAATAGTAATTTTTCAAGAACGCGTTCGCGTGCCACGAGAAAATGTTACCTTTATCGTCGCAGCTGAAATTGCAACGTTCGCGAAAGGCGATTGGCATTATCGATCCTCGAATATGCCTGTTGTACACGGTGGTCGCGTACACGCGGTCGTTATCGCCCTCTTAAAGCAAACGACGCTTTATCTGGATAAACCGCGATTAAAAGGGACGGAGGGAAAACTAACTCGACATGATCGCATATGGAAACCTGAGAGACTCCAGACTTTCAATGTCCCTTCGTTGGGAGTAGTTCGCTCTTATTACAGGTTCGGACGTGGGAGGATGAATCGCGAGTCGTTTGAGATTTCGTTGTTTGAATTATTCAATCGGCTTTGCTCCCTCGTCGGGTCTGGTTTCTACCTAACATTTTCTCGAACACGTTCACGGCCACGAGAAAGATCGTGGAACGAAGGAGGAGGCGAGGACATCGCGATCAGCTTTGCGGTAGACGCAGTGGATCGAGTCCGTCTTGGTCAGACGGTCGAACCGCCTGTCGCAAAAGTAGGGAATGAATGGATGCAAACTTTTGCAAGTGGTTGCAAGTGTTTCAAGGGTTTCAATTTATATATTTCCTATCTTCTAGGTGAACCTAAAATGGTTAATCTTTTTAAATAGCTGCATGTAATTTTTTATATATTTCATAAATTATGGTGCATTTATTTTTAAAAGTGTCTCTAAGATCGGTCATTTTACGAATGGCAGTAGAAATAGGTACAAATGAAATGTCGGTAGGCTTAGTGTTAAACAATTGCAAAACGCACGCACCCTTTGTATCACCCTGTAATGTACGATTCCTCTTATTCGATTATTACGATTCCTTGTACGATCCATCTTACGATTATCGTAGAAATTCATCTACCAAACGCGCAAGGCGTTTTTTCATCTTCAGTTCGACGGCAGCGAAAAGAGAGAAAATATTGGTTTTAGAACACCGTGTAATCCTAGCGAAACGAGCGATCGGAAATAGCTTTTACAGTGTTCTGTAAAGTGTTATGCGTCCGAACTGACGAGAATTGGAGTAGCAGAAGAAAATTCATCGTTGGAAATGCCCGCTCGGTTCTTTCACGCTTAGTTTACGTGATCTTTTTCGTTTCTCTCGAGTATACTCGCTTCCACTTCATCGACTTCCAAAAGCCCTGGAGAAATTCCCGCTTTTCGGGAATATCTCTAAGCCATCGGAAGATTTTTAAAATATCCCGGCCTGAGTGCTTCTCCAAATTTGAAACTGAGAAAGTTCTGTTCTTTAAAACGATTGCCACGTGAGATGTACTCGCGTACTGTTTCCAATTTCGCGAACGATAACGCTGCAATGACGTTCAGAGCACCGAATAACATGTGTTTACATTATAAAACACTTTATTTAGAATATACGAGTACAGAATATCTCATGAATACATAGAAAGCTAGACAGAAGGCAGAACAGGGGACTAGGAGACCTAATTCTAGAAGCTTAAAATACAATGCATTTTATATTATCATTCACGATCGATTTCCAAATTATTTCGAAAATGAGTACTTTAATCCCGAAGTTCCTTACAAAAAAATAATATGAAACTAACTTCAATTTACAAAACAATCTAACGATAAAGCACACGAACCAAACTCTACTCCAACGAGCACTTTTTTACGCAATCCCAAATTTCCCGGTACCGAATATACCCTGTGCATCGCGTCGAATATGCTACAATATCGCAGAAACGCTCGCAACAGCGTGAGAACGACGCAGCGCCGTAGCTTCTGTAAACTGTGCGCAGGTGTTGCGGTGTTTTTTCCGTCCGCGTATCGACGTTGACATTGAGTAAGTGCGATTGATTCTAGAGCCAACGAGTAGCCGGTCTCTTGGCGTTTCGATCTCGCGGGAGATCGAACGGCGTCGCGCGGCCTTTGCCAGCCATTAGACTGGTCGAAGATCGATCGACTGGCGAAAGGCTCGTAGGTGTCATTACGTTTTATCGCAGGCATCCGTGACGTCACGAAGCTATTTTCGATTATGCGTACCGTTACTTGCAGGGCCGAAGGGCTAACCGTGCGAACATTCTCTGGTGGATTCCGCGCTGCTCTACAGCGACGTTTTAGTACCGTCTCTGCGAAAATAAGAAAACTAACACGCTCGACTTTCGTTTCCACGTGTCACGGATTGTTGCATCTGAGGAACTCGACCCTATGCACTCGAAGTATTTCACAGGCACTGACGAAGCTTAACGTTGCACTCGAAGTGTGCCTCGCTAGCACTGCCAATCAAACTGTTGTAATCTCGAGTTTGCAAGTGAAGCTAAAAAACCTCGAGCTACTGTAACGTTTACTCGAGAAAAAGTTTGAGTGCAAAGGGTTAAATGAAATTACTCGTTTCCTGTGCGCATGCCTCGAGCTCGAGGGCCTCCCATTCCCAAGGAAATAATAACTTGCAATCAACGACTCCTTCCTAGATAAGATTGTTCGCGGTAATTGCAACACTTAATCGATATCCCACCCAATGTCCAAACGTAATTATACAAACAGTTTCTCAGTAGCACGACAATTTAACGAGTGTCTTACCCTCAACGAAACAGTTCAGACTCACCTGTTCATGAGAAATACAACATTCGAAATAAACTCCTTCGTTGTTTATTCGTGACACGTTGGGTATCTACTGATGTGTAAAAAATAAGTTCGACCCCTTTCCTATAACCTTCGAGGTACAAAATTTGAATATAGATACACGTGGCAACATTGTCCGACGTGAACTCGAGGTACGTTCAGCTAAAAAAACTCGTGGCATTCGAGAACTATCGGATCGATACCGCGAGCGACGACGAAAGTGTGCCGACGTACGTTGTACTTCTTTTTTTTTTCGACGGAACTCTCGTCGTTGACACAGTGCTCACTTGACGGTGGTTTGTTCCTGATGCAGCTCCATGTAGATCAGGTGTATAGACGCGATCTCGCGGCTATAGATTACGCGGATACCGAAACAAAAAATTTATGATTACGATAAGACTTCGCTTAACACACTTGCATCATCAGAGCATACACGCGCGTGAGATCGAGTTAACATCCTTTAGAAGGTGTCTTATGTAGCTTATTTCTCACAAAACAAAGAAAAGATACATTTCATCGATGCGATAATTGTAGCTTTATGCATAGACCATTTCAAGTCTTATCATGTTGCGTAAGATAATTACATTCAATTTCTTTTATTATTATCAATTTTAAGTTAAATACAATTTTTCGCTCGTTTACTTTTTTGTGGAATTTTCCACTTTTTCATGCGATGCTTGTCAGATTTTAATCGGCGTAATTTTCCTAGCTCTAAATACAACACTTAATCAATTAGCTTCTTAAAAATAATCAAATCTGTTCGATGCAGAAATACTTTACGCGGCAACGAATTAAATTAGGACGAAACTGTCCGTACTTTGAAAACAAATTTGACGTGCGCCATGATAGGCGATAATACACGCGCACCGTTGACCGTGTTTATAACGTTTCGTTCAACCTCGTGTTTTGTCTGTATCGGTAGATTTATTTACACGTTAATTACCAACGATTGCTGGAAATACGTGCAGCTAGATTAAATTACCAAACAAAATCCCCGATGCACGTGCACCGCGGCGGTACTCGCGAGCGCGCAACGATCAAAGCGTCGTGCCAATTTGTGTCACGTGTGATTTAGTCGCGTGCTGGATGTGTTCGCGCGAAATGGAATAGCGGTTTCGGTAGGTAAAACGAGACCCTTTCGAAGACGCTCACGAGACTGCAGGTTGAGGTTGACAGCACCCTTTTCCCCGACGCTGCTCCAATTATAACTGCCCCTTCTCTTTTGATAAATAATCTACGGTTACGCGAAAGATTAAAATTAATCGGAAGGGGCGTAGAAAAACATCAGAAAACAGCTTCTAACGTTTACCTTTTACACGGGTGCGCGTCATAGAGATATGTAGTTATGTAGAGACATGTAGTGTAGACAGGCCTAGGTTTCTCGCAGATATCGCTCCATGTAGAGTTTAGAAAATTCAAAAAATTAGAAACCGTTGAACCTAACATTTTTACGTAGGTTGCACGCTCGTCAGTGCGTCAGCGACGAGACCCTCGAAAAGTCAGCGTTGCCAACCGTAGCGAAAGAGATTTTCACCGCGCGATTACCGTGCCGATAACGCCACGTATTTATACGTTCGAGTATTCGTATATGTAGAGAAAAAAGCATTTCTTGGTTGGGTGTTCCACCGGTTTCCGATAAATTAATGTTTTATCGCGTGGCTCGCCGACCATGCGGAGGGCGACAACGAACAGATGTTACAAGAGAATAGTCGAAACGTGTAAAATCGTACGGTCGATACACGGGCCGAGAAAGAACGCTCGTTCGACGATGTTTTGCAAAAAAAAAGAAAAAAAGGGGGAAAAAATGTTGGAACGCGGTGCAGTGAGAACGGTAAATTTTTAGTCAAAACTATGCGGCGTCAAGCAACGCGCAACCTGCAGGGCTGCACAGACTCGACGGTAATCAACCGTGTCTGGAGAAAGATTGGAAATGGTCGTGAAAATCTAGTTCCATGAGAAATTTCTTTGGAAATTAGCCTGTTCCTACGTTTGTTGTCAATCGAATCCCAGCAGGACGTTTTCAACGATTCTGGTAAATTAATAAAAAGTATAATTAACATGGGCATTTGAAGCCACCGAATGAGAATCACTGTATTAAAGCAGACGGGTCGCAACGTTGCCGCACCTCGCAGGTCTCACTCTTCTATCGACCGGGCAGCGTTGCCAGCTCCTTTTATATACCTCTATCGCCCCTTTCCATGCAGCCCTCCCTTCCCGACGATCTCTTTCTCCCCTCGTCGGCTCGCCATATTTCTCTCTTTATCCGCACTTCGGGTTCCTCTCCTCGCTTCGTCCCTCTGTCTTTATTTATTTTTCTCCTCCCTTCCACCTCTCCGTACTACCTGTCCCTCGCTCTCTCATTCTCTGTTCGTCCGTCTCTTTTCATCTCGTCCCTTGGTCTTCGCCCTACCTCTCTCTGCCCAGCTGTTTAACCTTCCTAGGGCAGATGCCGTGCGGTTAGGTGCAACGTCACCTTTATCGTACTTCCCCCCTCCACTACTTCTCGTCTCGGCTTTCTTCCTCTTTCGTAATTCCGAAGCCCGATATGGGCAACGCGAAGGGTCTGACGACCGTCACGACCGTCACGACCGTCACACGACCTCGTCATTCTTCCTCGACCGCATTTTCTTCGAAATCTCGGTCTATCGAGTTCTCTATCCGTCGTCTCCGCAACGATCGACCGAATTTTCTTCGAAATCACCGTCTACCGAGTTCTCTGTTCGTCGTCTCCGAAACGATCAACCGAATTTTCTTCGAAATCTCGGTCTACCGAAACTTCTGTCACTACTTTGCGGAGAATCGACTTCTTTTGTACGTATAAAGGGAGATGCAGAGGTTCGTCGGACTCGATTTTTGTAGAGCGTGTTCGACGGCTATGCTGGCCGACCTCCGTCTTAAAGGCAGCGGTGAAAGAAATATGAAATGGATGGCCGGCGGTCTCGAGGTCGGCCCGGTCAATAACTTCGTTATAGGGACCAGTTAAAGTCATTTGCCGCGATTCCGCAACGAGACGTCATGCACTCGGTTTTACAATCGAGTTTTTCTAGAGGCTCGACCGACACATACCGTTCTCCGTGCATTTTTCGATGAGGAATTCTGATGTAGCAGGATTTTGAGAAAAGTGAGATACATCCGCAGAACGGTCCTAGCTGAAAATCTAGCAAAAATTTGGAATCATCGCTAGTAAAATTTGGGTCTTCGAAATGAACTTTATTTGAACCTCGATCTTTCTCTATCTATATATACCAAAGTGTCTTCGCTCGTATAATAATTATTATTCCTCAACGAACATCGCCAGCGTTTCGTAACTGCTCTGAGGCTTAGAAGACTGTTGGAGCAAAAAAAGGAAGAGTCGATCTGTCAGCCCGTTCTGGAAGGCACGTTTTTCATCGGTGCAGGAGTGTCCTCTTCGAGTTGGTCCCCCTTTCGATTCGCGTTGGTCTCGGAGCGCAAACGATATCTTCAGGGATCTCGCGACACGACTTGCCGCCTGTATCGCCGGAAGGTGGAGGTCGAAGGATGGCGCGGATCTAGGACGATTTCGGTCAGAATGCCGAAGGGAAGAGAAACTTTGGAAGACGTTCCCTTCTCGGTGATCTCTGCCGCGGACGATGACAGGCAGTCGCGAAACTTTCGAATAACGCACGGCCAGAAAAGAAGTTTCCAAGAGAGATAATTATCTCGATATACGTATTCCGAAGATGTTCTCTCGTTATCCTCTTGGCACGGTTATTCAACCGGTCGATCGTAGATTATGTCTTGGCGCGCGCCTACCGTGAATAGAAATTGCTCGTTTACCTTCTCGCGTTTTTTGGGCATGAAATAGCCGCGCTAACGAGCTCCTCGAATCGCATATTTCAACGACAAATACGCGATCATATCTCGAGTACCACCAAAGGTTGGGTACTTCGTAAACGTATCCGTTTCAAGCAGTAGTCCTACGAGTCCACTTTGCAACTTGGATTCAACTTCTTTATCGATCTATAGGCAGTAGACGTTTCTCCCGTGCTTGCGTAGTTCTTTAATACACCGTTATCTTCGACTTCTCCTTTGCTTTATAATCTTGGGTCGAGTCAAGAATAGTAACCGTGAGACGAACAGATGTTGGCAGAATTTTGCTAGGAAAGTCCACGAAGTACTTCGATACTTTATAATAAGTAAGACATTGCAGTGACTATGAATTGGACTGGAAATTACTAGCGAAGCCAACTATGTAAAAAGTTCCGGCGACAGAGAGGAAAATTTTTGTGAACCGTATCGTATACATTATCTTATAAAAAAAAATTAAAATTATTTGCTAAAATAATACCATTCGAACCTCAATATATTAGCATTTGAAAGTTACACGGGCCCATAGAGGATTAATTTTAGTTTTCTTCGTTACATTAATTTCTCGCTAGATGAATCTTTTCAATTTGTGATTCTAGAGTATCATATTTAAGAGAAAAAACTCGTTTAGACGCTAAATCTGCATCGATTTCCACTAAAGGAACCATCTTTTTTCACGACCGCTGATCGAACGTATCATCAAAGGTGTGCGCGCGTCTGCACGAGGAGGGGTTTCATTATCGAGCGAGGGCGCCTCTTCCACCATTATTATGACACTTGGCGGAATAAAAATCCTCGGGTGCTCGGCAACTCGGCTCGTAAAAAGCACGTCTCGGAGCTTTAAAATTTACATTTTTCTGTTCTCTTTTTTCCCGGCGAATCGACTCGGTTCACCTTCCTCGCCTTGAACTTCCTTTTCCTCGCGGATGGTGTGGGCGTTCGCTAACTTACCAGGTTGGAGGAAAATTTGACGCGAACTCGATTTTCTACGCGTCTACGCGAATCCTGCGTCGGGGACTTCGTTTTCCGATTTCTTTTCCACGAGCTTCGTAGATTCTCACAGGTACGAAACACAGATCCATGGTAGAGGATCTTAAAACGAGCTCAACGACCTATTACATAAGTTCGATGATTTTTAAAGGTCTACACTTTGAGAGAATGGAAAACAAAAATCGATATTTTGAAAATTCTAGATTAGAATGCCCCCTTAATCGTCCAACAGTACGTTTCGTCGAGAGCGGATAAAGGTCAGCGGATCGTCCGCGCTGACGAATTTACCTACAGCGACGCGAGTTCCGGGGCTCCTTCGGTCGATGCAGCCAGACGGGATAATATCCTGTAATGAAGATTAATCTCGTCTAGTAAGCACCGGCGATTCGTGTATCCATAAATCAATCCTATCCGTCCGATTATCATTCAAATCTGACTGGATCCTCCACGGCGTCGAAACCCGCTACCAACACGCGTCTCGCAGCATGGGATCGACGAATCGAGCGCATTCGGCGCAAGAGAGATCGAATTATCGACAATGGGTGCGACCAAGAGTGGTCTGCGGGAACGAATGTCGATTGTTAGTCGCTCGCTGTTCTCTGGCTTCTCCCCGTGTTTGGAAATCCCGAGCAGTGCGAAAATTATTCGTAATCCGACAGGTCGCCTCGTGTCGGCTAATTGTTCGCGAGGACGAAAACGACACGTTTCGCGAAGTCTGTAACATGTAACTCTTCGAGTGCACGCTATCGATCGGGAAACGTACGTCGATCACGAAACACGCGTTAAAGCGGATCCTTCGGTATTTAACGGACGAGTTTGCGTTGAGCTATAACTTTCCGCGGCTCCTGGACAAGGTCGAACTAATCCCCCGGACCTTTTACTTCCCCAGACGTTGTAATTACTCGAGTAAACGCTTACGTACTATGAATCTTATCGCCTGTCGAAGTACGGTACGCTCATTAGCTCGATAGTTGTTCGTTTGGAACGTTTACCGCCTCGTTCCGTCGCGCCTCATGGGATATAATCACGGCGGTAAACAGTACCGCTTGGTTTGTAAACTGTCCCTGTCCAAACCAAGGACATTTTGCCGAGTAACGCCATTTTTGCGTTAACCCTTTGCGCTCCTATGTCGAGTGAAGCTTGACAAAAATGTGTTAGAAAATTCGGACTGCGAAGTGTTAATTTGTCATTTTTGAAATAATTAACGATATTCATTTAGAATTTTACCACCGATTCTACGCGTCCCTAGACGACGAACGTTCTGTTTGACAGCGTTCACGATGAATTGAACGGGACTATTAATAACTGTCATTATTTATTCATCGGTATTTAATCAACTTAATTACTGTTTGACGACGACGATCCGCGAACAAACAACGGTAAATACCGAGAGTAACGATGCGTTCGATGCGTATGTTTGCAAATTGTGTCTCCACAGAGGATGGAAGGGCGCGCGACACGTATGAATTTTAACGAATTAATGGGCCGCGACGAAGCGAGAAACGCGCGAGCTTCCAATCGATTTGGTACTTCGTTTCGATTAAAGAGAAACTTGGATTAAAGGGACTCGGACGGTTCGTGGGAATCCGAGCTCGATACGAGTCGTTTTCGAACTAAACAGAAACGAGAAATAAAGAAACACGGAATGGAAGAGAAATTGTCGCGTTTCCTCCTCAACCCAATGACCGCAAACACTCCGGTCCATTTAATATGATAATCAGCGATGCTTAAACTCGAGGTCGAGAGAAGTTCGACCTGTCCTGACAACGTGGAAACCGGTTCTCCATCCTTGGGACGAGTCGCGAACGCGGCTGATCGAAAAGAGAGCAAGAAGCTAGACGACAGGAGATTTGTCGCTGGAAAATTATCGTGATTCGAGTCGCAACCGTATACTTCATTTCTGCTCGATCCACGATGGAGTAGAATTAGATTTTATACAGATTTCGTGTATTGGACATCGTGATACGGATATTTGAAAATATTGTACGTTGTCTTAGGTAAAGATCGACGGTCGTTGAAGTTTTCTCGAACAGGACTCTCAAAGGTTTAGGTCTCCGCGGAGGTCAGAATCTCGACCATTTTCCGTTTTTTCCACGCAACGTTTCTCGAAATCGTAGATTTCCCGGATTGGATATTGGGGTGCTCGGATTACGCGCGTCGCGACATAACGCACAATAGCGGCGGTCGTAGATCGTGGTCGAATGGCCGCGCGCGCTATGGACGCTCGATTAAATCCGTTCGCGCAGCTCAGTTCTCACGGTGACAATTTAAAAATTTACGATCGTTACTTTCTAATTACGCCCCGATGGCGACGACGACGGTGGCGCGAACGAAACGCTCGCTCGCCGTATATCTCGGTTGGTTTTAACGCCTCTGCCGCGATTCCGGCGCGCACCGGCGCTCGTTAATTAGGAAGTTAATACTCGGCAACGACGCTAACGCGCAACCTCCCCGAACGGTCGCATATTAATTACGGCCGAGAAGTTGCAACAATCGTAATCGTTCGCGCGCGCACAGCTCACCTTGGCATTTGTCTCGAAATGGATACGCGTGTCGAACAATGGCTGTCGCTAATAAGTAATAAACGCTTACACGGAACGCTCGGTATTTCGTCATCTTTCGCGTTAGCACCTTGCCGATGCGAGCTTTGATTCGAAACGGATGACAACCCTTCGAGTAGTGCTTCGTTTATCGCAGTCTATGTTTCCTCGCATGGTTTGTTGTTCGCAAATTGAAGCAAATATTTGACGCGATTCGGCAGGAAGTATTCGTAACACCGGTTCCTAGTTCGTACGTGCATCGAGAATGTTCGAAGGTGAGGATATAACACGTCGTTCGTTACCATGATAGTGCACTGTAATCGCCATCGATCATCGTTAAAAATAAATCGTTGGAACGGAGGTAAAAGGAGAACGCGATCGTTCGGCCGTTGAACAACACCGAACAGACCTTTTTCGTTTGCAGATACTCAACGACGCTGGTCCTCTTGACCCTATCAGAATTGACAAGGAAATTAGACTAATATGGAGCCCTCAGGGGTTGTAGCTATGTTTGAATGTAGCTGCAGTACGGGTTTAACGATCCCGAGGTACCCGAGCTATAGGGGGGCCCAACAGATATACAAATCGATGTAAGAGCATGATATGCAACCTCGCGAATTTGTATTGCAAGAACGTGGACTTTTTTGACTGCTCTGTTACCTGTTTTCGATCCAATCTGACACGTACCGTGTTAACAAGCTCGATCAGCGAGAACCACGGTTAACGTGCAAATGCGCAGTTGTAACTTGCAACATCCTTGCAATTTTACGTTCTTCGTCCAGTAATCAGTTATTCCCATTTATTGGAATAAATAAGCACGAACCAATAACAGAAGAAATTGATCACGCGCGATCTTCGAGGCTGGCATCGATTATGTTTCGATCGATACGCCCCGAGATTGGTCCGCGCGTCGACGTCGCGACGAGTTTCGGGTTGCGACATCTCGTAAATCGCCTCGATTGCGGCCCAGCTGGTTTTTTTTCTTCTTCCCTTCGTTGTCGCCGGACAGCCGTACGAAAATCTGCTTGCATAATTTGTTTTGCATGGTGGGTTATGTGCCCGCGCGTGTGCAACGTCTGGCGAATTGCGAAATGGAGAGAAAAAAAATGTTGGAAAAGACAGGACGGTGAGAGTGAGAAAAGAAGAAGCGCGAAGGAATCCGTTCTCGAAGAAACGCGGTCACGGTGCTGTAGGACAATAGTTCGTTACAACGACGGAGGGAGAGGGAAAAAGAGGGAGAGAAAGAGACAGTCGGAGGGAGCGAAGCAGCTCTTTTTCGCGCTCGACGCCATGTTGGAAACGTTCTCCCTAGGCGGTCGCGCGCAAGGGCGTGGGCGTGTAAACCGGGAGAATTTAATACTCTCGAAATGTCAAACGTCGAAGATAAAATGTTGTCAGAAACGATCGCGAATGTGCCGTTGCTATATTTTTTGTTTTTTATCCTGGTCGCTCGCGACGCGCGGCTTCGCAGTTGCAAATACGCGCGACGTCGTGTTATTCGCTCGTGTTTGGAACTGAAACGTTGCGGAGAGTCGAGAGTATCGCGTTTGATAATTCAGCACGAGAGAATTATATTCATCTTTATCGTTAGAAGTGTATACAAGCGTTCTTAAGTGACTCCAAAAGTAGAAATTTAACTACAACTATCGAGGACAAGGCATAGCTCTTAACTACAGGACTATATCTTCGAATTAAAGGATGATGTAATTGTAGGAAAAGTATTCGTTTAAGAACTGTCTGGATACTCGACTAAAAATCGATGTAGAATTAGTATTATTAGTATTAGTATTATATCTAGCGATATAATAATATAATTGTTATCGTCATGCATGGAAATTTATACTCATGAAAAACCGAGCTTTATCTTTGACGTTCATATTTTAGTGATTAGTTTTTTGAATACGTATTCACTTTTCATTATCGTACTAGTTATTATCAGAGGTATTTTTTCTTGCTTCACACGTTTATACAATCCATTTCCATGTGTATCATCGATCGATTACCAAACTGTGTTCCATATGTTAGGATATACTCTGTATACATGTATCGTCGAAAACCAGCGACCGCTAATTGATCGCAATTAACCTGTCTCTCTCGTGTCCGATTGCTAATTCCACACTACGATATGATATTGTCATTTTCAAACGACAATATCTCTTCGATCCAAACTGTGGCTTACCAGCTACGAAATTCATCAGTTGGACGGGTACGTCAACGGTAGCACGCACCTACACGATTATGGTGTAGATTATAGTGTCTGCTAGTAAAGAGAATCGTCAAGCGACATGCACGGTTAGTCTAACAATCAGGGCACGTTGTATAGAGCTACCACTCGTCGGATCGGTTATCTCGCGATTACTCCGTGAACCGCAATTATATCACAGTAGTATTCTGCTCCGATTTCCTACGACAATCGATATTTTATTATTAACGAAACGAGAAACTTTTACGAACTGTTGGAAGGTTATTAATAAAAAAAAAAATTCAAACGCTTGTCGGCACTTATACTTACATAAGTAATTTAACGCCAACTTCCACCACTTCCAATTGCATCCCCATAGCTGAATTTTTGGGTGCGCTAATATATCGAGAGATCATCGCGGGCAATGGACACTGACGCACGGGATCGGTTTTCCGAACGATTCCCAGGAAACCCGATCCCGTGCATCCAGCAGAACGAACGTCATCGCGCGACAAAAACATCGAACCGGAGGCCTCTGTCCTCGTGAAACCGCAGAGCTGGACGCACGTGTTCCGGTTAACGTGTCTCGCATATGTTCGGTGCCGTCCGAAAGAAGTCAACGCGTGGAAGTCGTCGACTCGTTCGATCGTGTTCGATGGCACTCGTGCTCTCGACGATCGCACGCTCGACGCTGCGATTTTGTCGTCGAGCGCTCGACCGTGCGTTCGCTCGAAAAAAAACCTGCCCACGCTGCTACAGATTATACTCTCCTCACGCCAAGAGGACGCGATATTTAAAAATACTCTATCTTCGGTGGAGGAATGCCTGTCACTCGACTGGATTCTCGTCCGTCTATTTTAATACGACTGGAATACAATAGTTTTACGTGGACCTCTCCTAGAATTGCAGCCAGATCCTCTTTGGATCGTATGTACGCGAAAGTGGATGCTCGACGTGACAATTAGAAGCGCACGATTTAAAAGTAATAGTTATTTATATGAGTCAAAAATATCCCACCATGCATAAAGAGGTAAGCAAAGGTGGAATGATTTTTTGAATTCACCTAACCCCGAAGAATTAACTCTTTGCACTCGAGGGGCGACTTAGAAGCCACAGTCTTTGTTTATCTTGGATTTCATTTAATCTTGAATTGTTCGTAGCGATCATAAATAGCTTCCTAAGCTGTTCCCATCTGTTTACAAAATTTGAATACTTTAAGTAAACAACCAACGACACAGTGAATAAATTTCAAATGGTGTAAACACTGGATTCGAGAAACCTATAAACAGGCTCTCGGTAAATAAAGTGTTAACAAAGTTTTTCTTTCGTTTTAGGTGAGTTTGGCCACGACATATTCGCATCACGATCCCTCGTTCGTGAGTAAGCCACTTTTTGTGCTTCTATAATAATTTCGCTGTTATTACGGTGCGACCTTTGTCTGTTTTATGGCATCTCTGTTAGGTAGAATTATTACCAAGGGAACGCGTACCGTATTCCGCACCTCGTCCAGGATCAGTGTCAAATTCTCCGCGATCAATCGTCTCGTAAAATGCGTCCGCGCAAGAGATTCCGAAATTCGAAAACTATCTTAAAGTCAAATATCGGCTTTTTCTGACCGTCGAAATTCCGACAGATGGTGAAAATTTGAATCGATGCGTTGAAATTCGCCAAATGTAAACATCGACGACTCGGTGGGAGTAGCAGCCAATTAATCGCTCTCTGGTATCAATTTGTCGGTTGGCCACGAGTCCTGTTTCCGCGCGAATGATCCCTTTTCGCAGTCGTGAACTCCTTTGCCCAGACACATATAATCCTGACAAAGGGTCGCCCGACAAAGGGTGGAAGGATGAACGGGGAGAGGCCCGGGGAGGTCGCGAAATAGGTTCAATCTATGCATCTCCGAGCCGTATCGTTGGTAGGAATCGTTGCTGGTGACGTCACGCGTGCACAGGCCTGGTCACGAGAGACCAGCTGTTTTCGACATCTGCGGCACTCTGTCCTTTGCACCACCTACGGTGGTGCTCAAGAGTTTCTAGGCAACGAAAGAGCTAGCTTTATTTTTCGAAATTCGATAGACAAATCGTTCCGTGTTAGTTTTGAACATGCTAAAGACAGTGCAGAAGAGTTCTATCAATTAGAACTGTCGAAGAATTTTGTAAACAATCTCTTAATTATTTAAGAGCTTCCACAAAATGACCTCCCAGCTTCACGTAGACGTTCAGTCGCTGTTCTCCCACGGACAACGTCGCTTGTGAAGGATCGTTTGTTTCTGTCTTTACGAATAAATCTAGAAGTTTTCATTTGCCCAACCTTGTCAGCCATTTTCACGATTGCCTTTGAACGACAAATTCGTCAGCCGAGAGATAGAAATTGAAATTTTATTCCGACACGTTCAAAGGGAGCCCGGAATGAAATGATTTGCTCGAGGCAAGAAGACCGCGTTTTCGTATTTAGAACAGTTATTTCTACACGGTATCTTTGACGAATAAGAGAACGAACGTTGGGTAAAAAGTTGAAAACGATCGAATTCAAGGGTGCACATGCTCGAACGGTGGTGGAACTCCGCGAACATGATTTTTCATCGAGATCCTCGGGCGCTCCGTCGACTGACGCAATTAAGCATTCCGTTTCAATTACTCGGCGCAATTATTCGGCACCGCACAGCCGCAGGGAAACTTTCGGCACGAGAAACCTGGGTATTCGAGGCGAAACCCACTTTTCTTCGCTCCTTTCTCGCATCATCGTCTTCTACGAAATCAACGAAGTTACGCAATTCTCGATGGCGAGGAAGCGCTGATTGCGTTTTTTATCGGACATGGACAATAGCAGCGGGAGATTGTCCACGTTATTCGATCGAAAGTTACTCGAAAGCTCCGTTAGACAGCGCGTTCCCGAATTGAAAGCTCGACGAGTGTAAAAACTAGCCACGGCCAATTACACGAGCACAATTAGGCGACCGTAAGCTTTCAGAACGAAAGCTGCTCGAAGAGAGGCCACGTCCTCGGACATCGAGCAGCGAAGCTCGTCGGAGCTTGATTTTCTGCTTCGTTTAGTGACATCTGAAGCATCTTCGGCTCGCTTCATGCTTTTCCTGGCGACACACTCGCGTCGACGAGGGTGCACCAACCCTTGACGAGCGAGTAAATTATCCGTTTAAATTCGCTTCCGAAGAAAATCGCAACTCTGTTTTCTTCGTGACATGAAAAACATTCAGTTAACATAATTAAAGGAAAGAAGGAGATCCACAAAACGAGCGATATAACATTTTAGTATAGGAAATCGACTAGTAAGGTCAATTAGTTATTGAATTCGTAGAAATAATATTTCTGGAAATCCCAATTTGTCATTGTATTTTCCGGAGCGGTGTTTCCTATTTTTCTCGAGTACACGTCGAAATTGCAACGGTAAAACGTTTTCCATCCCCGAGGAAAGTAATTTTTCCAGCTCACGACCTTGGTTCCCGTCGCGAGATCCATCGTGAACGTCGCGGCGTATCTCGTCGCAAAATAGGACCGATGGGTCGCCAACTCTTATGGGAAATACGGCTGGAAGCTGCGTGGTCGAGTTTCTCCACGCGGAACGAAACGCTCGGAGAGCATTGCAGGAGAGCGACGTTACGACTCCCAATGCGGATTCTCCTCGCGCATCCACGAATCGACGAGACCCCTTTAACGGGGCACGCACGTCGCGGGGAAGAGCCAAGGCGAAAAAATGAAAGGAGAATAGAAGAAAGGGAACAAGAGCGGCGCACGCTGGTTAGGGTTCGGTAATGGAGGGGACGGAGTACAATGTCGTGTCATCGAGCAAATCGGACAATACGACTCGCCCGGCGCATAAAGTACCGCGGAGACGGGGCGAAATTTCGCCAGAATTCGGCCAAATATTCGGATTTACGACGGTTCCCATTTTCCATCGAGCGTATAAATGTTATATATGATTCGAAACGATCGGTGACATAAATACGCGAAACACGACAATGCTATACATTCGTCGGAACAGCTTTCGCTCTTTCGAAAAAGGACCTTTCTCTTTCGCTGCACACGAACAACGCCGATCGACCAATTCGCCCACAGGGACAGATTTCGGTCCACGTCCATTCGTCCATGTAATTGCCATAATTGCAATTATCTTCGACGATGGTACCTCGTTTTCCTTTGCAACGTTTTCCTCGGCCATCGAACGCTCGTCGTTCGAAAGAGACCCCTTTGCTCGCGCCAAAGCACCTGCCACTTTTAATTAACAACGACTGCTAATTCGCGTTGATAATTGGGCGACAGGCGACAATGACGGCAGCCTGCTTCGCAAAACGATACCGCGATAAGCGTACGCGACTAATTACACGGACTTAACGAGGGAACTCTGGTCACGATAAGGACGAGCAAACGCGTGGTTTCTTATCTCTCGGGGAACAAGACCTTTCCCGTAATTGCTCTTGGATCCTCTTGGAAAATGTCCCAGGGAAAGTGGTAGGTTTTACCCCTGTTTTATACGCGCAGTCTTCGCGAGCACTACCGAAGGGTTTACGCGCAAATTGCACATTTCGCTGTAATGATCAGAATCTGAGTTTTCCACACGATGTGTTCTCTTCAGAGAATACTCGCTTTAGTTTCTCGTCGTGTACATTTTTCCTCGTCGGTATGGTCGCTTTTGGGAACTCGAGGAACGTGGGAGTGATGGTATCAGGGTCGGATGGTATCACAGAGTTTGACATTCAGGTAATTTACTTGCAGGCCTCTGGTATGGATCTTGTGTACGCGATGAAACGAGTAGACGAAACTCCCGATACAATTTGTTGGCAGGAGAAATTCCATTTTCCTGGTGAAAAAGGACTCGACGATTCCACGATCTCCCGTACGAGTCGGAGCAGGCTGATCGCGAGAGGAACGCTTCGGTTAAACGAGCTCGAAAAAAACCTGTAACGACCCCTCGATGAGAACGGGAAAAAGGACGAGAGCCGAATGTAGTTTTTCGCCGATGGTACACACGCGAGTAACGCAACCGCCCGTACCGAGTATCCACGCGTACGTGTGCACGGGTTAAAGCGACGCACACTCGCGCATGGTGTTATTTATATGTGCGGCTGGCACGGGTAAGCGCGCAAGGTACCTGCCTGCAAACACGTACCTGAATGCGCCACCGACGGTGCAAGGGATTAATGTCTTTTCACAGACGGTCGGTACCATCGAGGATTAGCTGTAAAATCCCTTCCTACTTCTTTCGCTCGATTTTATTCTGTTGCGCTGTTGATTCCCAACTGTTACGCAAAAAGAACCCTCATCGCGACCGCGAACGGATCCTCGGCCTCTTTGGTTATCTTTGGAAGAAGATTTTTGAGTGCTCTTCGGACTTGGAATCGTGAATAGTTTGTATCTTTCTTCAGTTTTCTTTACGACCGCGAACGGATCCTCGGCCTCTTCGGTTATCTTTGGAAGAAGATTTTTGGGTGCTTTTCGGACTTGGAATCGTGATTAGTTTGTATCTTTATATCTTTGATTAGGTTGTATCTGCACCACAACACTTTTATCACGTTAAACATTTTTCGTTGAAAAATACGAACATTAGAACGCGTGAACGCATTACGCTTCACTCTTCCTCTCGATAGTTTCGAGCGTGTATAAGTGACCCGGACGTCGCCGAACACAGGAATAATTACGATCAATGGGATTAATTAGAGAGTTGAAAGGGAAACGGTCGTTCGAGTTTGCAAGTTTGGACAGTCCGCCGGGGCGATGGATTCGCGGCAGAGGAAATCAATGGCGGATTACTACGGGGCGCGCGTGAGACATGGGGATAGTCGGTTGACGAGGCAGGAACGGGGTTGCGAGCAAGAAGGGGGCCAACAGCTTTCAACTCCTCGAGGATGCCCCCTTGGTCGCGCGGATTATTGCCAAGGGACGTTTCGGTGTCCGATCGGCAGTCCCGACTTCGAAGTACACTCTGGGCGGTCGTTTGCATAGGCGCGCCAAGAGGGAAAAAAAGCTGGACGATGTCGGACGACACCGCGTTCCCGCGCCATATGGTCGTGAGACTTCCTGGATGAAATTGAAACACGCTGAAAAACTACCGTTTCTGTGGTACAGTCGACTGTAATTAACCTTTGAGTGCTGTGGACGTATACAAGCGTCCAGAGGAAGATGTCGATGCGGATTATAGACGCACATATGGCTTTGTCAATTGAAACGCGATATTAGTGTTTTATTAAATTTTTTCAAATCTTTAAATGTATGAATTTTCAAGACGAGATATGTTTCTCGTTTCAATGTTTCTGATAAAAGTTGATATTTTGATAATTCACCACTCAAAGGGTTAACTCTAAGAAATAACCAGTTGCCATCGAAATAGAATTTCTGAACGACCAACCGATTTCAAGGAATGCTTTTCGAGAAGCAAGTTATCGAATCGAGGCGATTACGTATTAATACTCTTCTGGAAAAGCGTTTCGACGTTTCGCTAACGCTGCAGCTAACTTCGTTACGAGACACGATTCGGAACTTATGGAAGCCATCGCCGAATTTATTCCGTCCGAAGTAGGACAAATTGGCGCGCTCGTCTATCGAGGAAGAGAAGCGCAAGCCAAAATACTGGAACATGTTCGAGTTTCGAGGGTAACCCTATTCAGCTTTCATTTATTATGCGCTTCGCGTGGACGAACCGCGAAGTTATTCTATTCGGGACCGAGATCTACGAGACGGACTCCTCGCGGTTTTGCTCAGATCGTGCACTGCGAGTTGGACCCGTAGCTTAGACTTATTCGAAATAGGGTATAATGAAAAGATAAGATACTAATTTGAAACGTGTCCTTGAATTTTTCTTAAAAAATTGCACAAACCTTCTGGACAAGCCAATAAATATTCCAACAGGCCTGAATGGGTTAGTTCTGGATTAAACTCGTGAGTCCTAGATGCGTCAGGCGTTCTTCTTCTTGTGGAATTCACAAATTAAGTAGCAGCACGATTGAAATCCGAAACAAGTCGTCTCGACCCAACCTCGAGCCAACCCTGGGATGCTGGTCTCGCGAGTTGACTTTTTACGCGAGTGGTGGTGCATGAAGTATCCGTCGGAGCCGAGTCTTACGGGTGTATAGGTTATGCGGGCCTGGATTCGAGATTGGTTTGGTTTTGGGGTGCGCGCCCGTCGCACAGGGGATGCTCGACGAGCAAACTCATCCCTTCTTCTCTCGCCGTTTCCCCTCGTTTTCCCCTCTCTTCGTCAATCGCGTGGTCTCGCTTCGACACGCGTTTCCCTTCCTCTTCATCCCTCCACCGTTCTTTCGGGCTCTCCACACCCCCGCGAGGATCAATACGAACCGGCGGTTATCGTGCCGATACTCTCTCTCTCTCCGCTCGTCGACGAGATCCCCGAAAAGCTTTCCTGAAACCGCGCTGGCAACGAGGGTGGCTCGGTCCCCTTTTTTTTTTTTTTGCAAGGCAACAATCATACCGCGGGACGCCGCCCGCCGTGCCGTCGGCGTCGGTGCAACGGATAACGAGCGAGCCACGAGAAAAGTATGCCGGCTCGCAATTAGACGTAGTACTACGCGTCCGAATGGGGCTCGCCCTTCTGGAAGAGGGAGCGTTCGTTGCGAAAGAGCGTTCCTTTCATATATATTTTTCTTCTTCGTTTTCGTGCTCTTCACGGCCCGTTTCGCGTTTTAAATATTTCGAGCTGACGCGCGCCCGGTACATCGCTTCCCCTCTCGTTTTTTCTCGCCGCGTGCCCGCGCGTTCGCTGATTCTCGTGGATTCCCGTCGTTGTTTTCCTTTTTCTCGTCCCAACGCCCGACGATTCGGTGCCGGTTTTCGGTCGAGATGCGATACGTTAAACACGCTAAGTGGAGAACACGTGTCACGCATCCGTCGAAAGTTATTTCGGTGTCGCGAAGCCGCCCACGGTGTCACAGGTTTTCTTCCGAATAACCGCCTCGGCGCGTTGCGCGATGGTGAAAAATTATTTCATCGCGTCGAAATGTCTAGATGTATCTTTGAAACATTTTCCTGTTTGAGGGCAAAGACTATTCGCGCGTTACTTTTCCCATATCACGTTTTATTCCAACGCAGACCATTTTGGCCCTGACCATTGCGATCATCGACGCATTCAAAGTCGAGTAAAGAATGGGTGTCGACGATCGATATCGTATCGGTCGACAGGATTGGTTAACGAGGTGCTATTTGCTAACGAGTTTCCATGGCTTTCCCGCGAAAGCCCGGGTACGACTTTCCAAACGAGAAGAGTTTTAAAATTTAACGAGTCGAGGTTTGGCGCGTGGGTGTACGAACGGTCCATCTGGAATATCCAATAAGGAGGCGTTGAATTTTTCAGCCGAATTCCGTGTACCGGTGCAAATTAATTAACGTTTCCGCTTCCAACCGTCGGATTAATTATGCCTATCACCGGAACAGGCGCAACCCCTTCCGCTTTTAGTTTCCGATTGTTCGTGGCTTCGTCGACGAGGTGGACGCACTCGAAGATCACTTCTTCGAGCAACCTCTCGGTTGGAGGAACATCGAAAGTTTACGTTTCTCCAATGGCTTTCATTTTTGAAACGCAGAACTCCGACGACCTCCGAAGGTTTCGAGAAGTAATCTCCTTAAGCCTTACTCAGCCATACTTACTCAGACATACTCCCTTAACACTAAACCTACCGACGTTCATTTCTAACTAGGTGTATTTGTACCGTGATGGGACAAATGACTAGTCTTAGAGACACTTTTTTCAATTAAATGCAAAAATATTTTACGTGGAACTAAATTGAGTAATGCATGAAACAATCGTATATAACTCGTATATAGCATACAAGAACTGTATGCAAACATTTGAAAACTGTCATAATTTAATCATCAAGAACAGCATTCCAATGTACTCGCGTAGAGAACAGCAGTGTCCATTCGCACATCGCAGTGTTGCATCATTTATGCGTAATTCGCGTCGAACTCTACCTAAGAGGTTAACGCGTGAGGTTCATCGCGGGAAACTCCGGTGGCAAATCCATCGTGGGACTCATCGTTTGGGGAGCATATCAGAGAATAGCAGGGACGACGAAACGACTAGTATTCGAGACTCAACGTCGCGGCTACCGTGTGCTGCCACGAATGGCTCCAACCCCTGGTGCACGATGCACCATTGTGCCGAGACACACGATATCAACGATGGAACGTTGCCTGCGCGTTCGGTCAAAGTCCCTCGCGCGTGTCCGTGGATATTACACTTCAGTGTATATATAGCGACAGTCGCTCAACCCAGATTACGCCCTACCAGGCGAAATTAACTCCATGGATTTAACGCGAACCGGACGAAGCAAAGCCCTTTTACCGGCTAAAGGTCGGACGGTTCGCTAAAACTTCAAATTCGGTACATTGTATGCGAACGACCGAGAACTGTTATAGAAGTCTTTATTTTGACCACTTACACTCTGCGTCATCTCGTTGTAAAATAATTGAAACCGCAAAAGTAACATTGGAGAACGATACAGGGTGTTTACTTAAAAAGGAAACAAAATTCATCGACATTTGACGGACGAGTGAACAAATTCCTCGAGGTTGCTTCGTGATACAAACAACCGCGTTCTCCGGCGCATACGAAGTAGCGGGAAACCGCGAAGAGAAGCTGACAGAAGTTCGTGAAGAGGCTCGAGGGAAGAAGACCGATAACGAGAGAAAGTAGCCCGACGAAGGAGAAGGAGAGAAAGGACGAGACGAAGAAGATGGTGGACGCGCCTTATGCATTATTCATGCGGCTGCCTTCCATGTATATTTTCGTGTTTAAATATTTGAATACCTCGTTCGCTGCAATACCGAGAGAGCGGGTTAGGAAAATATCCCGTCGCTTATTCTTCGTGCGAGAGAGGCCAAACGAAGGATTCTTCCAGCATCCTTCGTCTCGATGCTCCTGGCTCTTTTTTTCCGCTCCTCCCCTCTTCAGCCTCGTTCGCGGTTCTCCCTCGTGAAAGATTTCATCGGGACGCGATATTTCCCAAGTTATTCCGTATTGTTACGATCTTTTTGTCGGATGGCAATAAAACGGGGAAACGATAAAAGAAAGCGTTTACGAGACCGCGGTATTTGAAAACGGGGAAAAAAGTAGGGACAGATAGGGAGGTAGCAGTCGAGAGAACCTGACGGTTCGCGTCCTCGAGCGATACACGGGGTTTCGTCAACCTACCGTCGATTACTTCTACGCTCGTACGCAATTGTTCATTGTTCAACGAATAATAAGGTCGATTAGGCCTGTGCGTCATTCTCACTCTGAGAACTCGCGCGTCCCAGTGGCTCGCCGTTTCGTTCCTTCTCTTCCGCTATCGCCGCTACGCTCGCGAACGCGCTCCTTCGGACAATCTAGTCGCGAACACTGGCTGCGACCACGGTGCTTACGAATTAACCTTTCCCCTTCCAATAATGAGACGCGCCGACGATGCAGAATTATTCTTTAAACGTAACCAACTCGTGTCACGAGTGTAGCTTTAACTCTTTGTAGGCCGAGTTGTAAAAATTTCAAATAATTGTGAAAAAGTAGTAAAAACTGCGTATTTACGATACTCCACTGCATTTAGGAAATTTGTCGAGATTTTGGGAATATGGGGAATATGTCGAAATACGTGCGTAGCGAGTATAACATTATACAATTCAAAAATGCGTTACGGTGCGTTGAATGGGATCGATAGCGCTTCTGTCGAGCGAAGTCCTTGATCTTGATCGCGCGCATCAGAGACGCGCGATCGCGTCGCACACGTTAAAATAAACTCGATTTGTAATTCCGATCCCACGTCTAGCCTCGGTCTCTTCGAAGAACCAGTTTTCCCCGGGCATTATGTGCTAATCGAGTTTTGTTCGTGGCGGAAAAATGTCACCAACTTTTCATCCCCGATGATTTTCCACCACAACGGCGAAACTCCCGCGTCGATCTAAATTCGACGGAGTTTAAAGCTGCGACGCTTTTCTAAAAGGGGGTAAGTCGAGCCTCGGAAATTTTTAAATCGACCTTCAACCACTCGAACGCTGACCCGTTCAGCGCACGAGGACAAGAGGACAACTCTTGTCTTATTCTGTCGAGTATCACTCGTGGTCCCCATTTTCGATAAAGGCTGATATTAAACAATCTGAACAGTTGGAAACCCAAAGAAGGAACTTTTACAATCTGTAGCTCAGTTCTCATTATTTGAGAAGAAGAAGGGGTTGATTTCGATGCCGTTACGGTTCGATTGTCGTCGAAAGCTCGTTCAACGAGAGGAATGCGCTCTGGGGCGACTCGTGCGAACACCTACGTACAATTCGACTATGAAACCGCGGTTACGCGCCTCTAGTTCCTTAAGAATAATGCCACCGCGAACATCTCACGCGTATAATGATCGTTACTGGTAACCTCGATGATGTAACATTCGCAAGGTTTCTCTGACGGTAGCAAATGCTTCGTTGCTCCTCGTCGCAATGCTTGGCTTCCTCGGCTGCTCCCTGCTCGATTTACAATCGCACCCCCCTCGTGGTGTCGAGAATGTTGGTTGTCGAGGTCTTCGAGTGGTGTAAATCGTTCAAAGACGGTCAACGGCGAATGGAAAATGAAGCAAGACCCGCTGTCCTAACATGGTGTTAACAGCAATTCAAAGAATTCTTCGCCAAGAGGAATGTCGAACCTCTCGCGTGTTGGAAGAAATCCAGTTAAAAAAGCTGGAGTACTTTTACGGGTGACCAGGACGTTTTTTCTCATCGAGATTGTTCGGTGCGCCCCCGTCGTCGCTTTCTTCGTTGATTAACGCTTGATTAATCGCGCACCCACGTCCCGTTCCTATCTCCTCGTCGAGTTTATTTTATTACGCTCGTGACACACTTGCGTCGATCTCTCCCACGCGCCTGACTCTCTGTTCGATATCAAAGCCAAAGGTGTGTCCACTCTTGTCCTACGAGTTCAAGAGCGGAAAATATTCGATGCAACTGTGCATTTACGTTTTTTTTTTTTTTTTCTTTGCTATTAAACCCTCTACGGGGTTATTAGAAACATGCTCATTACTGAGCATATCACCAATTAAATTACAATCAAACAGTACACATTACAGTATTACACGGAACTTAAACTTGAATATAATTACTAAATAAGTACAGTATTACCTGTTAGTAGATTAAGGACAATATACATATGAACCGTTTACTGCACAATTCGATTAACTCCACTTTTTGAGAAATCTTAAATTTAAGTGTCAAAGCACTTGGTATAGTCATAACTTTTTATATTTATAATAACTTTCCTGAACTATAAAGATCAATACCATGAAACACCAAATTCGTTTAGCCATTGAATGATAAATAATTTATTTTAGAGGCCATTTCATCGCATTTCTTAACTTTTTGCTTCATGGAGTTTTGTGCAATGAACGGCTCATACATTGTTCATATCGTCATATGACTTACGACGATAAACATGTAGTACTCTCTCTACTCACGGTGTCTCAACTCATGGAAAAATGAGTCGCGAAGTGCGAAACCGGCCGACAGAGGCATCGCTTCGATATTTGCTCGAGAGAAAGTTCCTCGCTGTCATTTCTCAATTTGAATCGCCTGAGAATTTCCAACAGCTCGCCTCGCCTTGTCGCACCGATCCGCCATCATTAGAAAGTGGGCCTAACGAGTAGGCTTCGACGATCGAACCCTGAAAGACGACCCGTCAACGTCGCCAGGTTTACCGATCTCACGGACGACCTTCGCGAACGCTACAAACCGCTGAAACTTCTAACGTCAAAAGTCAAGGTTTTTCGAAAGGGATCCTAACAGCTTGGTTTCCAAATTGAAAGTTCTCAGCGTTGCGCAATGTTGCGAGTGCTCGAGCAAAATTTCCATGACCTTTTCAAGGCGCCTCGCTTTCATTCTTCCATGGTACAAGGAGCTTGAGTAAAAAGTACGTTTCAAGAATATTTCAGGAGATCCGATAAATCGAACCTTCGACGCGACAAAGCTTCACAGGAGCAGCACAGGATCAAATTCACGTACTTAGAAACGATCCAGGGTCAAGATTCGTTCGGGTATCGACGAATCTGCGGAGCGCTGCAGCGAGAACAATCGAACGTTTACCTCGGAACGCGATTCGATATCTCGACCGTTAACTGTACGCTCGCTAATTGAATTGGACACGCGTTCGTGAGATAGCGCGACGAAGCGAACGAGAAAAACCTGTTCGCCTGGCTTCCTGCATGTTCGCGCGTAGCGTGCGTCTACGTAACGCGTCATCGATTTTTTGCAATAATCTCGGAACCTTTCGATCCTCCAAAATGACGCAAACAGAATCTTAAAGACTTCGCGAAAACATTATTTACTCATTCGTTTTACTCCGAAGATGGGATGGAAGAAGGACCACAGAATAAGTAGTAACAATACATTCCTTATTAAAACGTACTTTAAATAGTGTTTCATTGCAAACAATTTTAATTAAAAGGAAAACTCAAGCTGTAAGAATTAAAAAAAATTCCCTGAAAAACTAAGCAAAGATGAGACTTAAGCCTGCGTACCACGTTCAAAGGTCAAGTTTAAAACCAACGCGGAGATTGAAAACCGATTTCTCGCAACAAACTTACCAACACGCAGCATCGCGTGATTCAGGCGTGTAACAGCACCGAGACAAATTCCGACGTCGAAGAGTTGTAGAAATAATTATTCGCGTAACGATTTCTTTCACCCTCTAAACGATCAGCGGCCGATTGGCTCGCGTTTCTCACGTTCACTGCGAGAAGGTTACGGATCGGAGACCTCCGTTGCGTCCTTCGCACGTACCAAACGATCATTGTGTCCTACTATTCCCATCGGCAATCGGTTGTTAGCGAGCGAGCGGAACGTCGTCGATACTTTCGGAGAGGTACCGAACGGCTAGGAAGGAAAGGGTGCCATCATTGAACTTCGGTCCCGGGGATGAAGTCGAAATTACATTCCCCAAGGGAAGGGGTCGACTTCGTAAGGACGGCTGGGTTCGATGAAAGTTGGAGAGACCCTTTTGTCGAGCAACGGACAATACAACGGAGCACTTCCCCGAGACCCTTCGTGGCCCATGGTCAAGTTGTACCTTTAATAGCGACCGTCGCCTCTTCTTCTCTCCCACGTTTCCACTGCGTCCTTCACCTCCGACGGTCCCTTTAAAGGAGACTACCTTAAAGGTTTCGCTGCCGTTATAGCGCCTACGAAAACTCTCGTTGAACGTTTTTCAATTTCTTAGGAAAAATTGAAAAAGCAACGTAATATTCCCAAACTCATGCGCGAGCCAATCGGGTAGAGTTGCCGATATAAATCGCCAACGGTGCGTGCGTCGCATTAATAATGCATCGAATAAATCGCGGAGTCGTCGCAGCCGCGTGTTTGGAAAGGGAACGCGCATCGAGGACAATTTTTTCCAGCGATTCTCGTTTGGCGAACCTGCCCACGGCGTGGTAAAAATTCGATGGAAACTTTGGAATCTCTTTGGCGTTTTTCGAATGGTTGGATATATCGGAGGGAGCTCGACTCGATACGCTAGGCCGGAAGCATCGCGATCGAGAGCGGTCTCTCTCTCTCCACGGATTAATTAATCTTTGTCGTCGGCGGTATCGAGCCCGGGACAAGGATGCTAGAGCCCGTTATTAAACCCGAAGAGCGGAGTTGACTGACAACGACGATAACGAGGATCGACCTTTGCGTGTTGGTCGCGGCGAAAGTTTAATCGAGAGCAGCGTAATCGAGTGGCTACTTTGTCGTAAAACGAGAGACGGTTTCGATTGGCGCGATGGAAAAAAAAAGATATCGCTGGCACGTGTCCAAACGCAACGACAACGGGAAATTATTTCCGGCGCCCACGCGCGATGCGAGGAACGGCACAGTAATTTCTAGGATATGTCCCAGTTCCCTCGAAGCGACAGGGTGTCGCTGGACCCGCGGTCGGCGGTCGAGATGAGCCAAATATTGCTGCAGAACGAGATTAATGGCACGAAATAACCGTACATGGAACAGGTTAAATCTTTGGCTAGATCGCGACGTGGATGGAAAGGAAAACAAAGGAGGCGCTTGACGCGTTAACCCTTTCAGCGCTATAGACGCATATAGATAGCAGGAAAAGTTATCGATATGAGGTATGGACGCATATATGCGTCTGTCAATCTTTTTGAACTTAATGAGCAAGTAATCGTGTTTCACGTAGGAACTGAAAATTTTATGTATTTATGGCGTACAGTAATATGGAAAATTTTCCAAAAATATACACAATGTATTCCACCATTCTGGTGTGTATTCATAGCATTCTGTTAAGATTTGCACTGTAATGTTCCAGTGTAATAATTAATCACGAAAGTATTCCGTCTACAGCGACCATAACTGCTAGTCGTCCACGTGGATTGCTTTGACCATGAGTATTTAGCACTCGAAGGGTTAAACGCACCCATTTCTCGCACCTGCATGGAAAATCGAATAAAATCACCAACTCTCGACGTTATTCGATAATGATGCTCCCGATTAGCTCGTTTGCGGGTACGTAACCGTAAAACCTTGGCTGGCGTACGTTGATCGTCGAAGCTACCTGTGCCCCTCGCGCATCCAGACAGTTCCCTTGACGAGACTTCGTCGAATAGACGTAGCCTCGTCGAAACAAAAGTTGCCTTTCGTCGTTCAGGGGGGTAGCGCATTTACAAGGTGCCCTCGGGGGCTTTTCTACAGGCGCCTAAACCGGTCAGACCGGTTCCACCGAAAACCGCCCGGTTTTCGAACCGTTTCACGCCGAGGTACGCGCACGGGGTTAACTCGGCGTAGGGTTAAGCCGTGTCCATGGGAAATGCGGTTAACTGTCTCTTCCTCTCGCGTCCACGCTGATCGAGGTTTTTCAACTTGCTCGCGCTCCGTGAAACCGATTTTTAGACGACCGTTGCCGATCGACAGCACCGACTGGGTCCACGAGTGGCCGAGGTCAGTAACAGGTCGGCCGGTTTTCTCTCGTCGCGACTGGTGCAAGCATCTCTGCACCGTCTAAATTTCGGTAATTGGGGTAGTCGTTTCGAGATGGTCACGTTCAAAATTTATTTGTTAAGTTTAGTAAAAGTACAGTCTTACTGTTTTCACAAACGTCCACGATCGATCAATATATATCAGAGCCTCAGTGTCATTCGTAATAGTCGAGAAACGATTCTCTTCATTCAGTTTCACATTTCAGTGAATTATATCTCAGTAACGGCACGGTCAATAATTGTTATTTCTTTTTCAATGGTTTATAATTTCGCCTTTCATAACATAACATACTTTAACTTTCTATGCAATATGGGCCTATTTTTTTACCTGAAATTGTATGCCACGAAGAGCTAAACTTTATCGATCTTACAACGAAACGTCTAGATCGTCGCGAACGCGAGTGGCCAGGTATTCAGAAATCGGATCGCGTTCGACTCCGGCGTTCTTTCGGGCGGAGAAACGCGCTAGCGCGATATGGGTCGCGAGTAAGAGGCGGTGATCGCCTTAATTTGTCATTAACGGCGATGGAAAAAAACGCGACAGAGGGAAAGAGAGCGGAGAGTCTGGGGCACGTTCGATTCGTTGCGAGTCGAGCGCGTCCTTGCACCGTGGCTCATTCATTGGTCGCCGCACTTGCAACTCGCGCGCGACACTAAGCGCAATCCGTCACTCCGTAATGAGTCAATGCTATAAATATTCTCACGCT
Source organism: Hylaeus volcanicus (assembly GCF_026283585.1). Classification (NCBI taxonomy): domain Eukaryota; kingdom Metazoa; phylum Arthropoda; class Insecta; order Hymenoptera; family Colletidae; genus Hylaeus; species Hylaeus volcanicus. The sequence goes on along the minus strand of NC_071983.1, from coordinate 8,560,290 downwards.
TTTCCGACCACTTTTTTTTTCCCCGCCTCGAGAGTGTCTCTCGGACCGAGTTTTCCGAGGCCGAGTTCGCGCGCAATCGATCCCCTTTGCGTGCCCGCTAGGGTGGTCCTTCGTCGAGGACGAGCGAAATTCTTTTTTTTTTTTGTCTCATCACCTGGATCGAGGATGGGGAACCCGCGACCCTTGGAAGCGTTTGGTACGCCTCTTTCGCATATTTTATCAATTATTTATTCTACTCGGTTGCGAATCAACGATTGCGACTCCGAAGGGCGTACATATACGTCCCCGAAAATTAAACTCAGAGACATTTTTTAATCTTTACTGAATCGATTTTTAAAAAATATCACCTTAAAGAGAACGACAGGACGAAACTTCTTTGTATGTTCAATTTATTCATACGACGTTTAGTTAACAAACAGAAATTAATTAAAAACTTGAAAGTCCTGTTTACTGAAATTCGATTACATTTTAATCTCATCGAAATACTTTCTAATTAAGTGATATTTGTTTTAAATTCCAATTTTCAGCAAAAATCGTTCGAGTACAACATTGCTTGAAAGAGTCGGTCCCCTTACGCGATGACTACCTATCATCAAGCGTCAAAGTGCACTCCTATCTCTTCTTAATTCGAACTCGTGCGGGAACTTTCGAAAATCCGTTCGTCCAGAAGAAAAGGCTGATTCTCGAAGATTGGGCGTGGGATACGAAACGGTCGATCGCCCACGAAACCCTCGACGATAAACAGAGTGTACACGCCGGTCGACTGGTTGGTTAACTATGCGACGTGACATGGTTGGCGGCTTGGTATTTAGGAAAGGCCAATCGACCAATGTCACAAGCCGTTTGAAAGGCGTTAGGAATCAATAAGACACAGGTGATCGAGCCGATCGTTTCTACCGCGCCGATCTCTTTCGGTTCGCCGACGACAAAGGTTGACGATTGTCCCGCGATCAAGGACCGTTGCAATTACTGATCGAGTCGGGCTCGGAACTCGTAGCATGATTCTTTGATGTTTAGAGGGAAAAGACTGCAAAACTTCGTAATTGCGAGATACTGCAGATTGCAACTAAAAAAGATGAAAGAGTCAATCAAACTATTAGGAATCAAATATGAACGAAGTTATAATTGAGTTAGAAAGCGGTTAGGAGCGATGAGTTGTAGTCCGAAGAGGGTGGTCGAACGAGAAACATCGTAAATTGTGTCGATCGGAGGGACCCTGAGTAAACGCAGAAGGAATAAACCACAATTCATGTTCGAAAGCAGCGAGTTTCGCCGATGCGAGACGCGTAAGCGTTCGGGGAGGTCAGATATTCCGGAGTTCTCGTAAAATTGAGCAACGTACCGTGCAAAATTTGGCGCGGAGCCCGGAACGCAGCTTACGCAATCGTTCATTATTTATTGACGAAATTCAAGGCTTCTCCTTCGTTCTTCCGCGTATATAAATCACATTCGCGAGGAGATTGCGGAAAAGCTGTCAAAACAACTCGCCTCAAAGATGCTTTCAGTCGAAGATGAGAAAACTCTTTATTCGAATAACAAATCAGTTAACCCATTTAGTAGGTCGTTTGCCAGCGTGTTTATCATAAGCTAAGAAGAAAATAATAAATTCTTCATTTATGCCATACTGTTTTTATTCGTATGTTTTGAAACATTTTCATTTAAATACAAGCTAGACAAGTTTCGACGATGAGAACGAATTGTCCGCTGTCCCGTTCGATGCAAATGAGTTAAACAAATTTCGATCCGACTTATCGTCGACTTACCGAAAAATATTTAGCATTTTCGACGTATCGGGCTGAACAAGACGCAGGATGACGCTCGAAACTCGCAAACGAAAGTCGTAAATATTTTGCAAGCGTTTTTCTTCGACCTTGAGGGCGAAAATCGAACGACTATCTAGAGCGTACAATCTCTCTTCGAAGGTTGCTCGAACGTAGTCGAGTTCTCGATCCCGCTCTCGAATCCACCGCTCAGCTTTCGAGCCGTGGGGACTCGCCGAGCGGCGGAGAGCGTTTTCGCGCGGCGGAATCGCGCTTTTTACGGAGGTGGACTGACGATTTTGCAAGAGAGTGCACAGACTTACTTGGTGTCACCGGATAATATAGGCGCGCTCACACGCCACCGTTGGGCAACTTCTAATCGTGTTAACGACACAAGGACACGGGAGCACGTCTCACGCGTTTGTAAACGCTTGTATGCCTTCCACAATAACGGGGCTCCGCCGAGCGTCGCGCGCATGTAAATTGCCATGCAACCGTCGCGCGTACTAATTTTGCATCTGGTTTAAATATAGCTCCCGTCGGTGAAACGTCGCGGGAATTAATTGAATTAAAGATGCAACGTTCGTTCCGCATCGCGAAGAAAATATCCAAGCGTGCGCTAAGCTCTGTGAAAACGACGCCGGACCACCGCGACCGGAGAGCACAGCCCAGTCCCTGACCTTCCGCTACCAGGATTATTGTTTCCACGAGCTTCACCCTACTTCCAAATCCCAGGTCTCCTTTTCCAATGGTTCGTTTACTCGTAGAACTTTTCTTCCTTTTTCATTGTATTCGAGCTGTTGCTCCTCTCACTTTAATTCGAGTTTGCTTGTCGTGTGTGATAACTTTGAAATTAGGTTTAAAAGCAAACTCCGACCGTACCTTGCCTTTATGCAAATTACTCCTTCCCGTACACAATATATGGAACGTACCAATGTGCACGGTAGAACTGTTCGATGGTAGGGTTAATTCCTCGATGGGAATTAACGAACCCTTGCGATATTGCAAACTTCAACGTTTGAAGATCATCGTAGAAGTAGTCGTCCACGTCGATCTGTTAGGGTTTTGGGAAAAATCGAATGGAATTACAATAACTAACAATCTTTATTTATAAAGAGGAGAGACAAAGAGATGCGACGTGCTCACGTGAATGAATATCAGCGAAGGAATACAGAGCTCGATCGTCAGGTGTATTAAAGGTGTCGTAGAACGCCACACTTTGTGATCTATGAATAAATATATTGTATATGCATACAGAGTGTCGATCTCTGGACCCATCACCTTTAGATTTTTGTTTGTGACGAGATGACGAGTGTTGAACAAGTAACACAAAAAATTATTATAGCGTTTGAACAATTAAAATTGCACAACGACGCAATTTAATAACGAGAGCACAGTTACTTCAACAAATTTTCAAACTTATTTTTCTCGAAAATAAAGCGTCGTATGAACAAATTTTATTCTACATTTTCGATTCAATTTTTCACGTAGAATCACCATCTACTCGCTTGTACCACCAGTTACGGGACACCCTGTATATACGGATCACAACATAATCTTATAGATTCGACAAATTTCTAATATTAGCGTGCAAGGTGCGTTCCACGATCCTAAGAGATAAAAGCAGAGAACGATAACGCGGATTTCTCTACGCGTGGTTTACACAATTCCGTCGCAACTCTTGGCTCACGGGGGCCTCGAGTTAAACGAGACAAGGCTATCGGACGTCCTTCGAGGTATCGCAGATGCATCGCTGGAAACGATCGGTTCCCTTTCTTTCTGCGTTACTTTCCATCGGATAAGAGCCGTTCGAGCGACGTATCGATGGTTGGACATTTCACGGCTGCAGTCCGAGTGTTAAAGTGGTCCTTGAATGATTAGCATTTTTTTAGCTATCTTCCACAACGATTCCCGTACAGAGAAAAATGATATAATATGCGCGGCTCTGATGCTGCTCCAAAGCAGAGAGCAGGTTTACCCAATTATTAGGGTGAATCAAAGGTTCGTGCGTTTTTTACGTTGTTTAGTTTGTGCAATTTTTAGAAGTCATTAAAATTACTTTATATACAAGTGTTGAAAACTCGTTTGGAAAAGAGAAAACGAAAATCACAAAAGTTCAAGGCAGCAACAAATTGATTTAAACTATTTACTGGTTAATCAACGATTCCAACGCCATACAGCAATCCTTTCTCCTCTTCGTATCTTTCGTTTTGAGCTTGAAACTCTTCTTTTCGGGCTCTTTGAGCCTAATCCGATTTCCCCTCTTAACCTGAAAATCTGAAAAGCTGGTACCTGAAACTCGACGAATCTTTTGTGGAATAGGCTCCCTTTGGTTATACAATCGAAGGTGGGCCAATTAGCTTTATGGGATCCACTTATCCAAGCTTCGGTACGTAATCGAGTAGTCGCAGGTAATCTAACCACGTGGGGGGTCGCATCGATAAAAACGCGGGTAGGATTAACTGCGAAGATGATCGGTAAAAGTGTAGCATGATTTACGGACGACTGTTTCCCAATCGAACGGTGGTGGCGGACGCGTTAACCTCTACCGCGAGAATACGTAAACGTCTGTTTACCGTTTGACTTTCCCTAGCCTGTTGTAGCGCAAACGAGAGCGAATCGGATCCTTCGAGATGGCCTGTGACGAAGACACTCGGGGAACGGGTCAGGGAGCCGTACATTATCGTTGCAGAATCACGATTGCGAAATAAAGAATGGAACAGGCCTACCGTGTCCCCATTGTACGATGTCCTCGTCCTGTCTCTCTTTCGAAAAAGCCTGTTTTCCTTCGAGCCTGGCCACGAGCCTTCTACGCTGTCCTCGTCATCGACGTTCCCGTCGTTCGCGTTCGCCTCGTTCAAATGCAAAAGTTTCGCGAGTACAAAGAGGCACCGGGAATTAAAAAAGAGTGCACGGGTGAAAGGACGACGGATGATCCTCTCGTAGCCGCTCAAGACACGACGCAAACTCGCGATCCGTGTACTGGGTGTTTAATGTCTCTTGTACTCCGATGCTGCTTTCCATTATAATAGAACCACCCGTTTCCTTGCTTTGATTTTATTCGTTTGTCCGTAAACGAAAGCATTTGGTATACATTATTAGCCGATCGCAGTGTTTAATAAATGCGTTTAATAAAGGCGAAGCCTTGATCTTAAACGTGTCGTCGTTGTTTAGTTCGGTTACTGGAGTTGTGACCACCGAAATTCAACAAATCTGCCAACATTAAGTTCGATATTAAATCCAATTTGGCAACAAATTGTACTCAAACCTTGAAAAATATATAATATATATCGAATTAAAGCATGTGTTTAAATCTTGAAGATAAATTCTTGAATGTTGCCTATGGCAACTGTACCCTCTTGAAACGATGAATGAACGATTACGAATAGGAAATAGTAAAGATAACCCGCGTTAAATACAAAAAAAAAGTAAGTGTAGCGTGATTTATAGCAGAGAATTTCCCAATGGTCGTCCAAAGAAAGTGGCCATTGTTTCTACTAGCCTAAGCCACTTAGTAAGTGGCCCGAGCTCCACGGATCGAATTATACCGAGTTACACAATTGAAACGGGAACCTAATTCTAAATGAAATTGTTTGTTTCAGGTAAGCGAGGGTGTACTTCCCGAAATGGATCGGTCGCATCCATCATTGTACCGTTAACCCTTTTCCAACGACGCCCGGTCGGAGCTTCTTCGACGATCCGATCGCGCCTACCTGAATTAGGTATGTTCGTCAATATTCCAGCACCGAGCGATACGTAATTCGAAACTTGGACGAATTACGGTTCGCTTAAAGTTTTAACCTTCCGTTAGTTCGACTCGGGCGACCGCAAAGTCGACGGCGAGCGAACCGCGCGGTTCAAACTTCCGTTAACATTTATGAAACCTAGTCGAGGATTTTTATTCCTTGACATTTATTCTTCGAGGAGTGGCGTGCATCAGGTCGCAGCTGAAGCTCGTTCGGATCTTATTCTTGGATAATATCCGACAGTTACTCGACGGGAATATCGAAGATAGGGGAAAGTTTCAAACAGGGTAATCGTATTCGTCTGAAAAATTGTCCTTTGTACAGGAGGGAGAGGACACGCGTTAATTTTCTTGGAATTAATTGAGCCGTTCAGTGCACAAATCGATCAACTCCATAAAACAAAAAGTTGTGAAATGCAATGAAATGAACTCTGAAATGAATTATTTATTATTCAGTGGCCAAACAAATTTTGTCGTTTTATGGTGTTAATCTTTATTATTCGGCAAAGTTATTATAAATATAAAAAGTTATGACAATTGCATCGAGACTTGAATTTAAGATTTTTCAAAAAGTGGAGTTAATCGATTTGTGCAGTAAACGGCTCAATTTTTAAAGAAGACGTTCGTTTTGGAGCACTTCGATTGCCTACTTCGGATAAGTTCCACCCTGATTCATACCGTGTCGGAAATTCAAATGAAACGCAAAGGCAAAGGCTCGAATAACCCGGGTACCGTGTCACCGGATGCTATTTAGTCATCGTCGACAATCGTTCCCAGATACGCGGAGGACTCCTCCCCGTCACCGCGGAGAAAACCTGCCGACTCGTCGAGGGGTGGATAAAAACAGCGATGCACCTGCGTACAGGAACCACCTGTACGGTTTTCCCCCGCTTCTTACGCGTCTACTTTTTCCTTGAATATGAATCGTTCGTAGACCCGTGACACGGTCGCGTTTCCCCGCGTACGATAATTAGCGAGCGAAGTAGCGTTAGGAAAAGGGTGGAGGGTGGACAACCCTCTTTAATTATTTTCCACTTAATGTACCTACCTTGTCCTTCCATTACTAAGGTTATCGTCGACGATTTTGTGTTTTGTAATAGAATTTAGGTTAACCCTTTGCACTCCAAGTGCTCCTTAAGCCTTATCGCGACTGTGAGGTACTAGAGGTGTCCTCAGGGTCTGTAGCGGTATTTGTAGCTACAGTACGGGCTTAGCAACCCCGAGGTACCCGAGCTAAAAGAGGCCCAGCGGGCCCCGATGAGAAGCAAGAGAGATACTGCAAACAGTATTAAAACAATGCAGGAGTCATGTAGGACGATGATAAGAAGAATGGAAATAAAGAAGTCATAAGTAAGAAGTAGTGCAATAACTTTGTATAATAAGTTACGCACTTTAAATAAATGAAAGAATGAATGAATGGTACTAGAGGTCCGTATATTCCGATCACGTGCAGTCGCGCGACAGTTGCAACGAGACAGGGTAATATTTGATTCCGTGATAACTTTGGCCAACTCTATTCTGAAAACTGACTGAATTCTACCTGTCTTGAGTCGCGCGCAGTCCTCATCTGGACAAGATCTTAGAGATGTTGACAGCCTTTAGTAGAGAAGAAGTGCAAAGGGTTGATTTCAGCGCAGAAACCAAACGATCCGTCGATCTTCTTTCCTTTCTACGGACAGCTAACGCTCATTCAGAGATTACGATCGGTCGATCTCTAAGCGATCCGTGTCGCAAAGATTGAATTCAATTGTGTTTACACGAGGAAACGAGACTTTTTTATCCATAACACGACTCCCTCAGACTTGAGTTTATACCTCCTTTGCATAGACCTATCTTTCTGCTCGAGTTTGCCATCTCGGTTGAAAAGCGCGCCCTGGAATCCTGTAACGCGCCGCGACGGGAAGGTCGGATGAAAATTCATTTAGCGTCGTTGACGCTAAATGGCAAAGTTGCGAGGACGCGATAAATAAACGTCGCGATAGTGTGTCGGGGCGAGTGGCGTTGGGTTGGATCCGCATTTCCAGAGCATCCTGACGAGGTCGCGGAGGTCGGATCGATCGGGGAGGTCGTCGAAAGGTGGGGCCACTGGAGAACGGTCATGAATGGCTGACTTCGTCGGCACGCACTCGCGAACGTGCACAGCGAGACGGGAAAAGAAGGCCGCCGCTTCCTCGCGAAAAGTGCCGCGAATTATCTTCGTCGGAATCGTGGCCGCGGAAGGTCGTTGAAGTTTCTCTTGGCTCACGCCCCCGCGTTAAACGGCTCGTAATTTTTAATTAGGATGCCTGGAGCAGAAGCGTAGCCTCGAGCGCTTCTTCTTGGCTCTTTGCGGACCTTCCGAGTCTCTATGCGTTTAAGAGGTTTTTATCGGACATTTACTTTTGCGTGGATGCTGCGGTAGGAGTATGCCATTTGCTTCGTTTTGTAACTGGCTGCACCTTGGACGGCGCCTGTTTGATACGAGAAAGTTATCTATAGGCTGTAATAGTTTCAGCAGAAGATATAAACTGCGCGACGACTGTTTGACCTCACCCAAATATAATTAAAAATACCATAAAATGGAATACCTACTTCGATAGTTAGATTATACTTTTATTTGACATATTTTATTTATACATTTGTCTCTAAGATGGTAATAGGCTCAATTTGGTATTGCAATTATTGGAACTTGTATGGTATTTTTCTCGTTATATACACCTACGTTCATAAACATGTGGACGCTTTCTCAATTGAAATGAATATTTAAAGAAAATTACGAATCTATCAATGAGTATCACTCGTGTATTTGTATACACTTTGTATTGCATTAGGTAACATACTTCACCAACTATTTATTTAATATATATACAAGCCCATTGTTCCGAGTGATTTGGAGCGAGCAAGAGAAAGGAGTCCGGTATTCGAAACCAGACGTTTCAGGTCTCCCTTTCGACGCGTTCACCCGGTAGGACGGGTCGGCGACTGGTCTCGCGGTGTGACCGTGCGCAGACCGCGTATATCCTCGCTCCATTATTAATTTCAGAGCTACGCGGAAAGTGCACGTGCACCAGGGCGTGTGGGTGGTCGCGAAAGCATGCACGCACGGTCCGCTCTGTCAGGTATCGGCGCATGGAGACTGGCCGAAATTAAAGTCACCTTTGCGACGGCCTTCTCCAGGAAAAATTCATCTCGTTCCAGTATTTATGCGATTGGGGACACGTTTGAGAAAAGCAGATATTTCACGTTTCACTTTCGCTGCTAGAGACGTGTACGTCATTTATTTACTACGGTACATTTGCCGTTTCATGAAACTGTCGTAAGAGCAGATGTCTTGTTAGACTACGTGCAGCAACTATATCGAAATGAACATAGGTAACGATCTCCATGTTGTTGAAGGACTGCAACGTAGTTTAGGAGTTTGAACGAAAGATGAGGAGATTCGAACCGATGAAGGGTCTACAGTCGGTTGCTTTTCCTACGATTCGCGTTGTCGTTTGACTCCATCTCCTTACTTATCCTGAGGTATCCCACCTATTTCTTGGGAGCGCGATACTATAGTAGTTTTCTGCTTCTAGTGTTCAACGTCTCCCCGCGTATGTATTTATTTTTTATTTTCTTCGTTTATTAGATAACACGGCACCGCTCGACGAGGAATCGCGGTCGAAATCCTTGGCAAACGCCGCGTTCGTTGTAGGTGAATCCAATGTTATTCTTCCGACAGATTTTTCGCGAAAGGGGAGAAAAAAAAAGATGGCGAACCAAAACGAGGCGTGCACCGCGCCGGAAGTTTCCGACGTGTCTCGCAACAGCGGTCGCCCGCGATCGGAAACCGTGTCTTAATTCGCGTAGGCGATCGGGCATGCCTGTGTCTTTTCGAGCAACCGCAAAATATCGTAGGTTGATCAATTTGTCAGCGTGTTAATCTGCCTTTTCCATCAAACTTCAAGGTTGTCGGATCGAGTCCTTTCTCCTGGATATTATGGAGCCCGTGTGCCGCTTGCGGTTTTCTAGTGTCGCTGTCGCTCGATCCGCATTTCGATCTTCGCTCGTTCGCCCTGCGCGACGATGCTGTCTCTATCGAATCATGGATCGTTGTCTCGCGACTATGATTTAAGTTGTTTAGTGAAAAATTCGATCGAATGTCGCGGTTCACTTTTTATTTATTTATTCGTTCGTTTTAGGAATAGGACACCTTTCCTTTAGTAATAAATATTTATAATATCGAGAGATTTAAGAGGTCTGTCAGACGAATAATCGTACAAATGTCTACTAGCTTAAAATGTTGTTCCCATATAATTAGAAATTATACAATCTAACATTCGTGGTAGTACTTATTTATGCATCCTCTTTAAAATTTACGAATCCTATCCGGATTTATTTTCTTCAACACCTCGCCTTCAGAATTAATTTGTTTGATTCCTTCGTGAAATTCCTTGTCACCCCTACGTGAGAGTCAACGTGTTAACCGTAAGTTGAAATTTTCACACAAGCGTCGAATGGTAGAACGCTCGCGCTGCTCGCGAAAATATCACCGGAACAGAAGTTCGCGCGACAAATTCGCACTCCATATAAACAAGTGACATCAGCCCCTCATGCATTAATTATGATCTGGTTCAGCGACGTACGACAGAGACCAGGACACCGTGCCTACCCGTGGTCGAGAATGCGATCAACGAAAGCAAGGTTGATCCCAAGGAGATTGCGAATGATAATTCCTGATCGATTATACGCACACGCCCCAGTTTCCCTGGCGCGTGCATTTTTTCGACACTTCTTTTCGTTCCCCGAGTCTAGTGAAAGTCCTGTTCGCGCGACATTTTTCACGTGCCGCCACTCCGCCACGCTCGTAACTCACGGCGGTACCCTACCGTGCTGTCGTGGTCTCCGTTTTGTACAATAATGATTAGAAGCTCGCGCGCGAAACCTCAAATTATACGTTTGTTAGGCCTGGGACTCTCTAGCACACTACTACCCGCTGCATATCTTCTTTTTTCATAGTATTCTACATTACTGGCCAACAATTTCAATACACCACCGTATTTGTGATTTTTTCGAGCAGGAACGCAAGTCATGGAGCTATTTTGTGATAAATTTACACTTATTGAAGTGGAGTAATCATATTTGAATTCACGACTCGCTTCGGATTTCAATCGCGTTGCTACTTAATTCGCGGGCACAACGAGAAGAAGAATATCTAAATCAAACGCATCTAGCTTCCTACTCGGCTGAGCCCTTTGATTCGCAACCAACCCTAGTTTAATACAATTAATTTCTGGAAGAAAAACGAATTCAACCAAAAAACAGTCGAGTGGAAAGGCTTAACTATCAAGAAAAATCTTGGAACACTGATCGAGTCGAGTGCAGCGATGAAATTATATAAACGGCCTGCTCGGTGGTCCTTGTGAAACGGTTCGCGTCGCTCCCCTTTATTCGCGATCGAGCATCGAAAGGAAAAATGGCGCCGCCGCTTATTACCATTCTTTCGACTGCGCGTTAGCGAAACTTACCGCCGTTTTACCAGCGACCCCGACGGCGAGTCGTGGAAAAATGAGAAAATTGGACGGATCGCGGGCGCGATCGATGACATTTAACGTGACATTTGACTTGACCGGCTAACTGTGAAATTTCACCCCTCCGAGGGATCGTCGCGGATCAAAGATCAATCTACTTTTCCGCTGCACGGTACTCGTTAACCGCGCTTAACTCCGCTCCGCTCCGGGTCGCCTCTCGAGCCAGATTGCAATTAGAAATTCAATTCCTCTCGTCTGGATCTACCTCTTACTCGACGAATTAAAAGGAGAGAGGATACTTAAAGAAGGGAAACGCGCGCGGTTATCTCTCGGGCGCTTACTTTCCGTTCAAAAGCGCGCTGGGAATCGATACGTTTGTGCCTAATTTCGTTTCATTGGGTAAAACGGTTCTTTTGACCGTCTAGTTTCATGATTTATTCGCGTGCAAAGTAATGGAAATGTGCTCGAGACTACAATATTTATTCTAACTTCGGTAAACAATGATGAAGTGATTTGAAAATCGTTTCATTAATCTTTATTGGAGTTAAAAAAAAAAGAAATAACCGATTGAAAAAATTCCATGTATTTTCCATTTTAAACTTTCGAAGGTTTGAGACGCTTGGTTAAAATTCAGAGCTCAAATTTTGCAGGAATTTTGTTGTATGTATTTCCAAGGTATTTAGGGGATGCGTAACATAGACTTAAAAAATCATTAAAGTAAGGATCACCCTGGTATTGTATATACAATATTCCATTAAATGTACAGCTGTCCTGGTCAATTCGTTTCGAAGTTACGCGCAATAATTCATGTCTCCAAAGACAGAATGGGGTTAAATAGATTTGCTCAGAGTAACAGTTTCCAAGATTTTCTTCGCAACGAACTGGCCATTTTATGGCCTGTAGCTAGAAAAATACGCAGTTCAACGTAAAATCGGAGGAATCTTGGGGTCATGGGGGCGATTCTTGGCTCGCGACAGGGTCGATGAACGCTGACTCTCAGGGTTCGTTAATTTCGTGCAATCCGGCACCGCTCCCGTCGTAAAATAGTTTGATCGGCCGTTTTCCCGAAGCCGCGCTCGTTTTTCCAATATTTAGCATTCCCGCTGCTCCGTGCCGACGCATTCGCGGTTGACCACGGTATTTTTCTATCGGCTTTACAGCTTCGTAAAGAGATTACCTCGCATCCCCGATACCGCTGTATCAATTATTTCGACGAGCTTCCGTCGTTTTCTTTCTTCGTAGATAAAAACAAATCCCGTAACGTCGATACGGTGAACTTCGCTTGCTAATAAACGAAAAGCTCGAGAAAGCTATACGAATTTATAATCAAGTCTAATAATCCCAGAAGTGACACGTTTCCAAAGTCAGACTATTTCATGTAATGTTTCATGTTTCCTGTGCGTACATTTTGCAACGAGATGACGCAGAGTGTAAAGGGTTAATAAAACAGCAAATGTATAGCAATAAATAAATTTGATCGACCGTGTACGAACGCCCGCAGAACACATTGACGGATGTGGGAGAGCTTGGATACACGCCTTCAGCAGCGAAAGGGATAAATCCGCGGCCAGCTAGAAACGGCGCGTGGATGGCCGAGGCGTGTCGCGAGAGACAACTAAATTCAGTTTCGAGTGAAAAGGAGAAGGAGTTACGAGCCGAGCGAGCCGATAGCACGCGCCTAAAGCTCGCTCACACACCGTGACCCGTTTCTCGATCCCCGCTGTCGATCGAGCGACCGAGCCTGCGAGCGGTTAATAACGGTACAAACGCGGAAGCGATTGGCACGCGACTCGGCTTATCTCCGCTCGCGCCGCTTGCGAAACCAACGACCAGCGACATTCTCCCGCCAAACTTTTCGGCCGGAAACGCGTTCTCCTCCTGCTCTCTCGGCGCTTTCGCGCGTGCCGTTCTATTTTCCGACCGAGCGCGAACGTGCAAGAACGGAAATTAATTGTTACAGGGAGCGCTTTGCACTCGAGAGGCGACTGAGAGGCGGCGATCTTTGTTCATGAGCTCTTTATCCATTCTTTTTACGACAAATATTAGATTCTATATTATCCAATTGTCTCGAGACAAAATATTAGCCATGTAGACATTTCCATGTGAATCAGTCTGGCAATGAAAGTGTTGAGAGTATTGTATTATTTTTTGAAAATGTACACGCAGGAGTTAAGTAATTTTTGAATCGCGTATATTAATCTCTATCACCGTTTTCTTTGGCGTTAACTGTTCATCGATGTGTCTTTTCTTAGTGAAATGGAAAACTTTATGGAAACATTCGTCGTTAATTTATTTCAACTTCGAGACAATGAGTAGCGTAACCCATTGAGAGGTAAAGCATAATATACCTGTTTACTCGTGACATCTTTATTGCTTTGGACGTTGATTCGCGTTTGAAGGCGAACGCGATAAAACATTGCAGTTTGAACTTATGAAGAGTGGTATAACTGCGCCGAGGATTTCATGACACTATAAATTACGTGACACGGAAGAACGCGATTGGTCTTCGAAGTGTTCGAGCCCCGGTTCAATTTGTCGCGTGATGCGCGAGCCTGCGCAATTAAATAAAAAGCGTGTCGCGGCAGAACGATAAATCCAAGACGGCGTCGTTTAATTCATCACGATAGAAACCTCGCGCTATTATTTTGGAACGTGACTGAGTCGTGTAGCCATCATCCTGGATTCGTAAACGTCAAAGGACGTCCAGAAATGTGTAATTCGTTGTAACGAGAAACGAAGAAAGAGTTTAACCTCTAGAGTTTGCTAGAATTGTTATTTCTAAGCTACATAGATGCAAAAAGTACTAATCTCGCTGGTTAGTCCCTGCCGAGAGCGTCGTTGGGCGAAAAAAGGATTGTACAAAGGATAATGGTTTCATTCAACTCATAACAAGTTGTTCGTTAAACAACGCCTCATATTTTACCGCAACTGTTTATGATTGACAAGCGGCTGGACCTATGGGGAAGCTGGCGCACGGTACCAGTCCACCGATCTCTCGATCTTCGGACTTTCAGACCTCTCTAGATTAACTTCCAAACGATCGAACGCGAGCTCTTCTACGGTCACAGCTGCCGAGCCGACTATTGCCAACGGTGGTCCTTTCCTGTTGCGGTTTACAGAGAAATCGGTTTTCCGTGCGGTTCGGCGTACGAACAGGCGCAGTCTGTCGGATAGTGCCATTTGCGGTTGCAGCCGAAAGCCCATCTCGCGAACTCGGAGCTTTCCCTTCGCGCTTTGGCCGAGCTTCGAGCTCACCGAGTCTCCAATCCTCGGAGTAAATCGAGCTGTTGTAATAATTAGAACGATTATAAATAATTATTTCTTTCATTGTTCTATTCGAACAGATGATCCAGTTCTTGCACTAGATACCAAGACGAAGGCGTCAAAAGAAAGCATCAGTTTAAAGTGTAGCCTACGCAGCTGTATCTGTAAAAGCTGTAGCTGTTTGTAAAAATGAACAACAACAACAGGTTCATTTAACAAAGATTTCAAAACGTTCGAACTGTACAAGATTTGTCACTGTTCTAACTATTCAAATAATTGCCGGTTCTTGAATGGCAACTGTCTGAACAATACGATATCTAAGGAAATCAGTAAGCACATCCAAGAATATGGGTCGTTCTTACATCGTTATTAAATTCCAAGTATCTCAAAATAGACACTATTCTCACACCAACCTGATACATGCTCGAACCCCAAATGATACATTTGAGTCTTACGAGTCGAAAATGATTGCCGTCCACAGACACTCGTCTACGAGGGGTTAAAGTTGTAGTTCATTTATTCCATCCGCTAACCACCGCGCGAGTTTTCCAATTTCTTATTTTCTTCGTTTTCCCTCGTCAACGAGGAGCGAGACACTCGTTCGATGCACGCACAGGAGGGTCGGTCTTCGTTTTCTCTCGCAGCCCTCTGTGGCTGAACGAAACTCTTTGTTAAAGACCACCGTGTTTTTTTCGATAACACTGCGCCGACCCTTTCGCTTAACGCGCTTTTTCACCTCGGAGCCCTCGAACGTGCAAAGGCGTTGGCGCTGTACCCGCGCAAGCTAGTCTTTAATGCGTCTGCCTGGCCCGCGGGTTCGATGAACTTTTCTCGGGGAACTTTAAAGGTGAGCGTCCCGTTCCGAGCGGTCTCCACTTCGTTTTCCAAACGCTGCGTCGCGCGACTCTCGAACCTCGATGGACGTCCACCCGATGACTCGACACCTTCTAATTGCCACACGCACACTCGAAAACACCTTCGACCGGTACACGATTAAAATCTGCCAGCGTAAGCCTGTCGAAGTTGTCGCAATGGGCTTGGAAGCCGCGTAACCGGAGAGATCAAAGTAAAAATTCGTGAATTGATAGAAACTAACTAAAAAATTAACAAATGAAAGATACAGGAAACGATAAAAATGAAAAGCAAGACTTTTATGTCCCACAGTTGCATTGTTCCAGACTTGCTCTTCATCGTCATCTTCCAAATATCTGGGAAGAATTAATAAAATTTCACCATTGCGTCTAAGAAGTTATGTTTCTCTCTAATTTTTTTTCAAAATCTCATCGAACCAGGGCCCGCGTTTTGGTAAATTTCATTTCCCAGACAGAGGAATCGTCTTTTCTCACAGGGCTGGTGTTTGCGTTTCTATCAAAGGAACGACGATGCCGTTGAAATGAGAGATCGGTGATGCGAGCGCGTGTGTGGACAAGGTGCAGCGTGATTTCCAGAAAGCCTATCGAAATCGCAGCTGCACCAGGTATCCCTCTATTCCCGTTGTCGTGGTCCTCCAAAAACTCTGCAGCGTGGGTGCCCTTCCCCGCGTCGTCGTTGCTCGCGTCCTGTTCGGATCCTCTTCCAACCTCGACAGATGTTTCGATGATCTCTCCGCTCGGGTCTTTTCGCTCGTTACCTCCTCTTAGCACCAGCGGTATCAACCTGAAAAGAGCCTGTACGTGGGCGCAACAATGGACCGCCACGTTTTCCAGCCTCGCTTCTCTTGCGCTTTCCGACGCCATTTATCTATCGTTGACCCTGCACCGTAGCCCGCTGCGTCTTTCCTCGTTCGAAGGCTCCTTTTTTTTATGGGGGAAAACGTGGCCCGTCTATGTACGTTTTTCTCGCGTCCTACCGAAGGGTCCTATCCCGGTCCTTTCGTTTATTCGCGGTCCCTCCCTCGCTATAAATTGTTGGCTCGTTCGGCGATTCATCCAGTTGGAAAAAGATACCATTCTACGTGGGATGAAACGAATCTTGTATGACGTTCCACGTTGCGCGTGGTTTTTAAAGGGAGAAGAACCTTGTGGTCGCGTCTTTTCTAATCTGTGTCCCTCTTCTCCGCACCATATTCCTGGGAACTCGCGAACTTGTTGCGCGGAATACGAAGTCAGCGATTCGCACAGCGAAATTCACCGCTTCTCTGAACTTTGGAACTTTTCCATATCCAAACTACGCGTAGATAATTCGTTCCCTAGCGTACGATCGGTGGCAAACGATTTTACGTCCTGGCGGAAGATTGAAGCCGAGCAAACGAAGCGGACAGTTTCGCGAACCGCGAGGAATCTCTTTGCGCGCTTCTTTCGCGCAGCGAACGGCTCCTTCGTACGTGAATGGGCAAACGCAAAATGGGTGTATGGGAGACGAGGCAATGAACAAAGAGGAGTAGCTGAAAGAAGTCGGCAAAATCACGGCCGACGAAATAGAAACTGCACGGACGGGAAACTGAAGGCACCGTGAATGGGAATTATTCAAGCTAGCCGCTCAATGAAACGTGTTTCTTTAAAACTCTGGTCCCGTTTCGACGTACGTTGGAGCACTTTGTTGCTAGATCGCGCAGATTAACGCGTTTAAACGAGATGATTGGAATGTTCCTATAGAAATAATCTAGGGAGACAGTTTGGAAAGAATAGGTCAAGTCGTTGCACCGTGACTTCCTCGTTTACCTAAATCGGGAAGATCTAACGTTTTCCCATTTTTCAAGCTGCGTTGATGCGACGAATTATATAAAAAAAAAATAATGGAATATTAAGAATCAAAGACAAACGTCATCGGAATTTTTTTTTCTTTTTTGACGTTGTCGTTTTCACCAAGATGGTCGTTGGCCACGCAACGTTTGCGATACTCGTGAAAAGTACTTAGCTTCCCGTCGAGGACAGTCTCCAGTGCCCGTCTGACTCGTTGGAAAGCTGGCAGTCTCCTCGATGAAAGGAAGGAGCCTGTTCCACGTACCCGAAGGTCTTCCTCGTCGGCCTCGGCTTCGCGAAGCGAGTCACTCGACCGCCCGTCCCGATCCGACCCGGCCCGACCCTGCTTGTCCTTTTCTCACGGCCGTGGATCGACGGTCGACATACCTAAACCTTCCATCAACAGCTGGCCAAATCCCTCGAGGAACCAGCTGCGCTTCCTGTCGATGACGAGAGAGTCATCCCGAAAACTCTTCTCTATCTCAGCGCGTTCGACCTCGTTTCCAGAACCACCGCGCGGCGGATCAAGTGCGCCAGCTACGCCGGAAAGACTTTTGCGGTTCTTCTGCGCTTCGAAGTGACGAAGGAAGTGGACAGTTTCGGAGAAACCTCGAGCTTCGAATTGCCGATATCCTACTGCGATGTCCGGTTCAGCTCGATACCTCTATATCGGAGACAGGAAATAGGATATCGCTTAGTATTATTCAATGGAGAGGATAAATTGAAATATTTGTCAATAATTTATCCCGCAATTAAACGTTCCGCGGGCGTTTGTTTCCACGGCGACTTAACGATTCGAAAGAAGAAAGAGCGCACACCTGCCAGACCGCGGTAAATAGAAAACTTCATTAACGTTGCAACGGCGACCGGATAGGTTAATATTCATAATTGCATCCGCAGCGGCGGGAATGCAACTACGAGATTAGCGAGGATTTCACTTTTTCACCGGTGCAAAACGCCAGCGACTGTCACTCTCGCGCGTTTACACCTACCAACAGCAAAATAGTTTCTTTATCTTTGAGCGCTCCAAGAGGAGGACTCTTTCACGATTTCGTCGAATTTTGTACGAGACGTTGTAAACAGCACGTATTAAATTCAAAGGCAGCAACGTGAGTTCGCTCCACGAATCCTTCGGTAACCTTCGCTTCGTGATTTTGACACAGGAGGTCCTTAATTCGACCGGATTTACGCGAAATTAATAACGTCGCTCCCAATTAACAACGTCCGAGGCCACGTCCGTTACTCTCTCTCTTCTTCCTACGTAACTATAGAGAGCAACCCACGAATAATTATCTCGTTGGCACTAAAATGAAAAGTTGTTAGGTTTTCGAAGCCAAATGGTTGAATTTGATGTTTAGGTAAATTGGCAATGCAAGCTGATTGTTCAAACATGTTATTTATACGTAGTTCAAACTTTAAATTATTTCTGCAATAGTCTCAGAGGTATTTCGTGCCATCCCGAGGAAACGGAATTCCCTAATAACTAAAATTTTCCCCTGGCTACAACAATACGACATATTGAAAAGATTTAAAGCCATCCCATGCCTTTTTGAACCCAACGAGCTGATAAGCAGGTATGCCTCGAGGGTCAGTGAGAGACAAAGGTCTCCACCAGTGCTCCTTCGTCTCGTAACTCCGCCAGTTTCACGAATTATCGAACAAAGTTTGAACTGCTTAGCTTTAAATCTGTGCACTTTCCAGAAAATGCAATAGTTACCGTCAATTTTATCGTATTTAAATTTATGCACAACGAAGAAATTATGGCACAAACGCGAAAAAGAGATAAGCCTGTACTGTATAGACTCTATATAGAGATAAGCATAAAACTTCCTCGATACATAAAAGAAAATCTTAACCTTACAAGGAATATTGATATTCATGTTGAGAGAGTGAAAACTACAAAAAAAAAATTCGCAAAAAATACTGGAGAATAGGAAAAAAATGTCGAATATGACAAAAGTTTGAGTTTTAACGAACAATGACACGGTCTGAATTCAATCCGAATTCAATCGATTATGCGTCGAATAAAATAGCCGAACGCTGCGCGCATTAAAAAACAATAACCATTGGATACGTTCCCTTTACGATCGAATAGTATTTTTGCGTTTTCTTTTTTCGACGCCAGCACCACGCTCGTTCTTTCCAAAGAGGTCAACACAAAGCGCGCCATACGAATCCTGGAACGGAAGTCGATGGTCGTTGAAGCTGTCTCAATGGGTAACGATCTCTTCCCTGAGAAAGACGACCTTTTCTGTACCTGCGAGAGGATCGATTCAACCGAAAGAGTGTCCGGAACGAGCGCTCTTCCATTCTGCTCGCAGAGGCACATATCCACCGGTAGGAAACGGGAATAGTAGGTACGTTATCGAAACGAAGAGCGCGAGAATTAGCATCCGCAATCGAGAAATTTTCCAATTGCCCGCAGTCACGCGATGGGCTGCGCGTCTGCGACCAACTGTCGCATCGCTGTCACGATTCGTTCGGTCGACTTGTCTTCGAGACGCGTTCCTCGTGGAAGATTTTTAATAAAAACACCGCGAAAGAACGCGTTAACCTTGGTGGCCGATGGCAGACGTACGCTCGAGTTGTCTTCTCGCGGCGGTGGTTGCAGCTCGTTTTATTCGGATGGAATTACCGATGCGCCTACGGGTACCTCCGATTTGCTTTACGTTCACCTTGTTTCAAGAAGCCTGAATCCAGATCTGGAAATTCGGATCGAGGTCTCCGACCTTCCATCTGAGTTTTCTTGCGTCGATCTCCTCCCGTGGGAATTAGCGTACGATGCGAAGCATATCGTTAAATGGTCTCGGCGATCCGGGGGGAGGGGGAGCAACGTTGTCAGAAAACATTTTGCAAACATTTTCTGTGGGAGCCCTGCGAGTCTTGATCCTCGAAGATTACCGAAAGCTTTTGCGAGGACTGTACTCGTGCCTCGAGCAGGTATAACGTCTACCTAGGTGAGTGGAACTGAAAGGGACGAAGAAAGGTAAAGGGCAGGTGCGACTGTACGTGCATATAGACACCGGTTCCGCTAGAAGATACGCCCCTGGCACGAGGATAAGGCTATATCCAATTATTAAAATTAGAGGCTCCGTCGCCTTCGGTGAAACACCACGGAAAACGATCCTCTCGATGCAGCTCGCTCTCGCTCGTTCCCTTGTTTTCACCCCCCATCTTTTTTATCCTGGTATTCTCCGTTCGCATCCTTCGTCTCGCGATTTCGCTATCCCCAAGAATCGACAACAATTCCAAGAGTCGACACCGTGCGCGCGCTTCCTTTTTCCTCCTTTTCGCGACCTCGCCCCGATGAAAAGCCTGACGCTTCTCGGCAAACCAGCCGTCCAGGCTTGCCCCACTTTTCCTCCATTTTTCCATCGTCTTTTTCTCGTCCAATAAACGACGATCGATACCTCGAGATACCTTTCCCGCGTCTTTTCCGCTCGATGGCATCTGGAAAAATTTGTTGTCTCGGCACGATGCCTCGCGGAACATCGGTAGACTCGAAAACCGAGGAAATCTAATTTTTACCATTCGAGGTGCAACGAAGCAACGTTATTCGATTAACACTACATCTATCACGATCGGTCAAATGACCGTTTTCATTCTTCGCTACATATTTCTTATACGTAATATATGAATTATATGCAATTATTTCATACTTTATTCGATTCGGTTCCACGTAAAATATTTCTGCATTTAATTTGAAAAAAAATGCTTTCAAGGACCGCCACTTGTTCCATCCCGGTAGAAATAGTTATAAATAATTTCTGTAGGTTTAGCATTAATAGATTAATAGATAACGTAATTCAACTTCTCGTAGGTCTAGTACGCTCGTTTTATCGAAATCGGCACCTCCTATCGACCGCGTCCCCCTTTGCTTCTACCAAACCTGCTAAGCTCTGCTACATTCTGCTGAATCCGCGCAGACCCGGGGTTTCGTGCACGCGTAGCTTCTCCACGATGCATGCAGCTCGAGCATCCTCCGGTACATGCGACACGCGACAATAATTAATACGTCGAGACAGCCACGGCAAAGATTTTCGTTGCAGCGATGCACCGTTGCACCATGCTCTCGCACCCCTTTCGCACGCGTGCACGGCCCCGGGGTATGCACTCTCGAGTGTGCACGTCTCGTGCTGCGCTCTCGGTATGGTCAATGCCGACCTCCTCCTCCTCCCTTCGCCGTTTATCTCCGTTTCCCGCGCGTACTTGCACGCACGAACTTGGATGCACCTCGTCCTCGACCGTGCCCTCTCGCTCGTTCGCGTTGGACGAGCATCGATCTTCGTCCGACTAGTCGGTGCGTATCCATCGCCGGGTCTCCGTTCGAAGAGCATCGGCGTCGACCGCAGCTCGTGCCCCTTGCTGCTGCCATTGTCTCGTCCACGAGCTATTTATCAGCGAAGCTTACGATTCTATCGTTTGCTAATGAATCCGTATGGCGGTGTTACGTGCGTCGAATGCGCGTAGCGAAGGACGCGGAGAATCGGCGCGTGTTGTTTTCGGATCGCGACGATCGTGGCAGCTTTGCAGGACTTTGGGTGCAACCGGTCGTAAATTTTTAAGTAAATCAACGACAGAAAAGATCTCGTCGGCTCGAAAATTTCTTGGGGTCTCAGAAGGATAGACCTTTCACGAATCTTATCTAGTACAATAATTTCTTATCGCGCCGCTTCGGATTAGCTTTCACAAGAACGGTATCGTTCATCCGGATGGTAATATCCTGGACCTTTTCTTCGCTGACCTGAACTAGCCCTGAGATATTGGATTCGGAGTGTCTTCACTGCGTTATTCTTTTTTTTTTTATGTTTACTTTCTACGAATTTTTTGATCGTGTTTATGTTTGTTAACGAAGCTTCCACGCGGTGAAGCAGCGGCCTCCAAAGTGTCGTTTCTCGTTGAACGAGGTGCTCACGCATCAACCACACCTCAAACGTCTCTCGTGGTCATTGTCCCGTGAGCGCGCTATCTATCGCGACCAGGCTTGACGATCCGCGATGTATAAATGGATCTAGGTAGCTGGCATCGCGGACTAGTCGTCTCGCGAGGAGCCAGGGAACGGAGAAAGAGCCTGGCTAAAAGAGAGCCGGAGAAACGCGTCTCTCCTCGCTCCTTCTCGTTTGCTCTGGCTGGGCCTGACAAAAGCCGACCTTCGAGCTAACATTCACTTCACATCCGAGGCTCCCTTTCCCCGCGACCTCACCTCCCTCTTCCTCCTCGGCGTCTCGCATTCTCCCTCTTCGTCTTCTGCTCATTCCTCCTGGACCCGGGCTGAGGCAGCTTCTATCGTCGAGAGAGGACTGGATGGACTCGACCGACCGACCGAGCACAAAGACCCGTCATTCCGGCCGACTCACGTGTCCTTCCTCTCCTTGCTGACGTGGAAACAAAGTTCATCCGAGAAGAACCGTCTCCGTCCAGACCTAACTACCGTCGGAGCGTTTCGAAGGTCCACGCTGTTGTCCCGGGGCCCTCGCAGGAATCGAACGTAAATTTCGATCGTTACGATTGAGACTTTGAAGAGCCATCACTCCTTCATAATCGGCATAAGTGTAGGTCGATTTTCTTCGCGTCTCTAAAGTCTCGCTCACTCTGAGAAAGGTTTCCACAAGGTGCGCTATGGGTATAGCGCTATAGACGGTGTCTGTCTCGGTACGAGACAACCATAGCTCTGCTTTCTAACGGTACGTCGCGCCCTTTTTTACCTTCCGTTCGAAGGGATAAACGGGGATCTAAAAGGAACGACTGCTCGTCTTCCCCGGTGGGAAAGCGGCTCCCATCGCTCGATTACCACGGTAATTACGCGCGTGCATCGAAATCGTGGAAGACGTCGATAGAAATCGCGATATCGTAGGTGACCCGAATCATCGTTTTCGGACGAAACGGTTTCCGTGACGCACGGTGAGCGATCGGTTCGGCATTGGCCCGCAGGAAACTCTCGAATTCCTCCCGAACAGGTTTGCAACCGCTGCGTCATTAAATTTCGAGGATGGATCGCGAGGCGGGGTATCGGGCAGGCGGAGGAGGAGTCGTTTTCTCGAAATTCGTAACCGATCGGAGAGACCCCGTAATCCTTATCGCATACCATGCAGTTAATCCTCCGATAGGATAACTAGAAGCTCCGATTACGTTCGCATTATCGAGAGATTAGTGGGACGAACTTGCGGTGTTATTGTTAAACATCCTCTCTATCTCGAAAATTTTGGGTCTCTACGATAGCGTTCCCTTCATGGTCGCTAAATCCTTGAACGCAGCCTTCATTTTTCTGGGCATCCTCCAACGAAAATCAGATAAATCGTCCTCTGGATTGTAAATAGACTTGATTGACGTAATAATAGCATAGGATATGAGCAGCTTTTATCGTAAAAGTGTCTAAAAGAGATGTGTTGATAAGGGCCATTTTTCACCCTTGATGCGATATACATTTCTGTCATTAGCATACCTCGTTACAAAAAATAAAAAAAAAAAATATTTTAAACGTAAGCGCATATTTCATGGGAAAAATAAAATAAATACGTAAGTATCATGTACATAAACGAACATAAACACTCTTGTCATTAGTTTTAATTCCATATAATCAATAGCAAATACAACACTAAATGCAAGATTAAGTCGAATAGAGGTTATCAAAGAAAGAAAGGAGGTTAGAAAGAATCAATAATCGAAAGTAATCCTACAGTTACAGACAGAGATGTAGGAAAAAGCCAAGACCCTCTATTTTTGGACTATTATTTCTATGGCCTACTATATTATTTATCACGTAAATCTTATATTAAAAAAACACATACCTTCAAGTATACAACGACATTGAAAAATTGTCGGAATTCGAAACTTGTTTCGAGCGTATGATGAGCGAAAGATGACCCTTATCAACCCGCCTCCTTTTCATGGGTTGTTTTTCAATTTACGCGGAGGACATCGGATGAAACTGAAGGGTTAGAACGGCTCGTCTATTCGTAATTAGAGTCTTGCACAATCTGCATACAATGTGCCGGCGTGTCGCTCGAGTTGGCAACGAAGTTCCACGGATGACCTTCCTCTTCTTCCTTCTCCGGCGTGTTCGCCTTTTTCTTCTGGCGAGCCGCTCGTTCCGGCAATCTACTCTCGCTTCGAAATTCCGCGGCTCCGACCTGCCGTTGCATTCCCCGTCCGGTGCTCGGCGTCGCTACGGCGTCGAACTCGATGAACGATCAAAGGGGCTCACGGACGACGCGACGAGTTTCCGAGGTGAAATTTCCAAAAGTTATACTTAGAGAGGACGACGCCGCTCTCAAACCCGTGGCGACCTGTTCCTTCTTATAAAACCGCCCATCCTTTTCTCTTTCTTATTTCTTCGAGACCATATTGCGAATTCCCTTTGTTCTTCGTTCCGAAGAAACTTTCCAAGCATGGAAGTTCGTCGCCTCGTGCACGGTGCTTTTGATTCGCCTGCTTCCGACAGCCCTTTGCCTCTTCGGAAACCACGTATTACCGGATCAAATGCAGTGCTACCTCGATTATCGAAACCGAAGTTTTCAAACGTCTCGAATATGGATCGTGTACTCGAAACTTCTTCTTAAAATCAGTCAATTATTAAAACCTGTGTGTCAGAAAACATGATCAATTTGTTATCCGCAACGGAAATTATTTATGAATCTACGTTTTAGTGTTAATCCTTGTATCGATTCGGTACGTTTATGCACGAATTTTCATGCAAGTCCCTAAGCTCCTTCCCACCTCTTCGGAATGTAGAACAATTGACCGTGGACCTTGCAGTATACGTGCATAATACGCGGCAGGCGTTCGCGTCAAATTCGTCGTTGACCTCGAAAATTTTGCTCGGTTATTCCGTGAAATTTCTATACAATTCACGATGTTACGCGCGTACCTCGTTCGACAAAAGTTTAAAGGGGATGCACTGTGCGCGAGCGAAAACCCACTCGAAACGTCCCGCAGTATCCGTGGCAGCCGATTACGGTACTCGAGTTTCGAGGGGAATTTAATTATCCCGTGCTTTTGATGCTATTATTTTGCACGATATTACGCCGTAATTATCTCGCTCATCTCAATGGGCTCCGGATTAAAATGTCATAAAGTTTTCGTTTCTATTCGCCCTTCTCGTCGCCGTTCTGATTTCGAACGCGCGCAGTGGCTCGCGGTATGTATTGCGATTTTATCATTCCTCTCTCGTGTTCGGTAACCTTGAACGAATCGACGTTTAATTCATCGTCGAGCGAGAGGCGATCGTTCGCGCAACACTTTTCGTTTTCGTTTCGGATTACTCGCGAGCTTTTGTGTCGCTTTGACACCCATTCGAATTCGAGGAATTCGTTTACCATCGTCCCATCGGCTCCGATCGCTTTCTTCGTTGTTTCAGGCTTTGGTTTCAGAATGCGAAATTTCCAATTTGTTATTCGAGTGTCGCGTTCTCGGATTTCGGCGACAAAGAGGAAGGGATAAGTGGAAAAGTAGATGAGGTGCGATCGGAACGGAGCTAGGTTTTTCCGTGGTCACGATCGTTATCGTTTCGTTATTCCCTGCAAAGGATGCTTTTTGATTGTTGCAAGTCTCGCGTGAAATAACATTGAAATGAAACTCGTAATTGTTAAAAAATGGACGTCTTTATTCATTCCTTTCTGGGTGCGGCACCGCTACCGACGATGTTTCCACGAAGATAGACCGTCGATATCAATCTCGTGGTTAGGCACACCTGAATTCTGTTCTATGGTGACCCTCTCCCCGTCCCCGACGCTCCTTTCACCTTTCCCTTCACCGTCCAGCAGGCGTTTGTCATTCCGTTTGGTCCTCCGGGTGTCCGACTTCCTTTTACCTGGTACCTTGGGTCCCGAAAAAAGGCCCTTCTCGCCACGTCTGGCCTTGAACCTCTCTCGTCGATCCTCGCGCGTCCGTTCTACCACCGTGTGGGGAACGTCTGTCCGTTCGCCGGAATCCGCGTGCTCGGACTTTTATTCCATAGAAACCGAGCTTGCCAGGCCGCTTCTCCTTTCCGTCTTCTCCCTTCCGTCGCGTCAGGTAAGAGTCTCGTCTGGAGAAAGGGAGAGAAATGCGCGCCCGTGGCTTTATGACGTATTATTACGTCGTGCTCGCCGAAGGCAAACGCAACGTGTCGTGTCTTGAGTCCACAGGAGAAACCTGAGGATACGTGGTTTCTAGCAACGGAGGATTCAAAAGGAAATGAACGCGAGTGGACATTCTTTTTCTCGTTGAGTTATAAATAAAACTTCAAGCTTTACAGAATGGTTCAAGCAGGAATGGTTGAAATGGTATCGTAACAAAATGGAGAAGAGGGATTCTGCTGAATTTCACTGCCTAAAATGGTGGGCACGAGACACACACACTCGTCAGGCTGACTCAACATCGGAACAGCTGGTATGGGAGGGATGCGCGATACCCTAGTGTGCGTATGCGTGTGCTTAATATCAGATCCAAGAGGGAAGGTTAGCAAGGATCCATCCTTCGTGCTGCGCGAAAGCCTCTGAACGCTGGTATCTTTATCGAATCTCTGTTATCGATATTTCGAACAAGACGGTCGATCATTGCAAAAATCTATCTTTTCGACGAGACGCAGATGCTCGTCTTTTGTTCTAAGATGATCTGTAACAAAGTATCGTTACAAACCGGTCCGACTATGCGCATAAAATGTTTCTTTTTCGTTTATTTGTTGGATAGAAAAAAACAATCGAGACTGTATTGTTTCGTATCGCGTATGTATACACGGCCACGCCGAAGAGTCATCGGTGATTTTTTTAGAATAAAATCGGTTGGCAAATTGTGCGGTACTTGACGGTGGTTCTCTCGTGCGTCGATAGCACGCGGACACGTACACATTTTTCTGGGGTTAATTCGACATCCGTCCGCCTGGGTTCAGGGAGCGAAACCCCACTGCACGAGGGAGAACCCTCGTATCCCTGCAACTACTGCTCTCTCTTCCTCTTTTGTATATACCGTGTCTTTCTTCCTTGCACAGTCCCCCCGGGTAAACGTTTCAGCGGTGGGTAGGCTTAGGCATCGGCGTAGGAACTCGTGGACAAGATTCACCATCGTTCGTGATCCCCTGGTGTCGCATTTTGAGCGTGCACGGTGGAAATATTTTTCACAAAAGTATCGTCTAAACGTTGCGAGGAATCTCCCAGAACTGAAGGATAGATAAGAGTTGCAAGAATGTGGAAAGCGATACGAGCCGCTAGCGTGCTCTGGGACTGTCACGCAGAAGGAAAGGACACCTCGCATTTTGTTTTACAACATTCCATACTTGTACCGTTTTTATTGTTTTAACCACCTACACGTATGCACGTGTAACTCGTGAATACGCATCGTTCTCGTAACGGATTCCGCGGCATTCAGACGTTGATGGTTTTTTAATTTGCATACTTCCGTACAGCTGCGTAGGCTTCGAATTTCCTAGCGTACGCCACTGTGCGGTGTATACGTCGTCGGTTCTCGGGGCGCTCCGAGCGGTCGGTACGCGACTGAACCCACCGCCTTTTTCTCCCTCCTCCCCACTCCGCCGCTGGGCGGCGCTCCATGCGCGTCGCAGTCGCCGAGCGTTCACGAACTCAGTCTTCGTCGAATCGTCGTAGGGTTTGTGTCATAGATCGTGTGCGCTCGTTGGCCCCTTGTGCGTCGATTCGGCGTGGGTTTTTCGTTCGCCTCGCCTCGTTTCTTCCTGGTTCTCTCTCCCCCCCTCCCCCCCTCTGCCGTCTTCCCCGTGGACGAACGAGACCCGGATGAAAAGTCCTATGTTTCGTGCGCGTAGTGCAAGCTGCTCGTCGCGCAGCGGTTCGGACCAGTGGTGAAACACGGCCAAAAAGAAGAAAGAGAAACGCTGTGTGCTGTTGTGCGTGCGCGGAGTGTGCAATATTTTGTTGATTACCACCGAGCCACGGAAGCAGACACCACGCAAGCAAACACGAGAGGCATCGTGACACGTTCACCGGATACGTCGTGCGAGATATGGATTGGGCGGTGAAGGCTCGCCGAACGTAAGTCCTTCCAAATTGACAAACAAACGAGAACCAAACGATACACTGTCCGTAACCTTTCTTTGTTCGTAATCATTTCACGGCGCGTATCTCCGGTTCTATGCAAGGTGTAGGATAACCTCAAAGCTTAGAGGGACGTTTCGGTGCATCGAGGGATATATATGCTCAGTGCGTCGGTTCGACCAGTGTTTTCGGCTAGTCCGAATCGGACGTTCGTGTTAGTGCTACGATCTCTTTGGTGAACGTTTCCTTCGAGGACTTACGACATTAAGCGTGCATCTGGGATGCACGTAACGCATGAATCGACCGATGGTGTTCGCTTCGCGTGAAAAAGAAAACTCGATGCCCGACGTCACTCGTGCTTGTGTCTCGAGGTCAGTGTTGTTTGCCCAGCCGTCTCGGCGCGGCGTATATAAATAAAGCATCCGCCTCTCGATGACCTGATACGCGAGCAAAATAAGAGACGTATCGTGCGTGTCCAACGCCGAGACGCCGTTTGCGACACGCCATGCTCGCCCGTGGGAATCGCTCGTCCAACGGACGAAACCTATCGCGAATTCACCGCACCGTGAAAGGTTCCGCGAAAGCGCGCCTCGCAGCGGTCGTTGTTAACTCTCTGCCATTTAGGTTTGCTCAAAATTCTCCCCACCTTTTGCTCACTTTTAATATTCAAAGATTTTCTACAGTTGGCAATGCTACGAACTAACGCTAAACGTTGAATAACTGAAAAGAGAAATCGATACAAGCTAAAACGCATTAGTAGGTTGTCGACACTTCCTCCGTGCAGCTCTAGTTTTATTCTTTTTTTTTTTAAATCCCGTTCACCTTGAAAAATTAAGTCGAAACGTGTCTCCATTGAAATTTCACCAGCTCCCGATTGCTCGCTGCTTCGAGACATAATTATGCCTTCCAATCCTTGGTTTCAACCGTCGTGTCGTGACCTCTGTCGAGATTTTCTGGACGCACCGTCAGCTGCATTCTCTTCTCGTGCTGTACACCAAAGACCTCTTACCATCGAAGGTTAAAGTGGAACGTTCGCTTCGATCAGAAACCAAACATCCGCGAAGCTTAGGATACGCCTCGGGCAAAAATAAAAATTCTAAACGATCGGCACGATCAAGCTCTCAGCAAGAAGTTAACGAGTGGAAATGTTGTAGGAAATCCGCGTTTCTTACTAATGGGCCTCTGAACGGTTCATACACGATCGAGGTTTGCCGGAGGTTTCACCGCAGATTTGATCGACTGTTTTTGTCGCGAACGAGACCAGTTAACCTCCAATAGTTCTCCGAGTGTATGGACCGCTTAACACTGAATTCTCGCGTAATACGGTATTCCCCATCTCGCTGGTAGCGTGTAATACGATCCCTAGCACGTTCGACACGTACGATTACTCGCATAGATCGTGGTCGCGCAGTTTCCTTTCTCTCATTCATTATTCCCTTTAATTCTCAACGTTTGTTGCGTAACACGCGATCCCCGACAATGTCGCGTTGCCGAAGGACGACGAATAAAGGTGATCGCTGGAAACGGGACACGACAAAGTTTTCTCTCTAGGCGTGTCGGACAACGCGACGAGACACTTTCCCGTTGGAATTGTCGCTAACGGAGAGGACTCGACTCGCGGAACAGCTGGCTCGTTGTTTAACGACAGAACGGTACGGCGACTCGGGAGTGCTTGCATTCGATAAACGTCAGGACTATGCACGTGGGGTGACGAGCCACGGAAAAACACGCTCGAACGATCTCGCGTGCCAAGCGCGTTGTTAACCAGAGATGGGCAAAACCCTAGGCTTCGAATAAATCTGAGGTTTGCCGATGTGTTTGTCTCGTTTCTTTCTCTGGAAAATGTTCAAAAGTGGAAACGAGACGAACACGTCGGCAAACTTCAGATTGATTCGAAACCTAGGGTTTTGCCCATCGCTGTTGTTGACACGATTCGAACGCATAGCGGGTGCTCTTCAATCAGCCATATTGTACGTTGTCAATCATGGCAGAGGTAACCTATCGCGTGGATTTCTTTTAATTACGTTTTACGATGCCTTCGTAATGCGAACGCGAGGAGTTTGCAGAAGACGTTCGAACATACGGCAACGTCTGTCGTTTACAGATTTAGAGAGAAATACTTAGATTGGTTTGGGGAGTTGTTTCACTTCAAAAATAGTTATCGATAATAAAGATTCACATTTGCTGTGAAAGACAGGTAGCATTAGTACAATGCATGACGACTGTATAAGGAGATCCAACTTCATACGAAAGTTACTAGAAAACTGTTATCAAAATCCCGAGCTTTAAGTTATGAATATTTCGTCCACTCGCGGCGCTAGACTACGATATATATATGAGAAATCATATATAAATACATACATACATATATTTCTACCACTTGCGGCGCAAGTGAGCACAGACTACGATATATGTATATATGTCATATGTGTACGTATTATCATACATA
>NC_071983.1:8518493-8529907 GCF_026283585.1 Hylaeus volcanicus | reverse complement strand
CTACGATATATGTATATATGTCATATGTGTACGTATTATCATACATATATATGTATATCGTAGTCTGTGCTCACTTGCGCCGCAAGTGGTAGAAATATTCATAACTTAAAGCTCGGGATTTTGATAACAGTTCTACACTACACAGTTGGAACTCCTTATACAGACTTCATGGTACAATGATAGCTATGACACTTCTTACATATTATTCGTAAAAATTGAAGTATACGCAGAAAGACAGCTCGATAAGAATTCGTCCACGATGCTCTACCTATCGGTTGATCGTAATATCCAATCGTGAGATGAAGCGCGAGGGAGGGAACAGTGCCCAATCGACTAGCGACGAGAGTTGACTGGGTGTAACGACCTCCAACTTGGGCCAGTAGCGTAGCCACCGAAACGTGGCACCCTGTCGATATCGTGCAATTTTCTCGCGATGCATGGAAATCAGGCCTACAACCTGCAAAATCTCGACGATTCGATTCAAATGGAGATTAGAGAACTGTTGGAGGTCGGATTGGTATTCAATGCCAGAATTGTCTGCTCGAAGCGTGTTCCTCGTGACTCGGCACTAGCGACGGCCGAAAATTCGCGGGAGGCTCACTCGATATCGAACACCCACTTTGCATTCAGCCGAGGGACTTCCTGAATATGATAATACTCGACCAAGAACGGTAATATTCGGCGAGTATGTAGACAGGACAATGGTCTTTCTGGATACAAGCGTGACTAGCATGACGCGACCTGGCTAAAAGAGATCCATTTCCTCGAAGTAGCCTCGACCGGTAGCGACGGCTCGATGGTTCTTAGGTTATTCTAGTCGCGAGAACGTCTTCAAACTTTCCTTCAAGTGGTCGCTCGCTTTTCGAAATATCCCGCAAAGTGAGTCGACCGATAAGCCTTTTTCGAGCCCCTCGTTTCCTTTGTCGCTATTTTTTTCACGAATGTGCGTCCAACGGCACTTGTTTCCATTCGAGAATCCCAACGACTTGTCGCATCGCTCTATCAAATTCACTATTCCAAAGAAACAATTGGATATTTCAGTTTCCGAGTTTACATAGAACAAGCTTCCTATCGCCATGTGTGTTGATCGACTCGAGTATGACGTTCGACGACGCTTTGTTTAATCCTTGGCGACGAAAGAAAAGAGAAAGTGTACATGGGTGAGAATACACACATAATCGCCTTTCTTCCGTTGCGTATTGCTTCAACTCCTACGAACTCGTTTTTCGACTTTCCTCCTAAGCATCCACTAGTGTCAGTGTTGAATTCTTAATGCCAAGGCATCTTAACGTCTATAATAAACGCACGATCTAAGCTAAGTAAGAAGCTACAAAGTTGCGATATACTTAACACCTAATTACATCAGTCGCGATACAACAATGTCTCAAAACAGATGAGAGTACTTTTTAGACAAAACGAATCGGAAATATATGTGCAAGAAAATCTCTTTGCTTTCGAACGATCAAAAGATCAATGCCTACGTAAATTTTCGTTAAAATCACTGAAATTATTTTGTCGAGGATCACTAGGCCCTTTGTAGCACCCATGCTTGGACGTTCAGATGTAGGAGAACCGATGGGCATCAGTGCTCGGCCACACAAGTTGAGCGTTACGACCAATAATACTCGATGAGAGGAAATTTTCCCGTGCTCCCTCGGCGCCAGGCTGGGTTTAATTAATTTCACCGCTTTGAAGGGGCGGGAAAAGTGGCCGTGCCGCGAATTTAGGACGCGTAGCCGGCGCGCCGGTGTTTTCTGAAAAAGCAGAAGTGCACTTGTCCCACCGTCGAAGCGTTTTCTTCTCCGCGCTTTAGAAATTCCAGAATTAACGACGCCACGGCGAGAAAAGAGAGCGCGGCCGAAAAGGAAATGCCTCCCTTTCGAGGGGTGTTCCGTTACTAAAGAACAGTGTACCACACGACACGTGGTGTAATGCACACGCCACCGGCTGGCTGGGTGTGTATTTCGAGACCAGGTCTTCGCGAAGCACCGCCAAGGGAAAGGGTCTTAACCTAACTCCTCCAGCTGCTGTGAAAAGTTTGAGTGGAAAACTGGTCGAATACGCAAATAAAAACGAATTTAATTAATTTTAACCCTTTTCGAAGGGTCCACTTTAAGAATCGAGGGAAACATGTTGACGTGTAACTGGCAACTCGTGTTATGTGTTCACCTATTGTCTATAATCGAAATGATAGAAACAGTGAAGTAACAGAACGTGCCAACTCCAAACTTGAGTTTCATTTCTTCTGATTTGAAACTGCTTAGAATATTTATTCTTTTCTTTTTTGTGAAATGGTAGAGTAACTTCATTTTAAAATTACCCTCAAGGGCTGTAGCTATGCTTGTTGCAGCTACGGTACGGGTTTAGCGATCCCGAGGTGTGCCCGAGCCCCAACATTTTTAGTTGTTAACGAAAGTTAACTAAAAATGCTTCTAACATAAATGCAAACATTTTAAAATGACCCGATACTTTAACATTAGAATTATCGAGGAGAACGCATACCTGTTAAGTATTCTACTATCAAAACAAGTAGCTTTAATCTCATTGTAAGAATTGATATTAAAAGCTGCAGAAAAAGCATCGTTAACAATTGAATAGTCTCTAAAAGAAATACAACATACACCAGTCAAATTGACCAACTTCGAAATTCTAGTGTTAATACCCTTCTTCCAAATTCAGTTAGCAATTTCGATAGCACTTCAACGACCTAACTCCCATGCCATAGTCACTGGAACAAACCACCCGTGTATGTACTTGCGCGATACCAGTAGCAATCGTCGATCCGTGCGAAATTACTTGCAATGTAACCGCAGCTGCGAAACTAAGTCTCGTAATCCATACTGAAGTTTCACTTTAAACTAATGGGGTACCTATGCAACGCTTTTACTGCAATATGCTTTGATATGCATTCACGTATACACAACTTAATACTCGATTTTTCGTTTGCGCAACTGTTGACTTCAAACATGCGTGATATATTTTTAAGATAAAATCGTACGGGGTCCTTATCGAAAAATGTATACGTTGTCCGTTAAGCTTTCGGTCGATGTAAACTTTTTCGAACTAGAGCAAATTTCGTTGAATTTCAAATCCACCGCATCGAGATCTTGAATAATGCAACTGTTTATCGATAAGGATCCTACGTTTATCCTAAAAGGATGTCGACAGCCTGAACTCAGCAGAGGAGGTACGAACATTTCCGCGGTTCTCCGCACCTTTGAAATTGAATTTCCAACGAACGTTCGAGGCGCAGTTTCGCGCGGGCAGGAAACAAATCCGCGAACAACGCGAAATGATACGTAGGCTCTATTGAATATTGTGTCAGAGACACGCGTGGAATGACTCCTCTTGTATTTTTTTTCTTTCAGACTGGACCGTTTCGTAGCGAGCAAAAATGAAGACACGAGGTACAGACCCCTTAGCCTAGAACGGACGTACGTTTATTCTAACCATTCCCTTCGAGGGTCGCGCTGCCAGATCGACTCGAGTGAAATCGTAGGAAATCGAAGGGATGCGCGCGACGTCGACCTGGGGGAGAGGTATCGTTGCCTCGAAGTTTCCTCCGATCCTTCTGCGTCTTTCACGTCGCATTTCTTTCATTCGTAAATAATTCCTTTATTTTCAAATTTCCATAGACCGAGAAGTGTGAACTTGGATCGCGAGAATAGAGCACACTTCTCACGAGTAAAAGGAGTGGTATGAAACCGTGGGAGTAACGTATTTCTTTACACAGAACAATTAATACTAAATGACCCCTAATACGTATTCAAAGAACTCGTTTTAGTACTTCGTTTATTAAGAAAAGAGTGTACCGAGTTTAATCATCTTTGTTGTTTTACGAGGGGCTAAGAGCTAATCTGGGTAGGCTGGAGTTACGTTTATAAGTATTCGATAAATTAGAAAAATTTCTGGACCATAATTCTTACCTTCTGATTATCTTTATGGCTACAAGTAGGTACATACGCGCACTCAGAAGGAATACATGTATTCTTAAACGATCCATAAAGCTTTAATAAAAAAAATACGAAATACAAAGGAAACGATAACGATCTTATTCGGTGTGATTCAGAGCAACGGTAGATAAGTAATGTTTACGTTCCCCGTTGATACTAGCTTTATTTACTGTTTTGAAACGGTTAAGTATCGCTGGAAACTACGCACTTAGGTACCAATTTCTGACAGTGAGAAATTACAATCTTCAACGTGCCGAAAGTATATCCAAGTGAAACGAACTTTAATAATTTGTTAAAGAACCGAATAGCATACGATCGTCCACACGTTTCTCGGATCGGTAGCGTGTTTCGTCGACTCTCGATTCCGATATCGTCGCTTGCAATCGGCGGCTTCCTCTGTCGTCGAAGGTCTCCAATCACCGTGAGCGTGCTTTATCGAGCAAGAAACGTTCGAATTCGTTGTCCACTTAACGTTCGATGTCTGATTTATCGCCGTCGCAGGTTTTACCACGATTTGGCGGCTCGAACGCGAATCGGTCGTCGTGGACGCAATCGAGACGAAATTCGATCACGTTTGGAAACGCAATTCCTCGCAGTCGTGTCAAGAATGCCTCGGTTTAGAGCGGAACGTTAAGTCGCTGTCGAAGAAGAAATATATCGTGGTCCTCTTCTCTGAAACTCGAAGATATTTTCGCGACTGCGTTATTAAAGAATATATAATTGTCCGCAGAACCTCACGTGGGATTAAAAAACAAAAATATCGACGATAGAGGATGATATGAAATCGCCAGACCTAACCCAGAGGCTGTAACCGAAACTCGAAACACAGTTATTTCTAAACCGTTGATTATTTCGACCAGGAAAGAGACGAGGAAATCGCCAGTTGGGAACAGAGGAAGATGAAAGAGTCGATGATGTTCTGTTTGGGCGGTGGGCGTCGGTTTATATTTATGCGCGAGAATAGCGGCGCTAACGGCGATGATAGCGTCGGCCTGGCTTAGTAGAAACCGAGCGCGCTCTTAGACCGTGTCGTCATCGAGTAGCAGCTGTTTTCATTCAGACTCGCCCTTCTTAGTTGGCGACTTCCTTTGCAGCACTTTTAATTAACGTACACGAGGCACGCTCTTCTCCGACCCTCTCTTTTCCTCGTCAACCGCCATCCTTTAACTCTCGCCGGGTTCCCTCTCTTCTCCTGCTCTGCGTCGACGCTTCTGCCTCCGCGCTCTTTACGCATCGTGTTTTTCTCCAGCCACTCCCTTGCGTTTACCTCCATCCTTCTCGCAGTTTTTGTGAACCCTTAATTTTGTCTCCCCTCCAGTTGTTTCGTGCACCGCCTCCCTTTCTTTCTCGCGGAGGTAACAGGGCGATGGGTTAACAACAATGAAGTCTGATAAAATTTGAGACAAAACTCGAAACTCGACTGTGAACATCAAAATAGTTAAATTTATTTGCAGAAAATAAGATTTAACCCTTTAACCTACGATTTACGTTCCAACACCTGGACCCAAAACGTAAATAAGATCGCTTAGCCTTCGAGCCATTTCACGTTTTGGTAAATCGGACCTAAGTTGTATCGATCCCGCACGACTTCAGTTCCTGAATAAATTAGCAATTTGCAATGATGTGATATTACAAATCACGATCGTCGTTAGGGGATTAATATCGTTCAACGAATATTTGATATTTTGATTTTCGACATTCAGTCATACCTCTTCGCGACCATTCTCAAATTCAAACAAGCTCCCCTAACCGTTGGCTCCCGAGCTTTCTTTGCGTATGAAAAATAAAGGACAGGTTGTTTCGCAAAGCACAAATTTCGAGGTAGCAGCAAAGTGAAAAAGCCTGTTGCCAACAGTTTCGACCTCGAACGAAGCTAATTATTTACCGATGGCTGCCGCGTACACGTAGTTGCTTCTCGATCAGAGAGTCAACACCGTGTCGAACAAAATATTGAACCTACCGTCTCGCAATTCTCGCCGCACCGAGCTGGAACCAGAGAAAACGTGTCTCACATGCCGTTGGAATACCTGATTATTTGAATACTTTCTGTATCGATCACATGCGTAAGACGGTAATCAAAGTTGCGCAGAAGTTTCCAATTTCTTCAACCTTTTCATAATATTTTTCTTTAAACTTCTAAAGTATACGAATAAACATTTTCGTGTTATCCTCAACGCCCGAGTACCGTTTCGAAAATGGAAACCCTGAACTTAAATAAAGAAACGAATCGATGAAACTCCATGTAACAGGAATTTTTCATGAGATTTTATAGATAATATTGTCCGTTCCGTAAATAGAATGTACGTTACACCCTTTCGATCTGTTATCGTTTTGGAAATTCTTTAGAGATGATCATCTACCGTTTGCGCGCAGGAAAAACGAACTACACGTACAATAACCATGGTGATAAATGTGTTTCTAACACAGATCCAGAAACAGCTGAGCATGCGATCCAATGTTTAGTAGTGCCTGCGAACGCCTGACTCGGTAGTTACGAGAGAGAATGGAGCGCTTACTCAACAGCGCCTCGCCGAATATGTTCAGGGGTTCGTTCTTCTCGAGTGCCAACGGTACCAGAGATCGTTTGTAAACGCCTGCAACACTGGAAGAGGTTAGAGCGATACATCCCTTGTGCAACGCCTTGCGAGTTATTCGCGACGTTAATTCCTGACACAATATCCTACATCGCGCGAGAGAAACGTTCGTTACGGTCTCAGTCGACCGCCGGTTAATTAAAGTCAGCCCCTTGTCTCGAGGTCTGCGTTAATTGCGCGCCACTCCGAGCACCGAGGCGTCTCTCAGCGAGAACCTAATTTAATTAACGACCCTCAAGGTGTCCGCAACGAGACATTTTCGGCTTTTTTTCAAGGATTTCCCGGGTCGCGGAGGGCGCTTCGACGCCTCGCGACGTCTACTCTCGCGGGAGACGAAATCCTGGGCAGGTTTCGTTCTCTTTTAGCCGTCATCTCGCGTTTTCGTGTCTCGTTGCGACGCGAATTGTTGGACGATTCGACGAAAAAGAGCTCGTAAAGGGCTCTCGAGAGCGTTTTCGTCGGTGTCTCGGCTCGTTCGCGAGACGCGGCGAAAGAAGCGACGCTCGAGCGTTATCTCGCGAGCTTCCTGGCCAATGGGAGACCTCGAAGCGCACTCGTAACGAGACCTAATTGGAAGCTCGGGGCCTCGACGTCCGTCGTTTATAGAAGCCTCGAGAACCGAGTACATATCTCTTTCTTCCGTTTCGCTTCTCCAGACTGTTTAAAAGACATTCGACTACTCCAAAATTAAACAAAAATCATTTCGAATGAGCTTGAATTTTGTAGATTTTTTTAGTCGTCGAATTGCTCTTATACGAGTGTAACCGACGCAGCGTCGAGCGTCCAGCTCCATTCTCCGCGAATAGACTTTTACGTAATGCTCGGAACGGCACGTTCCTGGCTTCGAGACGCGCAAAATTTATCGATCCATTGGCGCCGAAACGGCCTTCCGGTTCGGAACAAATGGCGGCAATTCCAGGCGAATTTAAATACAATCGCGCCGTTCGATTGTAAACGAACGCGCCGTGCGGGCGATAAATTGGCTCGTTCGTTTCGCTCCTGGAACGATTCGAGATCGAGCTCGACGTACAAACCGTTTCTTTCGCGACGAGTCTTCGTCGCTTGGTGACCCAGTGAGCTCCGGATGCTCGATAAAGCTAAAGAACCTGGCATTGCGGTCGCCTCGAAGCGGGAATATCGACCGTACTCCGAGCATAGAGTCCGGAATGCCTTTGCGATCTTTTTCCATCCCTGATTTCATAAGCGATACATTTTTTCAAGTTGGGTAGTATATCGCAGCACGTTGGTAAAATTCAAATTATTTCTAAAACTAAGAAGTCTAGTCGGAAGGAAGAGAAATTTTATGCTGGAATTTATACCTTTGCAATTTTATTATTAACGCTTTATCAACCGGAAACTTTTATTGCTGCTATCCATTCACAGAACCCATTAGCTTACAGTGCGCAATTTGAGGAAATAGACAGTGCTTCTGATTTAAGAAAGAATTAATTCGATCGACAAATTAGTTTACCTTTTCTAAATGATCGTGTTCCTAAATAGACCTGTAGTTAGTGTAGTAAAGAAAAAAACGTCTGTGGAAGAAAACGCGGCAAAAGATATCCACGTTCCGCATCCTTCGAAGTGAACACTGATACTGTTCTTAATTTATGTATCCACCTTTCGATATCCACCTTCGAGCAACAACGGGCGGGAAGATGTTTAAACATTCATCGCGCGTGCCGTGCACGCAGATGAAAAGGGCGGCGAGGGAACGGCTCACCAAGGGGACAGGCTTTTTCGTAAACGATGATAAATATATTTCCAAACGTACACGAAACAGCCTGGAACGTTGACGCGCCGCTACCAGTGTGCCGGCGACTGACCCATTTGTGAAACTCGCGCGAGTCGCGTTGCCACACACCTTTTAGTCGTGTGCGCTCGATTATTACAACACTTTACGAATTACACGGGTCTCGTGGCCGAGCCGGAGAAGGGCAGGGCCGTAGCATTTTTCTCGTCAACTGGCCAGAGGGACTTGTATATTTGTTTAACCCTCTGCAAGGGTTAAAAGTCACACGTCAATTGTGTACACTTTTGATTTCTGATTCAATTCTATTACGAATATGCAAACAGTTTGATTGCAACGTACTGAAATTTGTCTTTCGAATCGTGTATCATTGTAACAGTTCATCAATGGTCTTGTCGTAGAATCTGTTCAGGTGACGAACACGATTAACAACATAATCCTACCTATTTTTGTCGTTTTAAAAAGAGTTTAGCTTCCATAAGTCCTCTTTATTCCTTGCCCCTCGCCGAGAAATCGGAGCGGTGAAACAAAGCGTGCGAGCGAAAATCGGTTGACTGCAGGAGAGAAGGAAGGGCCATAGTGGTTGCAACATTGCCTCAAGGGGGAGAAAAAATACGGGCGGCGAATTACACGAGAGTTGATACGCGTTTTATCAGCGCATATACCGCGCGCTCGATAAAGCCGTTCACGCCGAGGGCTCTGACCGATACCGGCTTCTATGCTCCTTGCGCCACGAAATCGTACAAAGGCCTTTGTATGGTCGCACGTCACGAAGCAAAGCCTCGTTTCCCGGCGTTATCGCGCGACCGAATTGCTCTCGCAAGCCTCTCTGGGCTCGAGATGCGCGCGAATTACGAAAACGCGAATGATCTGTTTTACAAGTTGGTCGCGAAAAGGAATCAATGGGTCAAAGTGGTTCCACGTGCTCGTGTACATCAATTCCTGACTGTGATCAATGCGATACACAAACGACGATTGAACGTATCGTTCTTAACTCTAGGAGGAAATTTAACACGTTGACTGCCAGACTAATACTCTTGAAGATTTCTACTGTGATTAAATTTTATTTACAAACTAGTGGAAACTACATAATCAAACATTTATTGTGGTATTTATTTTTGTAATTAATTTTCTTTAATAGTTCACTTTCAGAATTAATTTTTTTAATTTTCCAATGAAAAGCACTGTCAACCATATATGGGTGACGTGGCGATCAACGTGTTCAAGAACAACCTCCAAACTCATCGATTGAAAATGTAGAAAACGCAATAGAATTGATAGAAGCGCCTATAAGAAGATATATCCGGTCCTAAATGAACTCAGCGTAAAATCTTGTTTACGAAGAATCGAAGATTTCTCAACAACATTTGAACCGTACGCTCTTTCCCGCCAAAGTATCAGTCGCTAACGATCACCTAGGTGGATTTGCCTTGACGTCGGATATCCCACAAGAAAACAAAATATATATGAAGAAACACAAGTTAAATAAAAAAACGGAGCGATTGCGCTGTGACGGATCCGGAGGAAGTTGGCCGGGGGACAAACGACGATACAGCGCGAAGGAGTGTTGCGCAAGGCTATCGTCGTTCGCAAATTGACATTTTCCGTGCGAGCAGCAACGCTCGTTGACTTTTGTGTACACGAAGAGGAACGGGCGTGTGTGCACGTGTGTCTGTCGTATGCACGTAGGAACGCGCGACGCGAAGGTCGTGGGACTGTGCAAAGAAGAAGAAGAAGCTTTGTAAAAGGCGAAGACGCGCGTCACGCGTTTCCAGAAATAGCGGGAGAGGTCCTTTGAGGCTGACCGTCTTTCCCGCGAACGTGGGCAGACCTGTCCATTTGGGGAGAGGATTTCATTGCTATGAAAGACGAGTCGGAAGGGATTCAAAGGGAGAAACGCGACGCGCGTGCTCAACCTACGTTACGAACACGAGCGCGCTCGCTTCGGAACTTATCAGGAACGCGCGTTTCGTCATTGATCCGCCTGTTTCTTGCTCGCGCCGTCTTGAGCAACGTTTCACCGAGCTCGAGCGAGCAAACGCTGATCCGTGCTACGTCTCCAATGGAAAAGGATCCACAGCGGTTGACGAAGAGGATTCCGCGTTGCGCAATTCTACCCGACGAATGGGTACGTTTGAATTCGTTGAACGTGGAATAGCATCTTCCGCTTGTGAAAGGAATCTGAAATCGGAACGAGGCAAACAGAGTTCTTGGGGAATAACTGAAATCTTGCGATACCAGAGCCGTAACAGTTTTTGCAAACAAAATTACTTGAAATGCTGGAAAGTTTGAAGTAAAACTTTTTTAATTTCTGTAACGTAGGCATGGGCTACCTAGTCCTAATCGGGGGCCAATTTATCGTACCGTTTCCAAGTTAAGAGCAGAATCAAATTATTTGTTTATTTCACTGAACGGAAATAACCCATATTATATACGAAGCATGCAAAACTACGAGAAGCAGGTCATTTAACGATCGAACTTCGAGATTGAGAACCGTTGTAGGCGGATTAATTGGTTCCCACATTCTCGAGACACGGTCGATAATTCGTTGTTAATTGAGGCGAAATATTCGAGCGGGGCTAAGCATTTAAAAATGTTTCGATCGCGAAGAGAGGGGCTCAGCCCTCGTTGTCGCTGTGGGAGAAGGTTCGAACATGCTTGCATGGGCCATTTCATCCTTCTCTCCGTCCCTCTTTCACTCCCCTTGCCTTTTATGATTTCTTTTTATTTATCACCAAACCCGAAAGTCTGGTTCACAATAGTCCCGTACGCGGTATGCGGGCTCCAGAGTCGTTGCTCGTTCCGCCCTCCTCCGTCCTCGGTTCTTTCTTCCCGTGGAGAAGAGAAATGAAAAATCGAGAGGGAAGAGGCCTCTACTCGTGAAATGGTTTTTCTGGCTCACAGTTACGAGAGCAGAGGACGTGCGATGCCTATCTTCCCTGGAATTAGCATCCGGCGACCTTTCTGTTCGCTCCTCGCCGTGTTACCGATCTTCGTCGAGATCGCGATCGATGGGTTCGCAACGTGAGTCGATATCATTCGTAAATTACCAGCCAGAGCCGATCTCTGCCTCTTTCTCTCTCTCTCTCTCTCTCTCTCTCTCTCTCTCTCTCTCTCTCT
>NC_071983.1:8458098-8518483 GCF_026283585.1 Hylaeus volcanicus | reverse complement strand
TCTCTCTCTCTCTCTCTCTCTCTCTCTCTCTCTCTCTCTCTCTCTATCTCTCTCTCGTCGTATCCCTCTCCTCATTCTCTTTCGACGCAGGCAGCCATCTTGGGGAATGTGTAGCGTCATCGAATGCACCGCGAATAACAATAAATTATTTGTCGGTCGCCTCTCACCTTCCACCTCTCGCAGCTCGTCCTCCGGTTTTTCCCTCTGCGCGATCGTTCCGGCCCTGCAGCTTTTCCTGCGAGTATCACGCTCCAGGTTGCTTTCGTGCTTGTTCGCTTTTCTGCCCCTGACATCTTCCTCCTCGCGCAATCCCACTGAATGGAGAGCTTTCCGTCACTCGAGACGAAATTTCTTCGGTACGCGGTAGAATTCCGAAAGTGTCTCTTCCAGCGAGATTCCACAGACCACGGACTGGCATTAAAAATCGGTACGTACGAAACGTCACCGTTTCGTTCACCGCGACCCCTCGTCGTTGTTCTCCCTTATTCCCATCCCTTCGTGTTCGGGGACACGATATACGCCGCGATAATCTCGCAGGGAAACAAATTCCATAGAGACACGCCCGTGGGAAGAGATAAACTCGGGAACGATGACGGAGAACGGTTGAGAGGGACGGTCCTTCTTCTCTTGTTATCAACGATCTCGAGGCCCTGCCTCCTTCAGGAATAATTCTCGAATCCCTGCGCATTTTTCCCTACTGCGCCCTAAAACGCTCGCGAGCGAGTGTACTCCGACTGTGTTCGTTGTTGGTTACGTCTTTCGACGAACGAGTCTCGATAGAGGGCACTTGCTCCTCGGAGGGTGGTGTATACGCGAAACATTTCGCTGGCATTGGGTCTCGAGTTGAAACCTTTCTGTATTTACTCTGTTGCAGTAGTAACGCTTAGCGTGCGATTCTGGAGTGTAGAGAGCAAAAGGAACTATAAAAAGATACAGTGGGTGTAGAATTTCCGTGAATATGTCAAATATCATTGATTACAAAAAAAAAGAAGTTAATAAACTACAATTTGTACGAATAGCGATATATTTGCAATACACGAAACATTTTCTAGAAATTCCCACGCGTCGTGTCACTTTCATAACTGTGATTGTGAAATAATAATAAAATAGATGCTACAACGTTGCAATCGAACGTATGTACATACCGCTTGCATTGTGACGTAGCACGTTTGCGTCTACAGTGCGTCATATACATTCCTCAGGATGAGCACATATACTCGTCAACCATCGTCGATTTATGAGTACTTCGAGATAGTATCGAA
This sequence comes from Hylaeus volcanicus, assembly GCF_026283585.1. NCBI lineage: Eukaryota > Metazoa > Arthropoda > Insecta > Hymenoptera > Colletidae > Hylaeus > Hylaeus volcanicus. The sequence continues at coordinate 8,517,221 of NC_071983.1, read as the reverse complement.
TTTAGCGAGTTCATGATCGTACAGTTGTTTCGGTGAACGTATTTCCCATTTGTCCATAAATGGAGAACTCAACTTGCGGAACGTGGGTGGCAAATAAAGAAGGAAGGATAAAGCGCGACTACAGCGGTTGCGAGCTCCTATTTTAACGATCATCCCGATCTCGGAGGAGCATCTCGACGCGGTTAGCGCATGGACATCGGATGGGGGTGCCAGAGGCACCTTAATCCAAGGGGGCAGAGAAAGAGAGAGAAAACAATGGTGATTGTCTCGAAACGTTTACAGCCTAATTATGTGAACACGGGCCCCGGCCATGGAGTGGAGTAACAATGCTATAACTCGTAACAATGTACGATTGTTCATTGTCTGCCCGTGCCCCTTCGCTTTTCTTCGCGTGCACGCGCAGCCTCCTAACCCCGTGCAACGTCTCTGGCTCCTTCGGTCCCTTTTTTCGCGCGGATCGAGCCAGTTTTTGCGAGAAACGCCGACCATCGGCGATCCCGCGTGAACCAGAATAGCTTTGCCTCGAGGAAAGCATTTGGAATACATTTAGAAGCCTGATTCTATCCAACGTTTCTGTCTGTTGGATTATGGGATTGGTTTGAAACGAAAAACTCGGTATATCTATACTCTTTAATTTTATTTCGTCGACTCGGATGGACGTCGATGTTCGTCGGAAGGGTCAAACTAAAAGTGCAAGCTATTCTAACGTCCATTCTTTGGCAGACGAATTTCGGAGGATCTCGTACACGAAACGCATCCTCGAGCTTGACTCGCGTCTCGCGTAATGGAGACAAAAAACTTGCTCTAAATCGGACCTGTCCGTGGAGAGGCCGCAAACCCGCGGTATGTTCGACCTCGAACTTTTACAGAGGTTACTCGTGACTCGTCCCGGCGCTTCTCTCTTTCTCCGCGAGCCTGCCGGGTTGATCTCGCAACATCCGGTCTGTCTTTCCAAGGCCGTGCAAGATCATCACAGAAATCGAGTCGTTGAACCGGCCCAGCACGGCAATGCGCTCTCGACGAAGCCACTAGGCGCCAACGGGAGATAAACGCACGTGCTTGATACGTTGCTAGCGTCGTTGCAGTCGTTGGATAAGTTCCGATAACGACGAGAAGCTCGTTCCTCTTTGCCAGCAGCTTTTTCCTCGATTGCTTTCTTTCGATCCACTGGTTCACTTGGAAAAAGTGTTTTCTGTCCAACGAACGTACTTGTTTTCAGAGTTGGGCAAAACCCTAGGTTACACGTTTACTTGACGCTTGACGATATCGTTTGTCTCGTTACCTCTCTTGAATATTTTGTAAAGAACGAACCGAGACAAACATTGTCGTCAAATTTCAAGAAATAATAGCGTAGGGTTTTGCCCAAACTCTGCTTGCTTTCCATCTGGAAGGGATGTTCTGGAATCGAATCTAGATGGTACAGCGGTAACAGGTACGAATATCGTCGAATAGAGCATTTTGACGTTTTCTTTGATCGCAATGCGAAGCTGATTTCATCGTCGAACAATCGTTACTTGGACTTACGATTGTCTTCGAGGTGTAACGCGAGCAATACGAAACGCGTGCATTTATTTGCCTTCTTTTCTCCTTCCGTTTCGCGTACTTGTTTCCTGCGTTGTTTCTATTCGCGACACATCCTGCGAGGAACTCATTGTTCTACTTCCTTCGAGATGATTAGCTTGCGTCGCGTGATCCTGCCTCGTTACGTTCGCCTAGTCGTCACAGTTGTCCGCAAAAAGAACGTTACCTAAGCGAAGGACATTTTCTCACCGTGAACTTTGCCTTCCGCTTCTTAGAGCAACGAGTTTTATGCTTTACCTCGGACTATCACTCGCGCGAGTTTGTTAAATTTGACGAATTCAACTGTTTTCTTTTAACACGGTGGTCGCCACGTCACCCAAAAATGGCTGAGAGGACTTTTCAACTAGAACAAAAATTCCAAAGGTGAGACCTTGATAAAAATAAATATGGATAGGATTCGTGAATTTGACGAGGTTAAGAAATTGAATGCTACGTTATCATCTAATCTTCAATAGTCTCAAGACAAACTTTTATCGTGGTAAAAATTTGTACGAGTTTCAGTCTGGCAACCAACGTGTGGCAAAACTAAAATCGTCTCTAAATAACGTTCCTCGCTGTGAATTGGGGTAACCCTGTGCATTTCAGTGGTTTCAACGGAGCGTCCTCTCTCGCGTATCAGTTCTCAAAGATACATCGCCGATGGTCGTAAATCAGACACGCGATCCTCTGTAATTTCTCAGATTGTGCTCGCGGCGCGGAACTTAATTTCAAGCAGCTCGACGAAAAAGGCATCTGGAACGAGAAAAGTTTCGCGGCGCGCGAGTATCCTCCTCCAAGGACACCGTCTTCGGGAACCAGTCCCTCGGCGAAAAAGCGAGACGAAGCCGGTGGCTCATCGAGCGGGTGCGCGCGTCGCACTCTCGCTCGCTCGCTTGCTCGCGCGAGGAAATCCGTGAGCGAAGACCATCGTCGCTCTGCCTTTCGTTTTTCCTTCGATGAACGCGGTCCTTGAGAAGATCTTCTCGCCTCGATTCTCGCAATTTCGTCATTTGGATCGACTCTCCTCGCCATCCCGCGACGAACCGCGAGCGACATTTTTTCATAAATGATTTTACGAGAGTCGTCGCGCCTCGAGCCTTTATTTATTCCACGGATTAACCCTTTGCAGTCGAATGTCTCTTCCGAGGGAACATCGTTAGGCTAGGCAAACTTTATTAGTGATTACTCAGGATAAACTTATGGGAGCGTAAACTTTGCGAAAGTGTATCGAAGGTTTCTATTCAAATATCCCCAGAAATGTAATAAACCAAAATAAACCAAAATATGGTACATGTATTAAGATATACAGTCAGTCCGACAAATATTTGTACGCTCTATATCTATTGAAAAAAGTCTAATTTAAATGATAGGTTTCATGTTTTCAAATAAATTTTTTACTATAAAAATATACATGTGTAATGTTTATTCGCGTACAAATTTATAATGAAACATTTATTTGGAGACGTCGAACCTATTCATTTAATTAAGACGAATTCTCGTAATAGACACAGAGGGTACAAATATTTATGAGACCGCGTTAGTAAAACTAATAATGCAGATAGGGAGTTGAAGTTGATTAAGATAGGATTTCATGGGCTGTGTCTCAGAAGAACGAAGGCATTCTCTACGCGTGCAGAAACAGCTAAATTGACCCGCGTGGCTACTTACTAGAGCAACTTTCTCCTAGAAAGGTTTTCCTTGTACGAGGCAGGTCGGTTCAACGGTATTCTGAATTATTTAGCTCTACCCTCTTGCGACATTTGCGAGATCTCGACACTGATTCCTCAAAGATAACGCAGTGTGTAGGAGCATAATCGTAGAGTATCCGTAATACATGCGAATTAGGCTAAAGAAAGAATTGGGAAAAGTATGATAAATAAAAGTAGGTTTTCTCTAAATGAAAAAGAAATTAATAGGAAGGAAACTATTTTGTGTTGAGCATTTAGTCAATTGCTCGACTTTCGCGAACCATACTTACGGTCAAGGGTAAGCCAGAGTGTAATTATTAAATACGCGTATTATATCTGCTTATTATTTTATATGCACGGAAAAGCATAAATTGGCCGCTTCAGTTTCCTGCTTACCCGAAGAAACCCGTCCGTTCCGTTAAGAGTCGGTCGAGCAGCGTCGCGACGAGGCCTCACCGCGGCACCTGTGCGAGTATCTTCTTCCTGTTGCTATCGTTTGTCTTCTGGCTAGTCCCCTCGTTTATCTGCAACGCGATCCCTGAGCTGTGCACGTGCAACGTGTAAATGCGAGCGCGACGGAAGGATTGTTTCTCTTTTTAGTCCGCCTGGTAACGATAAATGGACGGTGTTCGATATTAATAAAATGCAAGACGTAGTTGTTACGATTCCAGTTTGGTATTTTTCACGGAGATTGCGGTATTGGGTTGCCGCGTTAGATTGTATCCGTCGATTTCTTATTGGATGCAAAGCTGGAATGTTGTTGCTGTTAAGAAATCCTCGTTACGAATACGGCCTACCGAGCGCCGAAGGCCAGCTAGCTAAAACGAAGGGATTAACCCCTTGCCTGCGTCTGGACGCAGCATTACTCTTTGATTTTTCGTTTAGTATCGATCTTAAATAATAATCTTTCAAAACGGCGGTCGATATGATAGTAACAATATAAATTACCCGCGACTGACTTGCATGGAAATACCGTGGGTACGGAAAGGTTAAGTTCGAATAATTATTGCTTCGTATTTATCAGCGAAACCTATATTTCGCAATTAACCTACTAATTAGCGATGATAATAAGAGTTCTTTACCGCGTCAAATAAAATCGAATACAACGGTAGCAGAAATAAGAAAAATAAAATAATGGCCGACTGGATGTAATTATAGCATACACGTGCGAAGCCATGTTCCCTGTTGCACGTTTAATTTTCAGCGTAACAAAAGTTTGAAGACAATGAATTCATTTAGGCAGAGACGCGGTATTGCCACGCGTAACAATCGATAATAAATATTACACGCGAAGGTGGCGCGAATAAGAACGAGTCGATGAAAAGGAACGGACACGTCATCGCGGGAAGTTAGTAAATTTAACTTTGGAGGAGACTCACGTTCTCTGGAACGAGGTAAACCGTTCCATGGCGAGACACGTGATCGTCCACGATGGAGCTTAAAAATATCTCTCAACGATCGTCGTCGATCTCCGTGGATGCTGCAGGCGCCGCACGTGCGCTCGTAGCTGCATCGAGAGTGCAACCGTGGCTGCAGTTTGACCCGCGTAACCCGTCCTTAAACGCGACTTCAAGAGGAAGGAGGCGATGATCTCACTTTCTCGAGTACGAGGAACAGTGCACCAATTTAAGACGAGACGCCAATTCCGCGAATCGTTGCGAAAAAGTCAAGCGCATCGTCCAAAGACGACCTCTTCTCCGACCTCTTCAGTTGAAAACCTCGAAGCGTTACCCCTCGTAACAACTCGAGACATCTGGGTTTTGAGAAATGTCCAACCGAAAGGAGAAAATAACATTCGTCCGCTTCGATAAGCACGCTCCCATGGTCGCCCAGTGTCGAAAATCGAAACCTCGACCGTTCGACTCCAAAGAAACAGAGGCTCTTGCGGGACGCAAAGATAAATGGAGTGGCAAAGTAATTGAAACGAGCCGAAAAAAAAGAACACGTCGAGAGGAGCCCAGAGAGCGTTCCCCTGGACTCAGAGAGGGAATGATCTCGGCGAGTCCGTCGCATTCGAAAGAATCGGCTCGGAGCAGCTGAGAGCCAACCATTGTTGCCCCGATATTTGACTTCGATCAAGCCTCGAAGACCGCGGTCCATTGTCTCGAGGTTCGCTGGCGCGGCCGAGGCTTGAAATAAATGAATCGAAAACGAGCGATCGACCTGGTCCCGCGTTGCAATTGTCGTACCGATCACGAGATACGACACGCTCGACGCTTCTAACGTATCGATCAGACGCTTTAACGAACTCGAAGAATAGGATACTTTCTACCAGCTTGAGACGGACTCATGGAACGATTACGCGTTAACTCCAAAGCATTGCTTGAAAATCATTAATAAGACGCATTGGGCGTACACGACCCACTCTTACATTTTAAATAAACTTGTTTTCGACGTACGTCTTACAATTTTTCAATACTACAAAACCGTAAATAGCAAGGGAAGGGATTTTAATATACATTGGCCAACAATGAAATGAATTTAATTTTTAAGAAATTATTTTAGCAAGCGAATATCTTAATTTTTCCAGAGTAAAAAGCGCCCGGACTAATTCTGGAATCCCAGATAACCGTCGAATGCGTTCCCCGCGTTTGCATCGACCCTTTCGCGAGCGCAGACCTTTCGTTCGAGGGCGCCATTCTCCGACAACGATTGCACAGTCCCGTGTAGATGGAAATAAAGCGATAACCGTCCCGATCTTAATATAAGAGTCGCGATCACGCCGAGAGAGGCATTGTTTCGACGCTTCTTGGGAGGGCGTGGTCCCGGGCGGCGAAATCCTTAAAAGGTCGCACCGCGAAAACGCCAGAACCGATGGTGTCGCGGACAAAAGAGAGTTCTGCGCGAAAAACGGCGCGTCTCGAGGCAGCACGCGGTTCCTATCGGGGCCTTTGTCGGAGCAGCTGGCAAACAGGTGTTGACTGGCCGGCCTAGTCGTGTCAGCTGTTCCGCTTCTAAACCAGCCACGCTAAGCTGCAACGCGCGAAACGGCCGTTACGTCGATCGTTAGTTAACGCAGACCACCGGAGAAACTGGCCATGTCGATTCTCCTCTTCCTTTTCGCATGCAAATTCCGTTCTTTGTCCCCTAGCAACAGGAAACCGTAATGTTTCAAGCCTTTCTTTCGTAGGACTGTGGAATTCGTGACGCTAATGGTCGATTTCTACAAGCCTCGAAGGGGGCGCGACGCTCCAACGACGCGAGTATTCGCACGAGATAGTTAGCTTTCTGGGTTTCGAGCTTGGCGCCGGGTGGCTCTCGTGCGCTAATGAAGCTTGCTAAGAAGCACGCGAGACGTTTGAAGTGGTAGAGATATTAACAAACAAAATCTATTTTTAACACAGGAAATGGAGAGTACCCCTTTAAGAGATATCCTGGTTAACCCTTTCGAGACCGCGCAACTCTTTTTCCACCTATTTTATCGTACCGTTGGCATATTTATTCTATGTATGTTTGATTTCAAATGAAGTTAAAGTGACCTACCAAACTCTTAGCTCCTTGGATCAGTCGGAAACTTCCTTGACTAAACGCAATAGACAGTAGCAATACTCTGTTAGAAAGAAGTCAGTTTACGCCCTATCTCAGTTTACGTACCAAACTCTCGGAGCGCTTCATTTCGAAAGGGTTAAATTCAGTGGCAAAGAAATATGAAAGTCGCTGCTACACTCGTCGGCAATGCGAATGTACCGCTGGTACGTGTTCCACGCAGAGCGATTCGTTTTTACCGAAGGATAAATACCTCGGTGGCAATTCCGATAGATAGATTGATAGGAACACCTTTTCACGGCGGACTAAATATTTTCGAGCCGAACGATCGAGCTCGAGATCAACGCCGCGTAATACGGTGGCGTTTCCGCATCATTGAACGCAATTGACAACTGGCGACCAGTACCGGTTGCCAACTGATTCGTCGACGGTTGGCAGTGCCGTGCGCGGCCAACCTTATCCGCGATTCGCGCTCATCCTCAGCCGATGTTTGATCGATTCGCCTCGTTAGGTTTCCACGCCGATAAACCACCTTATCCCGCGAAAAAGCTCGCCGAAAAACCTCCGTCCGTTCCCCCGTTGGCGCTTTGAACGCGTCGCGTGACCGCTGCTAATATTATAACGAGAAGTTTGTTGGCAACGCATTACTTGCGGCTTCGTTGCTTCGTCGATACCGAGCCAGCCTGTGCATCTTCGATCGTGTCTGGAGTTCCAAACGCGATTAACCGGAACCGACGCGCCAACGAACCGGCTAATCGAAAAAACTGCAAATTCAGCCCGAGCATTCAGGACTACTGGAGAGAGATATGTCTGGGTAGAAATCGGACCGTGATATGATCTAGCAGTAGAAAAGAGGATGTTAAATAGTGGTCGAATTTTAGAGTAGCTGAAGTACCTAAATTATTGATAAGCCGGGAAAAGTATTGGGTTGTCCAGAAAGTTCGTGTCAATTTTTGAGAAAAATTCAGAAACATTTGAATTTTGATATTTTGTTCCATAACCTTTCCACCTTTTAAGGGATGTTCACGTGGTATTTGTTTTCAACCATTCTTTCCAGACAAACCAATATTACAAAAGTAAGTAAATATAATTTGAACTAAACGACCGTAGAATAGCGTTTCTAACGATTAGGATGAATGAAATTATATTTGTAGAGAAAAATTTATCGTAGCAAATGGTCCAGTCGCCTTTGATTTTATCGAATCCAAGTTTGTCCTCTTGTTTTATACGCTCAAAGGACCTGTTACATCATGAAAAGCAGCTGAAACGTGACCCAATTGTGGCTAGTATAAGACGGGGTTGCAACACTCGCTGGACTTTTCCTAGAGTATTTTTGTCGGTCTACTTCGGCGGTGTACTTTGCAAGGAAAGGGGAGTCTCTCGCTCCCTCTCTTTGTCTTTGTCTCTCCGAGGAGTGGGTGTCGGTATTGCGGGAACTAGAGAGGCAAGAGAGGAGAAGGACGGTAGTGGATTTGGGGGTTGGTCTCGTGTCGAGGTGGGGCAAAGGTGACCCCCGCGGATCAATACCGTCGCCGGTTTGGCGCCCTCCATCAAGCTTCACCGACCGATTCCCTCGTATTTCCTCGTGAAATCGACTGCCGTTCGATTCGTCTGGGCCAAGGAAATCGCCCTCCAATGATCGACTTAAACGAACAGACATTTTCATCGTACGTGGACAATTTCTTTAATCGATATATTCCAAAGTTTGGAAAAGGATGGTTAGGTAACCAAACGTGGCGCGAAAGCAAGTTTAAATAGCGCGAGCGATCAGGAAAGGGGTAGAAAACAAAATAAATCGCCAGAATAGAAATAGAGTTTATTTAACAGATTTGATAAAAAATTATGCTTCGCAGAATCAAGAAGGTATTTGATGAATCGCGTGCTCCAGTTCAAGACTAAGTAATTTCTAGACTGCGGATATTTATGCAAAATAAAATCGTTACAGACCAACCTGCGACAATTTGATCTAAATAGAAATTTATTATACTCTGCAAATATTATAATATGAACTTAACTTTCAATATTTTATATAAATGCATACAAATCTGCAGTTTAGTAATTACAAAAGAAAAGCTCAATGCTTTCCGAACGTAAAAATAAAAGATCCCCATTGTGTTAAGTCCCAAAATGATTGACGTAATACAAACAGCCCGCACCCAAGATTCTGGATCGAAGGAAGGATCGTAACCCCGAACCCTTTCTCTTTCGAGAGTGTTCGCTTTCGTTGTTCTGTTATCGAATCGCTTCCGCGGACGCCCCGCGATCGCCCGCCGGTTTTCCGGCGCGTTTTCACGACACGCGAAAGTAGCTCGGCTCGGGGGACCGTAACACGGAGAGCGCTTTAAACCGGCCTTTGGACGCCGATGACGCAACGAAGACGCTGGCCGCGATTACACGACTACTTTCTCCCATTCCGTGGAAGCGTAATATCGCTCGGGATTAGTCTGGCCGTCTGGCGGGGGATAAACACCATTAATGAACTCGGAACGGAGTGTTTGCTAGCGGGCAGCCGCCGTGACGACGCGCGTTATGTTTCAGCGACTCGAAGGGCGTCTTGCTCCGCTCCTCCGGCGCGGCAAATTAAATTCGTGGTTTCTCGACCGCGTTTCCTGTTCCGCGCGAACCGACCATCGTAACGACTCGCTCGTTCGATACGACGATGACGACCAACCCGCGTCTCGCGATCGTTTTAATAAGCCACCTCTTCAAGGGCAAAGAAATGCAACAAGAAGTGAACGCTTGGGGTGCGTCTTCGATCTTATGCCCGCAGTACCCGAAATCTAATTCCAAAGACTAATGGGTGAGGTCGAAACATTCTCAGGATGAAGTTTTTAACATAAAGGTTTATTTGGTAACCAAAAACGATCGTGATTAATTATCCGACTCGCTTGGGTTCGTTATCTATACAGCACTAGCACGTGTATTAACGAATACGTTCGTTGACAACACGAGGCTAAGTTAGACTCGAAAATGGCTCAACTTGAGAGAAATTAAATTTCAAAACAAATTTTAGAACCCAAAGGTTTCCAAGGTCGACGACCCCCTAAAAATTTGGCGAACGCTGTTTTCCTGAAAATCTCGCAGCATCTGGGGCTTCCTCGCAAATTTCCCGCGCCACTTTTTCCCTGGCGAACGTGTAATAATCTCGAGCATAACCGAAGTCGGCCGGATTCAGGATGTCAGTGTCCGGTGTCCGTGGCCGGAAGCGTGCCGTGGCGAACGGATACGACGACCGAGTCAGGGGCAACATATCGCGCGCGTTACGTCACGAGGTTGACAGAGGAAACCGGCTGGAAAAATTGGAGCGACTTTGCTGCCGGTTCAGCTGTGTTTTGTTTATCCCGTACAGGGTGGTCGTCGATCATTTCGACTCGCGTCTTGACACCTCGAGCATGCAATTAACGAGAAGTTGCGAGGGAAGATGTCGCTGCCTTCGATTTTGGGAAGGTGCGAAGGGAATGACTCGATGTCGATTTAAAGTGAGACGATCCTCTCCTGCGAACCGTTAGTTGAATGATCATTACAGCAATGATCATGGGTTAACCTTTAATTGAGAACGTTGATTCGTGGTGAATCGAGTTCTTTTTTGTATCGAGGCTGGAAAGATTAATCCTCCACACTCGTAAATATAATATGCAAACGAGACTCGCGTTATCTTAAATAGTGTAGCTTTAGAACCACGTAAATAAAACACGAGGAACGTGTGCCAAGAAATGTCCTTTCAGAAAGGATATTCGAGTGTAAAGGGTTAGAATTTAGTAGGATCAACCGACACTAAGTTTTCCTTGAACGAAAAGGCGACTTCATTCTGCACGCTGGCCTACTTTTCCTAATGTACTTAAGCGTGATTCTTCGTCGTTATCGGTCACCACGACCTTCCGCGAACCTTGGAAGTTCACGGTAAAGAAGTGCTACGAAGTTATGCGGTCCAGAGTGAATAACCACAGTAATCGCCGTACGATACGCCGAAATTGAATTATCGTTGGAATGGCATTTCAGTACAGGAAGTGCGTAATTTAATCGTTGGCACTCGAGGTACTTAACTTTGTTTAGCTATTTCGCAAAACGTACTACAAACATTACTATGCAAATTTTTGCACTTTATTCTACACTAGCTGTGCCCTGCGGTTTCACCTGCGCGGAATACTATTTATTTTATGTCGTTTGCATTCAACCGCTTTTTTTTTTTTTTGTGAATCAGTAGGTGACTGTCATTTGCTTTCCGTAACTCAGATGTTTCAATCGATATTTCCGATAGCTGCAGTCCGCGGTTTCACATAAATGAAACCTCTGTGCAAAATTTCAGCTTTCTAGGTTCAAGGGTTTAGCCTGGGCGTTGATATGCCAGTGAGTCGGGGCTTTTATTCTTATATACACATATATATTACGTAAAGAATACTTCATTTTAACGTATTGCTAGAACAATTGCGTCTTTCTAAATAATTGAACGAACTGAATGGGAAAAGAATCGCGTTATTCGATCTCTGAAAAAGCTAGCTTCAATCCTCGCGAAACTTTGGGGTACCTTTTTCAAAAGACACAGCTTACTCACGGAAATCTCAATTAATATCAACCACCAAGAATTGAGCGAAAGCCTCGAATATCTTACTCGGAAATTAAATCGTTCGACGTCCACCGTAGCACGACGTTTTTCAGCACATTCGAAATTACTCGTCTTCCTTGTCTTTTTTAACCGACAGAATGGGGTTTCCTCGCGAATCCTCGCGGAATCCTCCGCAATCCCTCTGATCCCAGTTCGAATATGGCTTCGTGGAAAATCCACAGGACAAGGTACAAGGTGCATGCGGTTTTTCTCCGTTTTGGAACGACGTCTCGTTTCCTTGTAACGTAATTTATATGCGAACATCAAACGCGTGGCGGCGAGCCGCAGACTGAACGACCGTGAACATCATATACGGCACAAATTTATTACGATATTATTCGACATAATCGTGTCGACGATATATCGCGATACACATCGCGTGGAATTTAACCGTCGATGCAACGAATGAACCTACTTGCATGCGCGGTTCGTAATCGCGATTTTCCTCGGATACCCGAATACTACCCATGTGTTAGCGACCACTGTTTTCCAAGTCGAGAGAAGCAAACATTGAATAAAATACACGCAGTTTCCCCTGTGAAAACGTTTCTACGCGAAAAGAAAACTGTATCAATTGTTCAATAAGATCCATGGTATAAACTATGGCGATTTACTTAATGTTACGTTCGATGGAATCTGTAAAATGAAAACTTGGAATCACTTTCTTTTTTTATTAATTCATCTTGGTAAGGGATTCTTTAAAACTAGCGAATGTAATAAATAGACTACGAATCTTTATTCAAAATAAATAAAATCGTTGATAATATATCTACAAAAATCTTCCGTGCTTCTTCCAATCTTTACAAACATTGTCAACATGATGATATCTCTTACATCAATTTTACTTTCTACTTATGCTTATGATCTATAACAAAATCCGTGGAGCTAAAGCTGGTCCAAGTGCACGGGTACTCGGCAAATTTTCAAACTTAGTTTTTTCGAAAATAAAGCGTCATATGAAACAATTTTATTCTACATTTTTTATTCAATTTTTTACATAGAATCATCCCCTACTCGCTCGTACGACCAGTTACAGGACACCCTGTTCGGTATCCCGACAAAAAACGAGTTTAGAGCCGTCGGATGATAGGATTTTCGTACGGTTGAAATTTCAAGCGCGCCGGAATGCGTGAAATGGCTCGGGAACGTGTCGTCGAGTCGCGGCAGCGGTAGCAGCCCCCCTGCGAGAAATCGATGTCCATTGCCCCCGGGTGAACGAGGACAAATGAAACTAACCGTGGTTTTTCCACTGTGTGTTCGCATTGCAGGTACAAAGCGAATCATTGCGTGAGCGGGGGCGGTAGCCGCGGAAACGGCGCGACTGGCGGTACCGGAGGCGGTCTAGGCAGCGGAGGCGGCGGCCGCGGGGGCGGCGGGGGTGGCAGCCCCGGCAGGGGCGGCGGCGGAGGAGGAGGAGGAGGCGGAGGAGGAATAAACGGTGGCGCGGTGACTGCTGCACCACCGACCACCGGCCGTCACCACCACCACCACCACCATCATCATCACCATCATCATCACCTCATCACAACGATTACGACAACCATCACGACAACCATCACGACTACTACCACTACCGCCAGCGGCACCACCAGGCACCACAGGCACAAGCTGCCCACCGTCAAGCAGTGTACCGAGCACCGTCACCACCCGCATCATCACCGGCATCACCCACACCATCGCTCCTACCATCGGGGCATGAACATGGGCCAAAAAGTTTCAGGTTAGGACCACCCCACTTCCTCACTTGCGATACCCTCCGACGATTCTTTTCCAGCTTGTTTTAATCGGCTGGGACAGTGGTATTGTATTAGGTTGTCCCGAAAGTTTCTTTCGCGAGTTGCACTCAATTATTTGATGTGGTCGTGTTTATAGAAATAGACGATCTAATTTCATAGATATTCATGTTGTAACAGTAATGGAGCAAAATGAATCGTGCACAAATTCAGTAATGTAACATAAAACATAAAATATTGTGCATGTATTACTTATTAATAAAGCGAAAGAAACTTTTGGGACAACCGAACTGTGAAGGAGACATAGGCAAGCAAATAGGATTGGTAAATTCTACAGAGGTCGCGACAATGACTACTACCACAGATGTTTACTTACGTCATTTCTAATTGTATAGAAACAACGGTTAAGCTCGTAGGAATTTTTGCAAGCATAGTCTGCCAGACAATGTGTTAATTTTTCTTACATAGATCTACGTTAATAATTACTATTGCTCTCTCAGTTTATCTCGATACGTCTTGTTCCCAGTCTTCGTTACGCGGTAGCCTTGTAGATGTAACGAATTCATCCAATAACGAAAATGCATGTGAGTAAAGTATCGTCGTTACCGACAGCCAACCAAACTGCCTCGTCAACTCTTGAGCAACAAACTGTATACGGTGACTCGGTGAGGGAGATTCTTTGCGGGGTAGGTTGACAGGGATTGAAATTTTGTTTCTATACAATTAGAAATGATATAATTTAACAGCTATGATAAAACTCATTTTTGTAACCTCTTAATCAATCCTATCCAAATTTATTTTCTTCAACACTTCATCTTTAGAATCAATGTATTTAATTGCTTAGTGAAAATCCTTGTCACTCACATATGAATGGCATGGCGGTCAACGCGTTAGTACAGTGTGTACGTATATCTATCGATAAGGATCCAATGACGTTTATCTTTAGTCAGCCTTTTCAAACCCACCTTTTCGAGAAACTCTTCAAGGTTTACCATTGCTAGGGAGTCTCACTGATTAAACCGTAGAGGTATATTGAATTTGCGCCCAGGTTCCTCATTCCCAACGAATTTAATCGCGCCACAGTGCTGAGTCCTCCGGTATAACGAACGCTCGTAAGCAGTCAGCAAGCTGCGAGAGACCGAAAGTTTCAGAGTCGACTCACCTCGTCGGACTTCGTCCAGGGTCAAGGTCTCCGACCGCTCTCGATTTTACCTACCTGGTCAGGTAGAAGCCCGAACAGGTCCTTCGGGCCGAGACTCTATCCCTCCGGCAAGAAACGAGCTATAAAGCATCGAGTTGAAGCGAAAGTTCTCCTCGTTTCTATCTTTCGAATCGAACGGAAACCAATTTATACCAGCAAAGAAGATACTGGTCGACGATACAATTGATCCTCTCACAAATTCTTTCGGGACAATGTAGATATCTGGGGGATCGAATAGAAAAAATGAATGGGGTAGAAAAGAAACACTCGGGTACAGAATCTCATTCTTCAAAATTTATTTTCCCGTAGATTTCCAAGTACATCTGTATTTTTCTGATAATTGGATGTTTGATTCTTTTAAACTTATTTTTCTTGATGCTCTACGGAGCACAGTCATTTTTACCCATTCACAAGAAAAGCTTACAGAAACCATTTACATTCTTTTCCAACAGTTACGCTTACCTTTATTTATACAAATTTATTCTTGTCTAAGCTTTCTAATCTCGAAATTCCCGACGCGATATCTTCGCTAACAGATCGTTATAGTTACAACAGTTGAGTTCGACATCCAGTTTTTGTCATTTTCGTTCGAGAACCGCCCACTTTACATCACCGCGTACATGATTCACAGATTACCTCCCAGAGACTTGGGAAACAACGTTCGCGTAAACAGTCGGTGTAATGGGTTGCCAATTATTTGCATACAAGCGTTGCGACGCGTAACGGAGCCGACCAGCGTAACGTAACGAGTTCCGCGAGCTAATTAATTACCGCGAGCCAATGATTCTCATTAAAACGGTCACGATCCATCGGACGAACCGAAAGGAAGAAAACGATAGACAGAAGTTCGAGTTTGCCACCGTCGATCCCGTAGCTTCCATTCGCGTCTCCGTGGCATGATTTACGCTGCCCATTTGGCCGTTTCCGGAAACCCATTTTACCTCGACGCCGCTATCGTACAACGACCCTCCAGTTGTCTCTCCAGAAAAATTTGTCTCCATAAACCGCAGCCGATTCGCAGCTCAGCTGCGTCCGTGAAATTTACGATACAGAATATCGGTACCGCGAATAAGAAAAAAAGAAAGAAGTCAGAAGCACTCTCCGAGAAACGGTGCACATCGGACACCCCGAAAAAAGTCACGGACGCGTCGAACTCGAAGGAGAGACACGAAGGGTCGACCGACCGGATATACACAGGACTGTGAAAAGGGCCTTTCTATTAGTGCCCCTCGGCTTTTCGGGTACGAGAGACCTTTTGAAATCCTCGCGGTCCTTTCCAGAACCCTCGTTTCAAAACCCTCGAACGCTAGCGGGAACAGCTGCCAGAGCAAATAAACCACCATCCAAGGATATCGCTTTTTCGACCCTAACCAACAGAGAGGGGAGGGGGTGAGCCTTCGAAAACCTTAAGCGAAGCCTGCTGTGCCCGCCAGACGGGGACCCTTCATTATTTTTCTTCCACTCTTTTTTCCACGTTCCTCGGCGAATCTCTCCGAGCCCCGCTGGCAGGTATCCGACCGCACGGGTGTATCCCACAGACGAGTTTTGAATTATTAACGCGACGAGATCCCCTCTCTTGAACCAAAATTTTGCCAAGTCCGTGTCTCCCAGACGTCTATGGGTCGCGCAATCGATGCCACAGGATAGTGTCCAGGTCATGTTCTCGAAATCTCGCCGAGCGGTTACGTCCACTGTGTCTTCGTGACTCGTTGTGTGTTAGAGAAGCTCCAGTTGTACTCAGGGATGAAACTGTTAACCCTTTATACTACTCGCGAGGAGTGTAATATTTCTAACAGAGATTCGATCCCAGATATTATCGTTGCCAAAGTCGGCTTGGTCACCGCATCTTTCGCTGTGTCACAGGAAAAGCTTTGGTCTCCCATAGCCGTGTTCCCCGTATATCCGTGACCCGATCGACTAATATGAGTTGTAATTGGCAGGCACACGTATCGATATATCTGACGTCGTTCTTTCCTCCACAGGCGGCGTGAAGAGCGTGACGCGCGAGAGCGGAGCTGGAACGGGTGGTGGAGTCGGCCTCGGCAGTGGCGGCACCGTGGCGTACAAACCCGTGGTACCCAGGGAGTTGGCGCAAGACTTCTCGAAACCGACACGCCTCGATGTCCTACTCGACATCATGCCGCCCGTCTCGCGGGAGACGCAAATCCATCACAGCTGGAACGCTGACGACCGTAGTCTCAACATATTTGTCAAGGTACAGGAGAACAGGCTACACGTCGGGTCTTGACGTCGGATCAGTGATAATTCTTACTCCTCCGCGAGCAACGACGCTCTGGTAAATTTTAAAAACCGAGCAGCCATCGCAGAGGGGTTTCTAGGCCCCTTGAATTCACTCCAGATAACGTCTGAAACGTTTCGCTTGCGTGTATCTAATAACAATCCAATCTTGCATCGAGTAGGCAGACGAACATGTGGTAAGATCTTATCGATGAACGTTTTATTCCAAAGTCACGCTATACATATGCGTATATGTATATAATTCAACAGTCTCCTTAAATGCACAAGTTTCTCTACGATAAATGAACAGTAACATGATCCGGGATCGGATATCTCGATGAGACAATGCAAATGCAACGATTAAACATTTTTTTTATTATTATCGTTTTTGTTGTAAATCTGTTGCCATCATATTCTTTACATTTTTCTGATTAAAATGAGACCAAACACAACGCAATTCGCAACATATTTACTACAGATTGTCTCACCGAAATAATCCCGGTGTTGGTCGCCATTTTCCCATGTCGTTCCGTCCTCTTCTTCGTTCGCTGTCCTTCTCTACACTCGAAGTTTGTTGGCAAAACATTAGAAGATACAGGATCCACTGAAGAAGGCATGCTAAAACGAACACCCAAAACATTGCACTCGAGGTTTTTATGTGTTTACACTTGACTCCGAGTCGAGCGTCGAACGTAGAAAAGGACAGATAGCGAAAGAGAAAGAGGTCAGAAGCGTATCAATCGGTTCAGATCATATTACACCGGTGGTCGGGGCTACTACGGGCGAAACTACGGGCAAAAGAAATATGAATGGGCTGGCAGCGGGAGGGTGGGTATCTCAGAGACATACAGTGTCCCAGCCTAAGTTATGCGGAGCTCTAACTCCAAAACTATCGGCCGAATGCAAAATTTCAAATATGGACATTGCATGGTAAAATGGGGCTCACGTTTCAGCGAGAAGTAATTTTTGTTAACTTTGTCATTTAACGAGATATGATAGTCAAGTTTCGTTTTTCAAATGGAAAGTCAACATGAGCACCACTAGATTCTATAGTCTATCCAAATATCTCAATTAGCACATTCGATTAGTCGCTATAGTACACTTGCAAAAGAATTACAACCGCGAGGGGTTGGCACACCGTAACGATGGTGTAATTTGAAATAAGATCGTTCGAGTGGGCGAGAAGGTCGCTGTAATCGAACGCTCTCTTCCTATTTCGCAGGACGATGACAAGTTGACGTTTCACCGACATCCCGTGGCGCAGAGTACAGACTGCATCAGAGGGAAGGTAGGATACACGAAGGGCATGCACGTCTGGGAACTGTACTGGAGCACGAGGCAACGAGGCACGCACGCAGTAGTAGGCGTCGCGACGGCGGACGCACCTCTCCACAGTGTCGGATACCAGAGCCTAGTTGGCAACAACGAGCTCAGCTGGGGCTGGGACCTCGGCAGGAACAAGCTTCTTCACGATTCGAAAAACACCAGCGGTGTCACGTATCCTGCCCTCCTCAAGCCTGACGAAACTTTTATCGTTCCTGATAAATTTCTCGGTGAGTCGCACGAGTTTTTCCACGCTAGGAAGGAAATTACCATTGGTCTCGAAAATATTCGTGACCAGTTATTGTACGTAAAGGTCAGCGTCTAATTCGAAAATCTATTATTTTCTTACAGTGGTCTTGGACATGGACGAAGGCACGTTAGCCTTCGTCGTAGACGGCCAGTACCTTGGAGTCGCGTTCAGAGGCCTTAAAGGCAGGAAGCTGCATCCTATCGTGTCCGCTGTATGGGGGCACTGCGAGATTACGATGAAATACATCGGTGGTCTTGATCGTGAGTATACGTTGGCATTATTAGTAAAATTTTATCTTACTTAACTTTAGGTGATTGCTAACGCCAAGGTTTTTTTTTTTTATTGTTTTAGCGGAACCTCTGCCACTCATGGATCTCTGTCGAAGAGTAATACGCCAACGAATCGGCAAGCACAGGCTGGAAGAGAAAATTCAGGAGCTGAACCTGCCACAGGCGGTAAAGACTTATCTTTTGTATCGTGACAGGAGGTAACCACCGAGTGATATCTCTGAAAAAGCTACCACGATTACGACTGTGAACACCACCGCGCTATTATATCGATGCCACCACGACGCACAGGGGAACGCCCGCTACCCCGTCACATGCCACCGAGCACAACAGCCCATAAGCCGCTTGCACGATCTATGGTGTTTGAATCTGTGTCAGGATAGAACGAGACGAGCACGATCGTCGTCGTCATCGTTGTCGTCTTCATCTTCGTCGCCATCGTTGTCGTTTTCATCTTCGTCGTCATCTCCGTCGGCGACGTCATCATCGTTGACTAGGTCTACCACTTCGCCGTTGCTGTTGTCATCTTCGTTGTTAACTTGATCGTTGTTATCATTTTTGGACACCACTGGACGATTGTTACGCGTAGGAAACACAACCGTTACGCGGAATACTCACACACTCGGATCCGCGCGCGAGCCGTATTGGGGACTAGCAAATATTATTTAGGTGATATTGTTGTTTTGTGTTATTTCGATACGATAAAAGTCGTGATGAAGCCTTTATTAATTGTTATATTAACCAGCGGACGATGCGGTACCTCTATATTTTTTTCTTTTTTTTTTTTGGTAGCTTTCGCGCATCTCGCTCGGCGTTGCTATTGTTTCTTTTTTTCTTTTTTCTTTAAGTTTTGTCGCATTGTTAGAACGTTTGTGCTTGGAAGATTAAGCAAGAGGGGAAGAGGATATGGAAACAGGAAGAAATAAAACGACTGGATCACGTACGAATGATCATGTATAATGAGCATGTATAAATGCGTACAAGTGGCACGGGTGAAATGAAAATTTTAAGAAAATGATCGCAAATATCTACAACGCTTCGCACAGTTGGCCAGTAAAAACGTTAGACTTAGTCGAGTCTGGAGGTTGAATACGGGTGATCTTTTGATTATTAGTCAACAACAATGGGTAGCGGGCTCGTTCTAGTCCGCTCGCTGAGCTAACGGATAACGAAAACGGGCACCACGTAGTCAAGAATTCTGAAAGAAGAAAAGAATCGACGAAACTGCGAGGGAATGGACGATCAAGATACACACGAAGCAAGACACTTAATATTAAACGAACTACTAAGAAAACGAAAACAAAATGTGTATAGTGACAAGAAAGCCAAGCTGGCTGAACAGCCATCTTCCGATAGACTCATTTTTCAAGTATTTTTTAAGCATGTTTAGATATAACGAAGTACAGTGGTGTGCGCGAATCGTGGACGGACACGAACGAAAAAAGAGAACGACAAAAGATGGTATTCGTTGACTAACGCGTCTCCAATTTTTTTTCCTTCTTTTTTAATTAATCGGTCGAGTCCTCGAAATCCGCGTGCATTGCGGCTAGAAACTATTATCGAATGACGTTTAGTGAAATAGAAGGAAGGCAGACATTTGCGAAATTTTCATGTACCGCGATATGTGCAAAACTTCGATTGCCCTCGCTAGAAGAAACGCCTCGATCAGATCGAACAAGGGAGTAAGCGAAAGATGCATGAAAACTGAATTACCTCGGTCACGTTAATTAAAGTAACAAATAAAGACTAGACGTGTCCAGCTAAACGACAGGGCGTGCGACTGAATACGGGCATTGGCAGAATATATTCCAAACATGAAAATAAAACTGTCGGGAAAATAACCCACGACGTACATAGTATCGACTCAAATCACAACGACGAATTCCGATGATCACAATGATGGTGATGATGATGGTAATAATGATAATGATGATGATAATGATGATGATGATGATGATGATGATGATGATGATGATAAAGATGATTAATAATGATGATAGTAAACGATTATATCGGGCGTGTTGCTACCTATACTATTAGCATGACAAATTATGACTGGTCCCTAGTAACTCTTTACTCTTACGTTTGTCGCTTAGGTTTAATGATAATGCCGATAACGGCGATGTCGATTTGTACATAGGGTATAATTATAGTAATGATAATAATAATAATATGTATCGGTACAACGATATGAATGTATATGCGGGTGGTGATTGTATCCAAGACCATACGTACGATCCGAATGCGAGAAAAGTAGAGTAAAATTGAATCGCGAGCATGCGTTAACGCAAAGATACAACAGAGAAAGAAAACAAAACATTTTAGATCCGTTTACGTTCATCACCGTAGCTATTCTTTCATTTCACTCTCCCTCCCAGAAACGACCGGATGTGTTTCTTGCTGATACCACGCATTGCTGTTCATTCTCCTCGATCGAGTTCCCGGGGACTCGCGTATTCAGAACGCGTCTTCCAAAATTGTCGTAACATCGGGACGTTATCGTTCCTTTTTAACGATATTTTCTTTATTTTTATACATACATACGTACATACATGAATATATTGACGTATGTATATATATATATACATATATAAAAATGAAACGTGCCATAGTCACGCATTTAACAATGTGTTTGATTTCACGAGTCGAAACGTACGAAGTTTTGATAACGTTTTCAAAAACACGCGTATACAGACACACGTTTTTGCAATCGGCAGCCACGCACTACACGATGATTCTGCGACCCGCAATACGCACACCCAAGTGCTGTCTATTTAGCAATGTTCATTACGTTTTCCTCGAGATTCTCCGGCCGAGCTAAGCGATCCACTCGATGTCGGGAGAGAATAGATTAAGATTTGTGGTCAGTGGATACAAAAAAAAAACGATTAATAAACTAAAAATGGAGGAGAGAGAAAGATGGAGAGATACGCGAGAACGAACGAGCGTCGTGAGGACGAAGTTCTCATCGTGTGTGGCGAGTGAAACGCGCGTCGACGCTCGTCGAGCGATTCGAAAATAGTTACAGGCGATCGCAGATGACCCCCGTGACAATGTATTTATCGCGGTCACGCTATCGTCGTGAACGAATAAACATTATTTCGGAGTACCACTCGCGTTCGTAGGAAAAATAGAATGAATGCTTTTCGAGCACGGCGCGAATGTCGCGCGATACGAAATGCAAAGAATCCACGAATAGAAATATAAATTGTGCAAGATGAAACGAGACTTGTAGTGCCAGAAAGATCACAGTTTTCGAGCATGCGTATCGAAAATTCTCTATCCAGATTTTGTTAAACTTCGATTATGGATGAAGCAAACTATATAGACGACTATCGTTTGTTCGGTGGTCGAAATGAGTCGCACGACGATTAACAGTTTGTTTCTTTTTCAAACGTATCGTTGCGTGTAATTGTACAATATCGACACAGGAAAATCTGGATTTCTTTTATTATTTTCAATAAGCACTCTTGGTCGCTGTTTTTGATCATGCATGCGTGAAAAATGTGGCCAGTCTTGCGTCACGGAGTCTGATACAGATTATGAGAATAATAGACACCGTGTACACACACGCGTGTTTCGAAAGACGCAAAACACAAATAAGATTCACCCGCTCAAAGACGTTTTCATTTCTTTTAGCATTCTTCGCTGCAATCGCCTCGCGTTGTATCTTTAATCTTCTCTACGGGGACTATTTCACGATAATCGGATCACCTATATTTTCTTTGTTCATAGCTCGCGTGTCACGTTCCAAGTATGAAATAGAAATAAAAGAGGTAAATAATGTTTAGAATGTTGTACATATTATTAATTAATGATTAATATTATTATTATTATTATTGTATCGACTCAATAGTTTAATTGATTGATCGATTGTATCGTGTTGGTCGGCACATTTGTGGATTCAGTTTTTGTACGGTTGGAAAATCTATAAAATATGGAGTCCAAGACTTCCTGTTGCTTCGAATCGCGTCGACGATCGAACGTAAGATCGATCAATTACACCGAATAAAGCAAGTAAAAAATAAAGAAACGTGTTTTTATACCGCCGCGGACTCGCGTTGTGTCCTCGACTGTTTTATCGTTTATAAATTTTGGATTTATTCGTTTTAATTTTTATTCTATTTATGTCACGATGTGTTATTTTATTTTTATTACTATTTTTTTTCCTTCTTTTTTTTTTACTAGGACGAACGAGTTTCCGTTGAAAACTGCGAGATTCTCCTATTTTTTGTTTTATATCTGTTAACGTTTGATCGAGGCCTTCGCCGTCGAATTCGGTTTCTTTTATTCGAATAATGTTTCCCGTTGGGTCTCCCAACAAAAAATAATAACAGAAGGAGGTTTATTTACGTTTAAAACGAAAACTTTTTTTTAATGTATTGACATCGATCCCTCGAACGAAAGCAAATTTTTATTCGATTGTTTTTATATAATTTAAGTAAGCGGACACGCGATGGATCGAGAAGATTTTCGACACGAATGCCAAGCCGATGAATTCGATCGATCGATCGATCGTGGCAAAATAAATGCAAACGTTGGCTCGCGATCACCTAAAGAAAAACGCGAAGACGTTCGATTCGTTCGTATCCGTCGCAAAGAACGTTTAGAAACGGAGAGACATGGAGACGAGACGAGAATTTCAAAACGTAGATGTTTCGAAGTACTTTCCGTGAACTGCCTGCCGCCTGTTTGTGCAAACTACGTTGCCTCGACAAATGCGTCTAATTTATTGACGATACGATAATTAGCAGGTCTTTTAAGCTGCGTGCATGCAAGTGATAAAAGAAAGAAAGATGTTTCATGCAATGTGTGTGCGTGTGTATGCGTCCTTAAGAGAGAGTAAGTGTGAAAGAACCGAGCAAACAAAAGATGAATGCGAGAGGGAAAGACGGACGAACAAAAAAAAAAAAAATGCGAGCGCATCTGTCACCGGACAGTCCTCGACGGAAATTCATTCTTTTTCTTCGAGCGCGAGAAATGAATCGTTCTTTTCCCCAAAATTTGAATTTAGTGAATTCTCTAGCGCGATTTACGGGACGGAAAAGCACGATTTATTTGCGAAGAGAACATATGTAGTTTCCACTATAAGAAACGCGAAGAGAAAGATCGTTTAACGCTGAACTGGGCAATGGTACCCTTACAACGCGTCGAAGTCACCCAAGCTAACCCAGAATGAATTAATTCGCGAAGATTGCGTGAATTATTCGCTGTATAATTTTCTTCTCTAATCAAACACCGAAATTGTAGATTTTCTATCGCAAAAATAAACGAAGGTCAAATGTCACCCCCTTAATAAATCACAGCTAAAGGACTGACGAATAGTTCCAATGGTATCGGATATACAGTGTTAAACGTAGACACGAATTTCCAAGATCACGTCCGGTCCAGCTTGCAAGCGTGCCTCGCGAAACATTCTTTTCCCTTGTGTTTCTTTTCCCTTAAGCCTGGACTATTTCCAACGAGCGATCTCACGTCTATTTAAGCATAAGTTTACCGAGTTTAGCGTGGTATTGCTGTATAGCGGCGAGTGAACGCGAAGAATTTATAAATATGTAATGCCTTAATGTTATATCGATAATAATATGGATAGCGTTACTGTATAATTAGTTGTGACTGGAGGAGGTCGACGTGGGTCGAAACGATGAAAACGAAGAGGAGAAAGGTATTTCACGATGGTGACGAATATAAACGAACGAAACCGACTGAATAAAAGCTGAAAAAAAAAACCACAAAATGATACAAACGTAACAGACAAAGTAAACAAAAGGGAGTGCAGTACGCGCGGTCGTTTGTCTCCATTCTGTTCGTGATTTGATATTTTTTTATAATTCCGACGACGAGAAAGAACGATTGGAGAAAAAGAGAGTGTAAATGGAGCGTGTATAGAGCGGACTGCTATCTAAAATAGTTCAGGCTAGATGTCGATGTTTGTAGCGGATAAAGAACAAAAAAACAGCGTATTGTAATTAAAATTAAAAGTCATTAATACTGCCCGCATTTTTATTAGTCCGGCGATTGTGATCCAACGTCCCGAGCCATCGATATTTTCGACGCATCCAACCTCATCGCTCGGTTCTTCGTGACATCGATTGGCGGTACTTTAAGCTTATATATTCAAGGTGTCGATAATTCATGGATCAAGATTTGAACTATCTAGGGTAATTGATTTTTAAAATTGTTACCAAAGAAAATACTTTATTTCCACTGTCAATAAGGAAAAGAACTTGTTACGTTAACATTCTCTTTTATTTTGAGTTTTAGTCGATCGTTGCTCGCATCCCGTTACATTCTTGAAATTCGAACACAGCAGTCACTTGCAGTCCCTATAAAGCACGTCGCAATCCTCGTCACGAATCCCAGCCTCGCCTGCGTCCTCCACCAGACGATCCCAACCAGAAGTCGATTTCAGCGATTTCCCGACGGTACGTCTGAAAAGATATGACCATCCAATGCTTCCAAGGAACGAGAGAAGATGTACCAATTCGACCCGAATGCTGATACCAGGTGTAAGAGTAGTGTTCTTTTTTTTTCAATTGCCTTGCAATGTTAAATTTGTTACAGCGAAAACAGCCCTGGAGACAACAGTAACGGTAAAGTGGAACTCACGTTAAGTATTTAGCTAGTATCTTGCCGGTGACCCCAAACGCTTTCGAGAGCTTTCGATTTTCCAAGCAGACCGTTTTCTGGATGCAACGTACCCTGGCATCGTCGTTGAGAACGTCTTTCTGTTCAGGGCTCTGAAAACAGCAGATGAAAGGACCCGAAGTTAACTCTTCTTCGAATAATAGGAAAAATAAGGGTCAGTCGTATCCTTCGAAAATTTTCATTCGAATTATTTATTATATTTAATTCCTTTAAGACCGTATTACCTCGAAGCAAACATCAACCTCTGTCACTCGAGGTTGAATCGTAGAGGGTTAGAAAAATCATAAAAATCGACCTACCACTGAGTTAAAATCGTAAGCAGCATAGATGTCTCTCTTCTCTCTGCCCGATAATACCTCCGTCAAGTCTCTCCGTTTCGTAGCCGCTATCGTGTTCGTTATTACCGCGAATAACAACAGCAAACCGATGAAACTAACGATCATGAGTTGCTTCGACGATGGTCCAACCGAGTGATCGATGGAGTGCGCCATCGGATACCCGAAATATGGATGTTCGTAAACGTACGGAAGGTCACTTCTGTGATCGATGAACGTTCTCTGAGGCGCTAAAATACGTGACCCCATTAAAAACTGCATAGTTCGTTCCCTCTTCCGTTCTTGCCCCTTTAACCCCTGCGCAACTGTGTACTCTAAACTCTGGATTGATGTCTCTTTTATATCGCCTTTCTTTCAAGACTTTCCTATTTGCAAAGAGTTAATAATCAAGGAAAGGGGAGACAGAACTTTACCGTGAACAAAATGATTCATCGACGCGGTCAGAGGTCGTGCAAGAGTCTCTCCAGGTCGCGCCAGATCCGATCGAACAGAGGGTTCGAATCTTTCCGACGATGAGCCATTTTCCACGAGCGGATATATCATCGACGTGGTATCCTGAGCGGCGATCAACGCTGCAATCGTACTCATGATTGGTAGAACTCTCGTATCGAGAACAAGAATCATTTTTTCCGTTATATATTTAGAAAGATCCACTGTACACACTCGTACGTTATCTCGAGGAACGGATGAATCGCGACACGCGACTGACAGAAGCTTGAGGATGCACTGTGGACTTTAAGAAGGTAGACGAAAGACTTCGTGACGTCGTCGATTCGATCCGAGCGAGTCGGCGAAAAAAGTGGCAGCCAATTTGAGAAATTGCGCGACCATTATTCGGCTCGCCGAAGTATGGCTGCCTCTATAGTGAAAACGTTAGACCAGGTCTATCCTCGGAACAGCCCGCAAACTGTACTCCGGGGCTCGTAATGGGTGTAGAGTCGGTTCACCGTGTCGCGGATGAATCTTTCGAATCTCTCTATGTGATTTCATACATCACAGAACGTGGCGTTCTGCGGGTGACTTTCCCCACGTTAAGTTGACTGAAAAGAAAAAAGCACGCGAAGACAGCTATATCGCGTTAAGAACCGCGCAGGGTTCTTTCATGGGCCGTGGTCGCAGCCCACGCTTCTTTTCTTTCTATTTGTGACGCTCGACGCGTTAATAATTGAAAGTCAGAGCAGACTCGCGACGTCCATACGACTCGCAATCGCGTGGCACCGACGCAAAGACGTTTGACACGCACGCAAAACACAGCGGCGAGCTCACCCGGAACAAAGGGTTGCCTGATTTCCAGCGCGTAAAGAAGAGAAAAGCGTGTTTGATGTAAATGTTCGACGAACAGGCGGGGCGAGGAGCTGGGCAAATCGGTTGGTTAGGCTGGCTGCTGAATCCAAGGGGTTGCTATGGCAATGGGACGGTGGTCGACGGTAACGAGGAGGGGACAGAGGGCCGTTGCCTAGAGGGTTCGTCTGTCTGGAGCCCTTCTAAAGGGGATGATATTCTTCGCTCTGTCTGGCTGGCTGGCTGACGCTCGTTTTACGGCGAGTCAGCTGTTTCGACGCCGAGCTATGATTTTCTCGGCAGGCCTTCACTTGGTCAGATTAAGCCGCCCTTATCGGTTCGCAAGTTCCTTATCCTCTACTGGATATGTTCGTCTGTTACAGGAAGTTACAAAATAGGAAACTTCATCCCCTCGAAGCTTGTACCATGACTTTTCTAACACGTTTTCGTTTCTGTCTTTAAGTATAAGTTCCTTGAAACGCTTTTCATCTCCTTGCAAAATGAAAGATGAAGCTCACTCTGGAGTGACGAAGAAATTTATGGTTACGCTGGCAACCGGTTAAGCAAAAGTTTGCGAATTCCCCTGACGGTCGTGAAATAAGTCCAACGTGACATCTTGTTGAAAGACTGCATCGTCGACAAGATTAATAAGAAAGACTCTCCACGGACCGGTAGTAACAACTTCCAACGAGCAATGACAATCTTTCTAACTTTTCTGCCTTGCTGTCGTAGCTGGAAGAGAAATCCCGTGGCACCATAGATGTAACAGCTCTCGATACCAACAGAAAATTATTAGTCCGCTCGTTTCAACCTACTTCTGGAATCGTTTCACCAACAATCCCTTCGCGGTCTACGAAATACCGCGCCACAGATAAACACAGATCGCTCGTTAGCTTGGTATCTCGTATCGATGCCAATTATTCTCACGGCGGAGTTTCTACCCTAGATGATACGTTTCCCTCGTCTAGCGAAGCGTGCGATATCCTTGGGACTGCGCTTCTTTTAAACCAACCTGGAAAATGGAACGTCTATGTACCCCAGATTATAAATAACTACCGTATGTTGCATTTTTTTATAGACCGTACTGAAGGCGAACCACAACCTCGCGATATTTTGAGGATACACGATAATCATCAGCAACCGATAACTGTTTGCAACTGTCTCCTCAAAATTATCAATCAATAAAAATGTGGAACTTCAATTTTATCGAAAACAAACCAAAGTAGGTAGAACCCAAAAGACAGGGCACGAAGGATGAAAGAACAGGAAATTGTGTCTCATTGGAAGCCGTACGACTCTTTTACGCGTTTCCTATTATTCAGAATGACAAGATAGACCAGACGTAACACAGACTTATTTCTAGGAGGATACCGCGGTATAGCGTTCGTCGCGCTAGGCCTCTTTAGCTGCAATCGAGTGTCCTTCGGCGATACAATTCTCTTTACACAAAGCAGACGGTCTGGCGTCGAGAGGACCGTCGAGATGACTCTTCTTGGACGTTGCCAGTTTATTGCGAACAATAAAACCCGGGGTTATTTTTTTTTTTTTTTTTCTTTAGAGCTGACTACGTATCGGGGTCACATCAATAGACACGGCGCGTAAACGAGCCGCGCGGTTTCACGCCAACGCGACGCGAGCGAAGATTGTATTTTTAGCCGCCTTTTACATTGGTGCCGTTCTGCGGCCGAACACCGTGCTGGCTGATTTTTTTTATCACGGTCCAATCGAAACGCCCTGGCCCGCAATCAGAGCTTCGTTAGGAGCCCTTTATACCGACGAGCGACGCCGACGCGATTCGGCGTCGCGGGTCGTGACTTTCATTCACGTCAGAATACGGACGAGTATACCTAACATAAAACACACGAACACAGTATTTTTAGTCGTTCACTTTTGTTCCTGATATACAGAATGGTGACTCTGACTTCTTAGCAAACACTCTAGCATATGGACCGTAATATTGGAAGCATACAAAGAATGAACCAACCGAACCATGCTTACAAATCGTAGCAAAGGTAGTAGTACGTTTACTTTGAGACTTTACCAGAAGAAAAAATAAGTCGCATCGTTATTAGGACGTATGTTCTTATTTTAACACGTTGATCGCCACGTCACTCATATACAGTGAGTCCCATAAATATTCGTACCCCCTATCTCTATTGAAGAAAGTTTAAATTAAATGGTAGGTTTGATGTTTCCAAGTGTATGTTTATATATATATATATATGTTGATGTGTATATAGATATATACATGTATAAAATTATTCATATACATATTTATAATGAAAAATTCATTTGGTAATATCAAAACTATTACTTAATGTAGTCAAACTTTCTTCGATAGACATAGAGGGTACGAATATTTATGGGATTGATTGTTTGTATGACAGTGCTTTTCATTGGAGAACTAAAGAAATTAATTCTGAAAGTTAGTTGTCAAAGAAAATGAATTTGAATGAAATACTTGTTGAGCAATCGATGTGTTAAGGGTAATAATAATTTTCATTTGAAAGTTTCTGGCAGACTCCTAGTACAAAGGGCCATAAAGTGAAATCTTACAATACATCTGCTGTTGCGATAGGACTAGTTTTTCTCCCCGTAAACAGAGCCCGCAATTACTTTTTCCGTTGTCTTTTTGGTCGAACGTCGCATATGTATCCAGCGCGAGGTGGTCGTGATTTCAGGACCGCGGTTACCGTGTAGAATTAATGGACAATTCTTGTCTGTTGCGTTTTCCCGAGACCGTCGAGTGCTAGATTCGTTGCTTGTTAAATTTCAGGTGCAAGAAATACTCGTGTTTTTTTGCGGGACTCGGGTCCGTGTGTACGCTGCTTAATTAATTGGAGAGTTTTTCGTATCGTGTCTGACCCGTGCCGGGCTCTACTACTTGCTGGCACGCAACCAGCTCGTGTTGCCTCGACGAGTGATCGCCGCAGAACATTTTGTTGACGGTTTTAAGGACTGTCTGTTAAAGGGTTACGTTGCCCGTTACGTTTAAAGTACGCAGGACTACTTACACGAACATTCAATTATAGAGAAAGAAAGAACAAAATTTAACGTTTAAAAAGATTACCAACATCGTCGAACAATACTAGGAACGTTATTATACACCAATTTATTTAACAAGTTTGATGTTAACTGAAGTTAAATCGCTAATAATCATTAGTAGTTGATGCGACTCTAAACTTGTATTTGAAAACAAAAATCGAATTTAAAAAATTGTTTTTAGCACGGTATTCTGCACGTATTAAATTACAAAAGAGGATCGGATGACATTGAAAGATCTATTCGGATCAGCTCGTCTTCGGAAATCCTACGAAGCCGAGAAATCTCGATGATTCCGCCTCCGACCTGTTTACCTTCTCCTCGAAATCTTAGGAGGACTTTCCTATTTCTTGGATTATGCTGGTTTGGATCTGAATCTCTTCGAGCGCAAACACTGCGCGTTTTCAACCTATTTGAACATTCCTACCGTAGTCACAATACTAATTACGTATCGATTGGTACTCCCACGTTTCACCAGCGTTGCAAGTACCTTCTTCAGGATTCAAATGACAACCTGACATCAATACGATATCAGCTGTGAAAGCCTTGAATATTTTACTCGTTGATTCAATGTTTGACATTGTATTAAAATCAATACCAGCTTGAGAAACGCGCAGAAAATTCGTTTGTTCTCGGTAAATAGTGTCGCGTTATTTTTCAGGAGGACCAGCGAGTCCGTGCTCTTTCGTTTCGCTTCCCAGGGCAATGGTTCGTCGAGAGTTATCGTGGAACGTGTTTAATATGCGGAACGACGTGCTTGCTTTAATATCGCGCGTCCTGGTACTCGGAACTTCCCGAACACTCAAACGATGAACACGTTCTCCTCCTGAATTAACGGGACGAGCGTGCATCGCGAAACGATACCGTCTGTCCAAGCTTTCGTAACTATGCGCATCTTTAAAACGTTGACCCGACCAGGCATTCGTTTTGGAAACCCTCGAAACGTTTCATCGATCTCGCAGCTGCAACGGCGAACCTTGTAACAATTTCTTCTGTCCACAGTGGAGTTCCCCAGCGAATCGGAACTTAAAGAGACCGACCAACGTCGCGTTTCTTTGGATCAACGTTCGAGACCCACGATGATACATCACCAGTGAATAATGGGCGAGGATCTTTCGAGAGAAACCGTAATAACTTTCCATACGCGGAGACATTTTTAAACGGAAGGAGAAATCAATACACGCTGTCAGGTAATACGCGAAGCCAGAGCATTCGTTTTTTAACCCTTTGCGCCCGTGAGGTGACTCTCGATCGCATCTTAACGTGATGCAGTAGCTCGAGAGGCGACTCTCGGCAGCCACTAGGTTCGACGCAGTAAACCAAGCAACAATAGAGTTTGCTTAGGTTTAATTTCCTTGGAACTCGAAGTGTCAATAAAACGATTGTTGGTGAGGTAAAGGTGGCCTGATTTTCAAGTCTCAAATTAGTTTGTTTGAAGCAATCTAAGCTTAGCATTCGTGGCAATAGAATGCTGAGAAAGCATCTCGAGTTGCTGGTAGATACCAGAAAGAAGGCCTCGAGTGCAAAGGGTTAATAAGCGCATTTCCTCTTCTTCGATGTTATCTCTCACGCCAAATGATTTCACGAGGATTGACAACGAATTCTAACTAATCTTTGCGATGGTCGACGAAAACCGACGTAATCCGTAGCGATTGGTGTACAGAGATAGTGTTTAACGATAAACGAAAAAAAGTATAGGTCGTTGCGACTTTATATCTCGTCGAACGCCACCTTTCACCCCGTTGTTAAGCGAAACGTTAATTGGCGCGCTAATCGATGAAAGACTCACCTTCCGCCCCCTCGATTTTTCTCGTTCTTTCTTCGTTGCCGTCCGGTCAACGCGACCCGCTCCCTTCCGCGTGGCGTAATT
The DNA here is from genome assembly GCF_026283585.1 of Hylaeus volcanicus. NCBI lineage: Eukaryota > Metazoa > Arthropoda > Insecta > Hymenoptera > Colletidae > Hylaeus > Hylaeus volcanicus. The sequence goes on along the minus strand of NC_071983.1, from coordinate 8,485,676 downwards.
CTACCGCGTCGACATTTTCGACTTCGTTTCTTCGCTAATACCTTCGATGACTGACTGTAATACCGCGTCCTAGGAATGATCGGCGCGACTGCATTTTAACCCTTTAAGTGCCAGAGAAAAGTTTCATACATATGCACAAATACCAGACAATTTTAAGCAAAGATGCATGATTGTAGACAAAAATATATATTTCGGTCAATTTTATTTTAAGGTTCATGTAATTTTTTTACAATACCAAATACATGTTATAAGTTTGACAAAAAATAAATTCGTATAACATAGTAGAAATCGTACAAAAGAGTAGGATCTGTAATCTTGAACCGAGAAAAAGTTGCACTGCCAAAGGGTTAATATTCAATTAATTCTCAGCGAAATATTTTCAAGGCACGTCGATAAAGAAATCGGATTCGAACGGTTACAAGCTGCAATTACTCTTTCAGCGCATCGTTATAAGTCATAACGACAAATAGATTTCGTGTAGAATTTGGAACGACTCGAGACTTGCGTCATAATTGATAGAAAATAAGTAGTCGCGCGCGTCGATACCACACCTCGAGGCTGATCTTCGATCCGACTCCGATGACACTAGCCAAAAACAAATGCGAAGACAAGGCTGTCACAACCGATTGTTCTGTTTATGAATTGTTGCGAAATCACCCTCGACTCGACCCAGGTCGCGAATGTCTGAATCTCATAAAATTCTCCGTTCGGATGAAAACCCCATAACGGGGATTCCCCACTCGAGGCCCACTTCTACGCGCGGTAAAATCTCGACCTACGTTCAGGTCTTGCGGCCGCTTCCGGCCAAACATTCGCGTAAGGACGGAGGGTGGTGAGCAGAGAGCGCGGGGAGAGGGTGTATGCGAGCAGTCGAATCATAAATTTCAAGGAGGAAGCGAGGACCGGCAGTCGCGGCGGTTCGAGGCGACAAGAACGAAAGAAAAGTTTGGGCGTATGCGGCGTGGCTACCCTCTCTTCGTTTCACCTTCGCGGCCGTCCCGTTTCACCCTTCTCCGTGCTTCTCCTTCTCTCTTTTTCCACCCCCGTGAAATCGACGTTGCGCGTTTATCGAACGACTGCGCGCGCACCGATAACAGGGATGGGGCGTGCGAAGTGTTGGTTGGTCGCGGAGAAAGCGGCGGTGGACGAACGCAAACGTAGGGACCGAACGAGCGACGACGACCACGACGACGACGACGACGACGACGACGACGACGCCGAGGCGGACGAGGACACGGCGACGGCGACGTCGGCGAAGACGGGAGTAGCAGACACGAATCGGAGCCCGCCGCGTGAGTCGCAACCGTTTCCGACTCTCTCTTTTGGCGAACCGCACAGCCCTCGCGTTGTCAACAACTCGACATAGCCCCCGTGTGTGTCGCAAGCGTGCACATCGACGACCACATTCGTCCGTGGACCCATGCCCGTCCCGCGGAGGGTGAACGTAGAGGTATCCCCGCGACATCGCGAATGGTGCATCGCTCGTTTACGAGAATGAACAAAGAAAGACGAATTTCTATGCGCCGAGAGTGACACCGCGGGAACGACCATCACGGTTTGTTTTTGTTTATCGATTGCATCGGCCGACACAGTGCCGACCGCGGAGAGATCGAGAAATCAACGAAGTGATCGGAACGGTACGCGCCGAAGTGCATCGAATGTGCTGGTGCAGCCCCAACGGTTGTTTCGGAGGGATCGCGAGAAGAGGGTGGATTCGCTAAGAAAAGAGTGCACCGTAGCCTCTCGAAACCTACGAGGGAGGACATATCCGATGAGGTAGCCCGAACGGTCGGTTCTGTATTTTCATTCACCTGGTTCGTCCTCCCTCCGAGAGGCGGAGGACGGCGAGACATCGATCGCTCGCCATTTTGCACAACGACCGACATCTTCTCCACGCATCGACGACATTTTCCCCCGCCAGTGGCACCTCGCGGAAGAAACACCTCGCGACTCGACTCGGAGAAGCGTCTCTCGATCTAGAGAAGTGTGCGCGTCTGGACCGTGTATAGTTTGGTGAAGGTGTTCTTGTCTATCGATTCGCGACTAAGCTCAGCCGTATTACGCGCGAGAGTCTCCCGTCGAGGAGAAGGTGCTCGGTAGTGGTTGAAGTCACCGAAGCAAAGGTAGAAAGGAAAGCAGAATCAGCCCATAAGGTCCGAAGAAGAAAGGAAAGGAGGAGGCGACAGGGTCGTTTAGGTCGAAGGTAGAAATCAGCAGGCTGGGAGGTCGGCTGAGTGAGGTGGTGGGTCCCGTCGTGGAGGTGCCCATCGAACCAGGGGGTGCGATCCCGAGGGGACCCCCGAGAGACTCCTCGGTTCCTGGAGCACTCCCGCCACCCCCGCAGCCCATTACCACCCCGAGTCCACCGAGACCTCCGCCCACTACGTCTCAGCAAACACAGAATCCGGGTCGTCGGACCCACGAGACGAACTCGGACACCTCGAACCCAGGTCACCAACAAACCCAAAACCCGAGTCATCGTCAAAATCCCGGACATCAGGCGCAGAATCCTGGACATCAGACTCAAAACCCCGGCCAACAAAACCAGAATTCGAGCAATCAGTCGCTAAATCCTGGCCAACAGGCCCAGAATCCTGCTCCACCGGCTCAAAACGCGAATCGACAGTCCCAAAATCCCACGCACCAGGGAACGAAGACGCAGCAACCGTCGTTGCAACAGCAACACTCGGTGCAAAAGCCACCACCTCAACAACAACAACAACAACAACAACAACAACAACAACAACAACAACAACAACAACAACAACAAGAGCACCGAACCAGCACCATGGGTACCGTGCTCTCGTTCAGTCCGCGGGAGAGACGGAGTTCCGTCTACCCGCCGCCGGGACACCAGCATCCCGCTGATTTTACGCTCAACAATTTCAATTACGAGCAGCTGAACAACGCGAAGAATCGCGAGAAGAAGAGCGGAGTGGCTACAGTGGCGCCGGCGCCGCCCACGAGTCACCCGCCCACGAACAATAATTCGTTGCAGAACAACAATATCAATCTAAACAACAACGGCAACACCAGGCTCATCTCGGAAAAGAACGGTTTCGACACTACCCTGAAGAAGCCCTCGTTGTTTATAAACGCCCTGTCGTGGAGGCGGTTCAGCACCTCGAACAACAATAAGAAGAAGTTCGACAACAAGAACAAGAACACCGCCTTCAGACAGCCGCTCGATAATATACCGATCGTCGACCAGAACAAGAACGTACATACACCGCAGGTGAGCTACGTTTTTTTCCCCCTTATATTCGTTGTTGCCCTCGTCGCGTTTAACTCCTGTTACATTCGCATGTTATTGTTATGGTTGCATCAAACGTTACGTTACGTATCCGTGGCACGCATCCATTGGCGTCGTCTGCGCATAGCTGAACCAGCGAAACCGCCAAATGAAAACGCCCGCGTTTACCCCTGATCCAAGGGTGGAAATTATATCTCAAACGTTGCGCGCTTTTGTGCTATAGATACTTCGTTTTTAATATCGTACTTTGGGAATGCCAAGAAATTAGATAGCATTTGTTTCGCAAAGAGATTCACCATGCAAGATTCCATTATTAATAAATTATGAGAAGTCTACACAGTCGCGAGTGGGCGTTCAGGTGCGAGCTGAAGTGTCGTCGTACTATAAATTTTTAACATTTATTACTAGAGATTCGGTGCTTATTGAATTCCCTAGTTCGCAAGGAAACCTACTGGTACGTCTCTGCGACGAATGGTGGTGGCCCTTTTCCTCCGGGTGCCCGCCAAGCAGCCTCGAACAAGTGTCTCGGAAGTCTTGCACGAGGAACACCGAAGGTGCTTTGACCCCGGTCGCGATCGAAACCGTATCGATCGTCGCGGTGTTTTCCTTTGCGTTTTCACTTACTGTTTCGTACATTTCTCCCTCGCAAAGATATTACCAAGGAACGAGACTGTTCAGGGTTCTACACTGCCTGCCATTAACACGTTGGTCGCCATGTCACCCAGAAATGGGTGGCAGGACTTTTCAAATTACTAACAAAACAAATTACCAACTAAACAAATTAATTCCAAAAGTGAGACGATAATAAAACATAAATGGATAACATTTGTGAATTAAATAGGTTAGAAAATTAAATACTACGACAAATGATAAGTTGTCTAATCTTTAACAGGCTCGAGACGAAATTTCAACTTGGCGAAATTTTCATTACTTTTAGTCTGACAGCCAACGTGTTAACGATTTAACATGATTTCGTGGAAGTTAATTTGAAATATCGTTGTGACAGATAAAACGATCAGCGTCGAACAATAATCACACGACGTACAACCCGACATGCGAGAAACTAGTTCAGAAGCCCTTACCCCCCGGGCCAAGGAAAACTGTGATCCAAGCCTCGACCTCGGAATTGCTCAAGTGCCTCGGCGTCTTCCTTCACAGGAAATGCACCCGTTTAAGAGACTTCCAAGCCGGCGACGCTGTCATGTGGCTGAGGACCGTGGACAGAAGCCTGCTGCTTCAAGGCTGGCAGGTGAGTCTTCTCAAACTCATGTTTCTCTCATATAACATCGATCAAAGTTCAAAACTGTAACTTACGTTTTCGCGATAATCTCATACAGTACTCTGGGTCCGTAGCTATGTTTGGATGTAGCTACAGCAAGGGTTTAAACGATCCCGAGGTACCCGAGCTATAAAATAAATAGTATTCCACGCGAGTCATACAACTGAGTGCATCTAGTTTGTTTATATATTGTGACGCTATAAGTGCATTGCAAGGCTGAACGATCACAACGTGATCAAAACCTTTAGGAACTCATTCCATAGACAATTATTCTAGGAAATAATTATTTCCCGTTCGAGATACGAACATACGACGCGGCAGAAACTGCGAGAGCACCCCAGCTAAATAACGATAACGGGATAATTAATATCTATCCCTGATACGGGCGTTACCTAATTCGCGACTGATTAGAGCTTATCGCCGATGTACCGAGATAATAAGTTAATTAACGTGGATACGAGACCCGTTTGCGTTGTTGGAACACTGCGAATCACGGCGAGAAATAAAAGTTCGCCAGACCACTCTAATGGAAAGGGAGCTTCCGCTGACCCGGAAGAAATTTGCCTCGCGAGTCGATCGTCAGCGTTCGCTTCCGAATCGGTTTACATCGGTTCGGAGAGTCGAGAGAGCAGCCCACTTGAACGAAACGAGATCTACGGGAGGAGCGAGAGCACCCTTGACTTCTTTTGCATCGAACTCCGACTCTCTTCCTCTGTTAAGGGTGCATGTGCGGCCCGCGGTGACCCAAGGGAATAAGCGGCACGTAATGAGAACCGCCGAGGGCACGTTAGTCACAATATGTCACGAAGGGAATTAACCGCGCGCGACTAGACCACTTTTCCCAGAACCAGACACCGATTTCCATTTAAGTCCACTCGCAATGGCACTTGGCCGAACGATGAACCGTTCGGTGAACAGGTCGCGACACCGTATTTCCACGAGAACGAGATCGATCAAACAGCGACGAGTCGCGGTTTCCCCTACGAACTCGTTTCGATTTCACTAGCGAATTTCGCATTTATGCTAATACACCGCGCGCGGCGGTTGCGGCTTATGCAAATTTTATGGTCTCTATCCTCGATCGACCTCCGCCCATCGAACTTTCGTTTCCCTTTACTGCGAAAGGATAGAATGCAATTTTCATTTATCGCCAGACTTGGGTTTCGTTCTAGTATCGCGGACTTCTCGACAGGATGCCAAGCGTACGTCGGTGCACGTACACCCCTGTCCATAAATATGTGCTAACGACATTACTTTCCAGTCCACCGAATATGTAAATAATTACATTTTATTATATTTATTACTAGATATTATCAATTCCAGGGCCACACGAAATTCCAGTTTTTAATTTTCTTAACCCATCACAGAGGCGTTCCCTCTTAATATCGTATCAGGTCAGGTCATCGTTTATCGCGCGTGTTTCTTCAAATCAGTAAGAGAAACTTGGACAAAGGAACCTTGAAATCCCAAGTAGCGACAACATCACGTTCCCATTTCATGCTCTAGATTTACCTGCACCGAGCACGAACATGCGAGTACGAATCCTCCGTAGTATTTTCCAGAATCGAACTAGTATTATATACTCAGAATTCCAGAGCAACGGAGAATTTTTCTTTGTTATCGTGTCGCCGCATCGTTTATCGCGATGAATGACACTCGCGCGATTCCTTCGCGCTGTCCCTTTTCACTTGCAGCCACGAAGGTCATTATCGATCAACCTGTTCACGAGCAGTCGCGCGTTACGAGTGACGCTTTTCATGGAAAGCCGACAACGTTCCGCCTACGAAAACAATATTTACTCTTCCCTGGAAGCGATCTGCGTTCTTCGTCATCGGTGACGTTTGCACCGCTGTGTTACCTTGGAAAACGATCCATCGGTTGTCGTATGAATCGACGGGGTAATTTTAACCCTTCCGCGCAACTAACCTACCTGACGCCACCTTTGCCAATTTTATTGCAAAGACTTTAAATACTTTCGGGTATGCGTTGGTTCTAGATTCAAGATAAAAATATAATTTCTATCGAAAGAATTTTCTAAGGAAGTTTTCTATAATATATGTATAAATTCCTCTCAATTCTATAGCAAAATTTGTATCGAAGAGTGCCCTTATATGAAGCTAAAAAATAAGTTGAATGGAGATGTCTCGTAGTTCAAATTGATTGCAGTTACTCAAAGGATAAGTTTGTAGCCTTTTGAGGCACGAGTTATTGCAAAAGAAGATCGTAAATTTTCTTTTTAACCCCTTAAACTACAACCACGTGTTAGACTCGTGGTCGGATATTCGATTCAAAATTGATTACTACGAGCCTGGTGTATAGTTTGGACCAAATGTAAACATCATATTTTGGTCCCAGTCTGTTGGAGCTTAAATAGTAGCTTAAGGGGTTAATGCAATAAATTTAATATCACTTTTTATTATCAAAATAACAACCTAGATGACAGTGAATGGGTTAAACGTTGTAACGGATAGTGTTGTCGACTAATAATTTCCTCCGCCATCATTCTGATGATTTTCGAAACTTTCAAGTTTATAAAGAGCCTCGAGATAACCCTAGTTCGCGGTAATATTCCACTGGAATTTGAGTTTGTACAGTAGCCCTAACGCAACTACGTACACCCACGCACAGCGTCGAATAATAAGGGGTGGCACTCGTCTGTGTGTTTATTCGTCCCGATGAGTGGACGATGTAGGAAAATATACAGTACAGACCCGCGGGTTTCACTGTCAAAGGATCTCTTTAGCGATCAACGCCCGAGCCACCCTGTTTCCCAACCCCAAATCCGACGAGTCTTTGCTCGAACGTTAACCACTCGCTCTCTGGCACGCTAACTTTCGCAGGCTCAGTTTCTAAGGGCGGTTTCAGTGTTTTGAAGTCGTAAACATTCTCTCTAAATTACGTCAACCCTTATCTGCTTCTGCAACTAATTCGAGAAATGTCTAAAGCGTTCGATTATAAATTTTCTGATCTTAAATGAATTTCCAGTGAAATACGATAAAGCTAAGCGGTTCGAGCATGATTTTTTCAGTCCTCCTCGAGCTTACGTAGGTATTTTCATTTTTCAAAGAAATTGGAACGCGCGTTAATTATAAAGAACAATAGAAATCGATAGGGGTTATCGCGACGAGGGGATGCTGCAAACAAAATACGCGAGAGGGTTCCGTATGGGGTCACGTGCGTCAGCGGCAACATCGCAATGCCACCCCTCAAGAGAGTGTAGAAATATGCGGGGGCATCGTACGTTCACCCTTCGAGTTTAATTGCATGGGGGAGACGACCTCTTCCCGAACCCTAGAGTTCCTTGTACTCGAAAGACGTTTCAACGGGGAGGAGAACGAGATCGCTTTAAAAAATTTGCAGGCTCGTCGCTGGGCGTAGTTTTCGTATAAAAATCGTCGGGTTTTTGCTCGATGTTTACGTAGGCTAGAAATCCATGTAGGGGCTAACAGAATTTCACGTAATACGAATCGAAAATGAATCTCTATAATTATATTTAGTAACGAATGAATGTCGATAATATTAGTCTAGTAATCACTTAGTGCAAGGTCTAAAATGTTTGATGGATGTGATAAAGATTCCATTTATATATATTTTTATTGTTATCCTTGTTATGTATGATCTACAAAGAAACATCTTTTTACAGCAACGTAAAAAACTACATTATTTATGAGATGACCTAATAGATCGGTATATTCTTATTCGAATAAAATTTCCTTCAACAGTAGTAGAAAATCAACTGACCAATCCTCTTCTAGACTCACGTAAATCTCACTACCGATGAGCGAAACTGTAGAAGTAAACACGTTACAGAAAAGAATAAAATTGCATTTTCACGGTTTTGTAGCGCTTGACGCAAATCGAGCCCGCACACGCGTCACAAAGAGGCCGCGGAAACAAAGCTTTTTCAATCCATATAAAAGATACAAATCGTGGTTGCATCGAATTAACGAAGGCCATGTCAGCGTTACGTAAAACTTCGTTCCATCGATTTTTCACCGTCCATACGGTTCACTGTATTTCCATTTCCATCGAATTCTAAATCAATCAATTACTCGCGACAGTATTTTTATATTATTTTTAATAGCCACGACTCAGTTCCGGGATGATAATTACAATATCGTGAAGCTTGTCGCGTTTACTATAAACGCCGCAATAAATTGGCGAGTCGCGCTTTCCTCAAGCGGATTTGAAACTCATGCAAGAGACGTTGCCCCGGTTTTTGAAGTTCGGAACGCTTGTCTTGGTCAATCCTTGCATATTTACTCGCGATTCGCGACGACTTTGACGCAAGTGGGGCAATCAGATGCCCCGAATAATTTGCCGTCGCGCTCGCCGCCACTTCTCTTTGCGAGTGCCACTTAATTCGACGCCAAGCGCATGATAACGACGGAAGTGTCGACCGTACTGGTAAAGTGTTTCCTAAAACATTGCGTTACTTGGCGTAGAACGTAGAAAAATATACTTTGTTATCGCTTAACACGTTGATCACCACGTCACCTATATATGGATGACAGGGATCTTCACTAAGGTACTAAAAAATTCATTTTGAAGATCAGGTGTTGAAGACAAGAATTATTGGCAAAAGAAGGTCGTAAATTTTCTTTTTGAAACAACAAATTGCAAGTCCAAGGTAAAACACTTTAAATTTGTCTGATAGTGAAATAGATTAAACTCATAGATTCTGTGTTCGACGTTTTCACTCTCTTTAGTAGAAGTTTCGTACGGGGATACACATAACGTGTAGAAACCACCAATAGAAAATCACGCTTCGAGGTTTTCGTGCGGCGACAAAGAACCGCAAATCGATCGCGCACGTGCTCAAATCTAATCAGTCAAGGGTGACACACGCAGGTCGTCCGAGAAATACACTTCGGTTGGTGGCATTGACAAATTTCATGTACAAGGCGCTCGTTCGTCCAACATGCTTCCTTGAAAATAACCAGTAGTAAAAAAAAAAATGTTCGCTGACACGTGCCCGATTTATTCATTCTAAAAATACACGAGCGGACATTAGCTAGAAGTATTAGGATTAAACTGTGGATTTTTATGCATTTATAGGAACTTTGAACGTGCAAGAAACTACAAATTGCACACTATGCAAAAAAAAAAGATATTGATAGTAAAGTTCATATTATATATATTGCAGAGAAAAATGAATTTTTACTTAGGTTCAATTTTTGTGGGTATGTTTTCAAAGATTTTATTTTGCATAAAGATCCGCAGTCTAATTATGATACTATTAATCGAAGCAACGTCATGGCGATTCTGTACGAAAAAATGAATCGAAAGCATTAACCATTTAAGTGCTGTGGATGCATGTATGTGTTGAAAGTCAGCAATCGTTTTGGTCGCCTGCTTGAGACATGGTTACCAGTACTCTCCATATTTTACATAAATATATAAATTCATTAATGTAGATTCCATATAGATTCATTGATCTTCAAATCGAATGATGTTTTATATTAGAACGTTTTGAAGGAAATAGTTAAACAATAATTCCATCCCCTCAACCGCTAGGCGCCATCCACGCGGATTGCTTCGTCCAAGAATATTCAGAGCACTCTAAGGGTTAAAGCCAACTGTCCCCTAAATCGGGCTTAGCCGACTAACTTTGGTTTCTATCCGTTGTGCAACGTCGATTACGCAATGTCCTTTCTCCTCAAACGTTATCAACTTTCCACGGTGACCTGATTACCAGAGTTCACCAAGTAGCTCTCCTTTTCTCTTTCTGTAGAAGGAAATACCTTTCCACGTTCGTCCATTTCAATGTCATATTCGACGCAATACGCGATCCATCGCGTAAGGGTTGCGTTCGAAGGCCGACGCGTGTTCGGAAGCGGATTTAACGTTCCTCAAGTGTCGAGCCAGGAGCAACACGTAGAGACCGTTTAACCGAGAACGCTAATCCACTTCGTCTAGACGGTAAATAGAACAAGCTTGAACGTCATTGCGGCGAATCCCGTTAAAGAGAAACCATACGCAGCTGGAATCGTTTCCCGTGTGCATCGCGCGGGCAGGAAGGGAGGAAGAACACGTGCAAGATAGGTTCACTTGTTCTTGCCAATAACGAAGCCAGTTAACGCGATTCCAAATTCCGCGGATTCGTGACAGATGATCGCGTACGGTTGCACCGAACACGTGATCGCTCATCCTCGGATTTATCTTTCCATACGCTGTGCGAGGAAACGATGGATTTTCCTCGTAATGGGGAAGTTGAAGAACAAAAAATAAAATAAATTTTTTGTTGGGTAATACTTGTTGGGTAATAATGATAAAAGCATCGCTGAAAAATTCTCGAACGAATTTAACACGAGTATGGTAACACTGAGCAAACATTGATAGGTTTCGTTACGATGATGTACCCTTCGTTATTTTACTGTAAGTATAAATTATTGAGTGGTCTCCTATAAACGTGCATATCTTCATAATTTCCCCTTCTGCAACTACAAACGTAGTTTCACCAAAATCTATGCCACCCCTTGAAAACATTTCCTGTAAATAATTAATCGTGCACCAATTAAGCCCTGTAATACTTCGAGAAAGTAATACTTGAAGTTTGTCGTGCACGCACAAATCAACGATGTTTACAAACACACACAGTTGAAGTTTCTGCCGACACGTGAGGATGTTGATACGGTTCGAGCCTACAAAAGAGTCCCTAGAAAACAGTGCGACGGATCAATGTTCATTTAATTAAACGCGGAGGTGCGAAAGAGGTTCCTGCGATATGGCGAAACATCAAAGAGGCACTTTCGTCCAGGCACTGATTGGAGCTAAAAGCGTCTACTTCCGTGGTCCTGCGCGGCCGAATCAGAGGCTGCCGCGTCCATTCCGTCGAGCCAGAGTCTCGAGAATTTAATTAGAAACGTTGAATCTTCGATAAGCCGCAGAAAAACGCGGCTACAAAGCTCGGTAAGGGTGCAGGCCGCTCACCCCTGGTAGATATCGACCGGACGAATATACACGGCTCGACGTTCTCTATCGGGGTGGTTCTCTATCGCTCGTTTTTCAACCCTCGAAGGCCTCGCCAAGCGTCGCGCTACGAACTGGCTCTGTGAGCCAGCCAAGACACGTGGAAGCTCGACGTATCGTCGCATGCCTCAACGAGGACTTTATATTGTATAAATAAACGCCGTTCCTTTGCGACAGTTTTCCCTGTTGCACGACAATAAAGCACGTCCGGGCGCACAATTAACATCGAAAGCTATTATCTGTCCTGAAAAACAGGAATAGACGAGCTAATAATACGAGCGACGTTTCGTAACCCGCCCTCTTTTTTCCTCCCTTTTCGATGTTGCCAGAACACCTTTCTACTGCAACTGGGAAGCTCCTTTTACTCCTCTCAGCGGGTTACTTTCCACCAGAGTTTCTTTCGTTGGCTTTTGTAAGCTGCAAGTCGCCGGAACTTATTTTTGATCCTTCCTAATGTACCGCTGGTGACGTTGGCGCCGAGGACAAAGAAGGGATGCGAGAGACAGTCGAATTTGCAAGGAAAATTCAACGTCGACAGCGGGACGCAGGATGGAAAGTAACGTTAAGACTGGAGGATTTGAAAGCAGAGGGTCGACAGTCGCGAGCTACACAATGCGTAAGGTTGGAGTAGGACCGTAATTAGGAAGCAAGAAAGGTAACAGTGTTGCAAGAGAACGCTCGCGCAACAGGGTTAATTACAAGTGTCATTGACACTGTGCCTTGTCTCTCGTTGCATCAACGTGGGAGAGAGGGCAACGACTTGGTTGAGATTGAATAATTAAAGTAGAGATAAACGAAGACCGGGAAATTTAACAAGTTCATACGTCCTGACACCATCAAGATTGTGAATTGGTCACACAAATCTGACTCATTGCTACAAAATAAATAAATCACAGCCTTACAGTGAAACATTTAATCGAAGAATGTCAAAGAATACAACACGATCGAATACAGATTAAGCTTTCAGATCCAGACAATCCTTAACAACAGAAAAGAATTCCTCAAATTAGTAAAGATATTGACGAAACATAACATGTTAAATAAATTATATGTTCTGATGCGTTCAGACATATTTTACTTGGTTGGAAATATTTATTGCCTCGAGACAGTAAAGTCAGGGAGCAATACGAGTATACCTGCAATAGCAAGAGATTGAAGTAAAAGCGAAACACGCTAAAAGGAAGTATTTCAGCGCGCCTGTCGCTAACATCTTCGCTCCTCGCAGCAATCTACGACTCGTACGTCTACTTGCTGAAACTTCCACTCGATTGCCCCTCCGTCCCGCGCTCCGCATCATACCAGGTCTAACGAGTGCCTTTTTATCAACTCTAACGTCAGCACCTCCAAGTGTCGACGTCCCTAGATATTCCTGGCCGCATGGAGGCGCGTTCAGCCGTGAGAACGCTTTACGCCGCGTAATGCGCGTTAAAAAAACGTAGCTAACGAGGGAGGACGCGTACGCGACGATGGTGGAACGACCAGCAACACGGCTAGTAAAATTCCTGGCAAGGGAGAAAACGCATCCGGAGCATCGATCCTTTCCCAGGTCACCGCGGGGTCACCGCCATTAATGCATCCACTGTGCGAGAAACCATCTCCGTGCGGATCAACCCTCCGCGGTTGGAGAAAAACCGGCCTGTGATCGGGGCACCGTGCTTTTTAATTATCACAAAGCGTTCGATGTAATTGGAGGACGATTCGGGAGCAAGACCTTTCGAGGAGTCAAAGACTTTTTTCACTTTGAATCTGAAACTTACGCCATACCCACGTCGAATTAACCCTTGACTGCCCTTTCCACTTTGCAGGCCAGAGGAACACCGCTCTCTGAATATTTTATTTTTTCAGATATATCGAAACGGGTGCATTCGTTTATTACACTTTTATGTAACAAGAATTTTGTATTATTTCAAAATTAATTGGATCTTGGTGTATTCTTGGTTTCCAAATGTTTGTACGTTAATCTTATACAGCTATGTATGAATTATATTCAATTGTTTCGTGCATTATTCAATTGAGTTCCACGTAAAATATTTTTGAATTTAATTGAAAAATGTGTCTTTAAGACTAGTCATTTGTTCCATCACGAATATAATATAAATAGTTGCAAATGAACTATAGAACATCTCTACTTAGGTGTACACGGAAGATGAGTACATTAAACGCAGCCACAATAATGGATGCGCCCACATGGCCAGCAGCGACGGTTTCGAGCTGCCGTTAAAGTTGCTAGACAAGCTGCATGTATCTAGACTATCTAGGTGTACTCGACAAGCCAATGCACTTTGCCTCTAGGCTCTCTCGAGCTAGATCGACCTAGGTGCCGTGTCCTAATTCGCTAATGACTCGGAGGACTCCGTTTCTGGAGCAAGGAGACCGGACGCGAGCGAAGCCGTCGATAAAGGACGGATGTCGGAAGTGGGCGCGATGAAACAGCTCCTTCCACGATCTCGCGCGTTAAATATGCAGCGAAATCTTGCGGGTGCTCGAAGGTAATTCGGTATTCGTAAGGGTTTCGTATCTGGTGCTCGAGCATGTTTATACAAATATTTTATCACGGAGAATAGTATTCTCAGAATACTCGTCGATGTGTATTGCATTTCACCTTACAGAATGCGTCACAAACTAATTTCTGTAGCTGATTTCAATGTAACCGAACGTGTTAAATCTGCTGCATTTAGTTCCACGTACCTTGGATGGAACTGTATCATTCGATTCATCCCGCATCCCTCACGAATCCAATGTCTCGCTATCCAAACCAAGGTGAGAATTTCGAGAAACCTTGCCCTATAATAAAAGAATGCGTGCCTTCGAAACTCGCCCCTATAATCGCGTCTGAGATCGCATATAACTCGCGCATAAAACTTCTCTACTCGAGAAATTCAAGCGCAGGGCGCCGACGAAGACGGGCAACGTCGTTCGTCAGGGGCTGCAATGAAAGGAAGAGTCACAATCGAAGTATCGACCGCAGTCACCGTCGAATGCGACAACGCCGATTACTATTTTGCAAGCGTGGCACGTAACTCGACACCGCACGTGAGTCATCCTCTCTGCTCATCGATGAATGTCGTCTACATGCTGCTAAATAAGAAGAAGCACTTCGTCTCGCCTGTATACACAGGGGATGCTCGCTTGCACTCGATGATGAATACTGTAATACATGGTCGGCTCTTGCGGTTGGGGTACATGAAATTTCTGTCTGGCCCTGTTCTCGCAGGAGTTGGATTTCAAATTCCATGCTGCTTAATGGACGACATCTACCTGCTAACGTTAAGATGGCTAGGTGTCTTACCTATATAATCGTTACCTATGAATATTGAGATTAGGCAGAGATTTGACGGAACAGTCGACACGTCGATGTCAAATCGAACGATATACGTCTTAGACACGAATTAAAGTGAAATAGGATAATTAATCGAAGGAAATATTTTATTTAAGATTAGATATTCACACGTCGATGAAAAATTGAACGATACACGTGTTAGACACGACTGAAAATGAAATAGGAGAATATTTGAATAAAACTAATGGAAGAAAATATTTTATTTAAGCTTAGATATTTACAGATTTCGTTACAGATGTGCAATCCCCGTAAATCGATCAATTCTGTATAAGTTTCGTGTTCGTTTCGAGTAGAAATTGATAACCGAAGGTTGTTCTAACGTTCGTCGTTTCCTTCGCAGGATGTCGCCTTCATCAATCCCGCCAACGTTGTGTTCGTTTATATGCTGGTGAGAGAGCTGGTGGACGGAGACGAGGCCTCCGAGAGGGAACTTCAGGCGACGGTGTTGACGTGCCTCTACTTGAGCTACAGTTACATGGGTAACGAAATCAGCTACCCCCTGAAACCGTTCCTCATTGAGGACAGCAAAGACAAGTTCTGGGATAGGTGCTTGCTGATCGTCAATCGACTGAGCTCCGAGATGCTGAGAATCAACAGCGAGCCAGGATTTTTCACGGAGATCTTCACCGAGCTGAAGGTACACGCATTGATATCCAGAACCCTTGTCTATTCTATTAGCTCGACGCATTGTTGATTAGCTAAGACGCGTTACGAAGCATTACGTTACACTCTAGTTGTCTCGAATAGTTTAACACATAAATGAACGTAAATACCATTGGACGACAGGCCTGCGGAGCTGGGGATCGAGGTAGTCTGCCTGGTACCGGCCTCGAGAGGAGCCTCGTCGTCTCCGGAGTCGCGGTACCCACCAAGGCGGCTTGACGGAGCTACACACACCTGCTGGTGCGCATCGCCAGGCACGGCTGCGACGTCACGACACTCTGACGACGGCCGTCGCGACGACGAGGGGCTGCCCTCGCAGCTTGACCTCTCTGCATCGACCTCAACCTCGACGTTGCAACGACAGCCTCATCAGCATCACCATCACCATCATCATCGTCACCATCACCGATCTAGCCGCGACGACGGGGAGCCGAGCGGACGATGCCCGTCCTGCGGACAAAAGCGTCGCGAGGAGATCTTACTCGCGATCGAAGATCTGGACTCCATCGACCCAGCACCGTTGGAGGGTCAGAGAACGCCCACGTCTCAGAGAACGTGCAGCTGCGACACGACGGACGCCACTACTGTTACCAGGGAACGCGGGGATCTGCGAAAGTATCGAAGCATCGAGACTAGATGGGCAGACGGGAGTTTTCTGTCGCCGGACGACGCGATATGGGATCTGAAGAGACGCACCAGCGAGGGAACAGAGTTCCGGTGGGCTCTGCACACGTCCAACACCGATCTGGACCTGGCGAAGAGAACGAAATGCAGCTGCCACAGCTTGACGCCCGAAGAGAAGAAATCTCACGACGTCCAACGCGGCGATCTCAGAAAGCACCACAGTGCGGAGACGGACAAGTGGTCGGTGATGCCGGACTATCTGCAAACGCCGATGCACGATCTGAGAAAGCACAGCAGCGATGATACCAGAATGGCCAGAGAGGCCAGATGGCTCCAGGTGCCGGAAGTGTTGCCCAACCCAAAGCCACGATGCACTTGTCCGAAATCGAAGACCTTGGCACCCTCGCCACCGCCATCGCCACCGCCACCGACACCGCCGCCGCCGTTGGAAACGATAGAACCACCGGAACCGGAGAAACCAGTGATCAAAGAACCGGAGAGAAAGCTGTACTACTCCGCGTCGTTGAACGTGGAACGACCCGAAGAATCATCCGCGCCTGTAACGGAAAGACCAGAACTGAAGAAGCACGCCAGCGAGGACATCAGGCCGCAGAAGACCGAGAGGGTCAGGCCCAAGCTGGAACGTTCTCATGCGAGAGTCGACAGTCAAACGTCGAAGAAATGGGGCGCCAAGGAAAAGGTGGTCAGCCCCGAGGAAGGGAAGAAACCTCGGCCAAGGTGGGCGATGAAGCCTCACTTCTCTCTACCCGTGGAGGACAAAAAATCGAGATGGAGGAGCCAGGACTCCACGGAAGGGTTCAAGAGCAAAAGCTTGAAAGAACGACCGAAGTACAGCATTCGAAGGAGCATGTCACCGGAACCCGATCCGCGTCAGATCACCAAGCTGGAGAACAGAATCGTCCGACGACTGATATCCCCCGAGATCACCATCACGGACGCTAAATGGGCTCCTTACGAGGACGCTTCCCCCTTGCCAACGATAGGGGTGAAGAAACGAGAGCCGAAGCACATCAGCGAGATCAAGTGGAGCCCGTACGACGGATCACCATCCGCTGGCGACGGCCGCGGCAGCTTTGCGGTTCAGGAACCCGAGGATAAGAAGTCTTGGTCGCCTTTCCACAACGTGACGCCCACTCACCATCCACCCCCCGAGGCGACACCCTGCAGAACCGACGACGACGAGGACTTCCGTTGGAGAATCTTAAACCAGATCTCCGCGTTTCCGATTTACCAGGGCGGTTGGAAGGATGAGTCGCCGGAGAGAACACCGCCCAGAGTGCAGTCTCCCGTAGATCTCTCCCCGCCTGTTTGGTCGCCTCTGGTTCCAACGTCTCCCGTGAAGAGGCAACGATCCCAGCAACAGTACTCGCCGCAGCCACCGCCGCCGGTTCACAGGAAGAGCATCGCGAAGGCTCGTGGTTTATCCAAGAAGATATTCAGGGCCAGATCGGAGGTTGGTCATCAAGGGGAGGAGAGACTGGCGCCCCCCACCGTGATCGTTCGCGCCGCCAGCGAGGAGCCAAAGTCCCGTCAGAGGCCGCAGTTGATCAGGTCGAAGGCTCTGTTGGAGGTCCCCGTGACCATGGGGATCACGAAGAGGTCCTTGAGCGAGGAGGTGCCGCGCATGGGTAGCCGTGAACGGCCACGCGGGCCGCACAGGGCTCGCAGCGAGGAGGTGCCCAAGTACGAAGACCCGTGGTTCACCAACGACAGCTTGGTCCAGGCGACAGAGTTGCGCGAGTACGTAACCACGGTTTAGCGGGGGCTGATAGATTGACGGTACTCAAAATCGAGCGAAGGTATTTTATAATTAGCTTCGCCCCGTTACCGTCGCAGAGGGGGGGGGGGGGGCGGTCATAGTTAGCTCGCTTAGATATTTTGTACCGGCGTAGAACAGGGGAAGGCATGCTTTAAAGAGATTTAAACGGGAGAATTATTTTCGTCACCGAGCCACTCGGTCTTCCTATATCGTACACACGGGAAAAAGACGCTGACGGATCGCAAAGAGACCGTGATTCCTAAGAACGGACCAAGGTGAGAAAGGGGCACGCACCGGGCGTTACCATCGAACGGGACGCGGCGCGAGTTTCCGTCGCGTTCTCGAGGATCGTCACTCGGGGAGTACACAAGCGACGAGGACGGGTGAACGAAGATACATCAACGCGCTTCGTTGGCCTATATCGGAAATCTAACACACGAACATTGTAAAAGGAAAGACGCATTGGGTTTTCAACGATCAACGATTCATTTCTAGGGGAAGAGAAACAAAGTCGAGGCGTAGGGTCGAGGACTGATTACACTGAGTTCACGTAGCGTAATAATATATGTGCGCGTTGGCGATGCTGGAGGGACTCGGAAGAGAACGGCAGCCCCGCGAGAGCGCCATTAGCGAGACAGAACGATATTCGGCTGAACGGTGAAACTCGTTGCATCGAAGAGTATAGCTCCGACGTTTGCGACGTCATGGTTCGCGTAGCGTGTTTAATCGATAACGATAGCCGATAACGTTAAAGAAAAAAATGTAATATTCGACTTAAAGGTACACCAACTTAACGATAATAATACGAGCTTAGTTCTTAAGCGTAGTTAATATTTAAAAAAAAAAGGAAAAAACACAAAAAAGAAAAATACCGAACAGAAGAAAGGAAGTGTACCGTTCGGATGTTGCCGACCAGAGAACGAACGAGAGATGATCAGCATTGGAAGGAAGAGGGAACGAATGACACGATTCGAGTACCGTGAGAATTCTAGGAAAATAAGACACGATCGTGTCCCAGTTTCAGAGGCAATAGGGTACCAAAGTAGTTTCGGTTCGGTAAATCGTCGAGGAAACCTTTGTTACGATTCCTTTCTGTTTCATCGGGACGACGTTCGCTGGAGCGATCCGCGAAGGCGTGGACGACGACGTACTTCGGGGTCGTTCGCGAGTCTCGTGCATACGCATAAATTAAGTTCTTTCGCGATTAAGAGGGCAGTTATTCGTCGTCTTAGGTAAACGACCGTTTAGCAGCCCTCGTGTGCCGGCGCGTGCAATATTAATTAAGATTACATTATAGCTGATCGAATAGCCATTTAAGGATGGGGTACTAAGGTTAAGCGAAACAAACGCCCGTTATTTAAGTTGATCGACGGCTGCATGTACGTAACGATTAAACGGGTTTCGGTTAGCGACTTTTCGATCGACCGCGTCTGTTCGTCTGTTGAGTTGCTAGCGCGCGAATCTTTGCTAAGTTTCTAGCCGAACGGTGATTTTTACGACTCGTCGGATTTTCGAGTACCGTATACATATACTCATACCAATATGCACACGTGCATACACACGCTCTCTGTACACGTGTCCCTGCCGATCTCTTGCCGGCTTCTAGCCGCGATACTCGATCGTTTTAGATTTTTGATATTATTATCGGGGAAATTCGGACGTTTCTCCGGACGGAGGAAGCCTCGATTGAAAGTCTATTTTGTATTTCGATTAATCGAACGCATCCAGGTCATGGTCAATCCGTGCGATACCGACTAACAGTGCTTCGAACTTACCACGATCTACATACGTGTATACAAATACAAACACACCACACACATCCACCATCTTCTCCCCCGAAACGCGTGCACCACGTATGTCGCTGTCTCTTGCACGAGAGGAATGCCATAGGCCCTTTTTCGAAATGAACTACTCTGCTCTGAAACGGAAAATTCCGGAAAGGAACGCTCGTGGGACTCTTCTCGCGCGATACCAGTGCTTTGGCGAAGAAGGAGAGCGTATGTAATCCACGCGAGACTGGAGAGGACAAAACGACGATCGCATCGTTGCGAACGCGATACGCATCGAGCATCGTCGTCGCTGATTTTGTACATATTTTTCATATTTAACGGTACGATAGCTGTAATTCCAAATTACGGGTCGATACACCATCTCGAGTAATTCGAATTTGCCAAAACGTAAGAAACGAAAAAGAACGAAGCTTCGAAGCGCGAGATTTTCTCGAGAATCGCAGAAACTCTGGACTTCCTCTCGTTTACCTTGGATCCGATTTTTCCGTTGTTCGTTTAGTCTCGCGGTTTCTCGTGTTGAGAAGCCCTCACTCCCACGCCGTGATGGCGATTCGACGTTGCGGTTATTTCGAACGGAATAGTAAGCGAAGAGAATCGTATCGGGAAGGAATAAAAAGTTGCACGACGAACACCCGTTCGAATTGACCGCACGAACGAACGATCAAACGTGTACTCTTGGCTCGATTCTCGACAACGAAAGCGCGGCTTCCGTTCCCGCGAGAGGTCGAATCAGGGGATCTCGACGAAAGCGTTCGGTCCCTGTTTCCCCGTTTCTTATTCGTACGGCTCGACGCTCTCGCTGACAGCAATAAGGGAAAAAAAAATTACAAAAAAAGGAAAGAAGTCGAACGACAAAGTGAAGAACTCACAGATAGAAATTATTTTCTAAAGAAAAAACCGTGAAGTGAGAGAGTGAGATAGAGAGAAAGGGACCGAGGGAGCGAGGTAACGATAGAATTTAAAGAAGACAAACAACGCGAGGAAGCTCCCCTTTTTTTTCTCGTTGTGTTCCGCGCGACTTCGAAGAGCTCGCGAATATTTTCTTCGAAGTGCGCGCGTTTTACGAACAAAAGAAAAATAAGGGAAAACCGAGCGAAAACTGAAAATATCCAATATCCGCCTGATTTTACCGTTGCATAGCGTACGGATGAGATTCACGCGTGTGTACCGATTAAAAATTGGGGGGAAGGGGTTAGGGGGGAGAGGAGGGGGCAGGTTGAAGTTATTATCGCGCCGTTAGTTGCATTCGACGATGTATTGAAAATTAGTTGGCGTTTCATCCTCGTGGCTGGCAATACGTTTATCCTTTCGTCCGGTTGGCGAAGGCTGCGTTTGATCTCGAGAACGAAACGAGACGGCACGATCTTCTTCTTCTTCTTCTTCTTCGTTCGACTTTTAGGGTTAATTCTAGCATAAATCGCTATATAGCGAGTAATATAGCGCTTCGAAGGTACCAGACTTACTTCCCCCTCCCCGAAGGCTCCAAAATTTTCTACCGACTTTGCACGCTCATTCTAGATACGACCACAATACGGTACACGGACACGGGCATACACGCAACACAAAAATACGTGTGATACATGTATCGAACACACTTCCTCGTACACCTTAGTATATATCTAGACGTAGGAAGCTCTCTTGTTTCGAAGGAATTACTTTGTACTTTCGTCTCGCTACTTAATGGACGCTAACATTAGTATTAGTTGATTTACTTGCGGTTACTTCGCGAGTACTTACCGAGAAAAGGCTGTCGTTGCATTTATCGTTTGTATAGTTCGAACGCTATAGCTGCACAGGATACTTGTAAAGCAATGATCCTCTCTCGATCGAAAGGTTTCTCGAGATCAGACGCCGTACGCGTCATGACGTCGCGTTTAGAAAATCAACGCATTCTCGATCAGGTACGCAGTGTCGGACATGTGCGGTGCTGTTCATTCGGAGCCCATGGTATATCTCCCGACGACGTTTGCGCAAAAAATTACCCAAGAGTAAACGTTCTCACGCTCCACACAGACTAGAGTTAAACAGGGGATTCCTAAGTGTTCTCTAAGTGTCGCGATGCACCGAAAACGTTGTTAAGCTAAGCTTACAGCAAATGCAAACCAGGGAGGTAGTAGTATATGGAAAAACGTTTGAACGGTACTTAGGAGTAATACGAATCCAAAGAATTTATTTCGAGTATCTTCAATTATTTTAAAGATCCATCTAACCAAAGATGAAATAAATATTTATCCAGGATTTTATCGAAATCATGTTGTATTCGATGAGAAATCCTAAACAATTCTCGTGCTAAGGATGAACAGCACTGCTCGACGTTTGTGCTGCTCACGGTACCTTAAAAAAAAAATAAAAAAAAAAAGAGAGAGAGAACCGAAAGAGAAAAGGTAAGAGATCGAAGCCACGATACTTGTATTAAGATCTATAATAACGCGCTGCATAGCGATTCGTTTCTTCTCGAACGTACACATGTATACATAAATACATATATAGGTTCTTTCCTTCGTAGTACATAAAATAATTAAATTCCGGCGTATCATTGCGTATTGTATAAAGTAATATACATAGTGTAACGTATTTAATTGTGTAATTATCATCCGGAACTCTGCGACCGGTTCGAATGGTTCACGTGCCCAGGGAGAGGCCGTTAGATGTGCGTTAAACGAGGGTGTAAGAAAGAAAGTGAAAGCAAAGTGATTCGCGACACGTTATTTCTATAAGAGGAGACAACACGGGCACTTTACAATAATGTACGGTGTAAAAACGAAAAATAAGAAAAAAATACGTTGTATCTGTGCTGCCATTAGCGTAAAAAAATGACGAAGAGGAAAAACGAAGGAAAAGACAAATCTAAGAGAACAGACGAAGCCAAAGTATATAGTTAACGACACAAAACACCCGGGTTACATACGCATACGAACATATACAACACGCGCACACGCATACACGGAGCTGTGGTACAGAATACAGTCATATAATATAAATTATACGTGTATCGCATACACACTCACGCGCGCGCGCGCGCGCGTTCACGATACGTTACATTCACACATACCTGACGATATAATTAATAAGTACTCTAATCCCGAGGAAAAATTCGTTTCGCGGTACAAGAATGATTTTAGGAGCCTTCGTGTTGAATAATTAGCAGTCCTCATTCCATGTATCGTGTAATCGAGAGATCGAGTGACCGTGATCAGTACGTATATAGTGATAAAATCATTAAATGAACAAAAAAAAAAAATGCAGCGAAGTGGCGATATGAACCTGTTCACGACGGTTCGTAGTGTGTACTGTATTCGAATGTGATCGATTTGTTATGTATGTCCCTCATTATCGTTACGTTGAGCTTCTTATTATTCCTATTCTATTATTATTACCATTATCATTATCATTATTATTATCGTCATGTTTATTACGATTCTGAGAATTATTACCATCGCTGGGAATATTATTGTGATCATTGCTATTGAATTCTATTTATTATTATTATGTTTATTATTATTATTGCCATTATTACACGAGAAAGATCAACCGCCGATTTTTTCTAGTCAAGTTTCTCTAGTCCTAATTAGAGTACTGTCGATACTCAGTCTCCCCCGTCCCCGATCTATTTGATTTTTGTCAAATAATCCCACGACAATGCCACGCGTTGGAGGACACATAGATCTTGCGTAATAGAGTGATGCATTACCTGTGCAACAAAATGCAGTATACAACCCGTAAATATGAGGTCAATGTTGATTTGTTTAAATAAATGTAAGTTTGAAAATCCACGAGAACGATCTAATCATTTGCGATCAACCAGTGTTATCGACTAAACATACATTCTATATGGTTAGAGATTGAGGTCCAGGTGCTCAACTGTGCCCTTTGGTCATTATCGCTCAGTAACTATTTAAATAACGCCCATTTGAATTGATTAAAGGGCATATTCCCAGTTCTGGGGATGTCTCGTTGGTTTTGCATTAGTCTGATCAATATCAGGTGTGCGAGGGGCACTGGACGAGAAAGGACGTTGACCTTCACAGAAACCCTTTTTTGCTCACGTAGGTGGATATAACTGCTATAGGGAATCCCACAAAACCCATGTCTTTACCCCAAAAGGTGAGGCATGTTTTTCAAAAATTTTCCTCATTAAAAAGGGGGTCGTTTGGAGTGAAGTATAATTTAAACTTTGTAGTTGACGTATAGTTCCTGCTGTTGCTGCTAGATGGCGAATGATTTATATATCAGTGGCGACATCGGCGGGAAAACGCCCAAGCTTATAATGAAAATAGTTCCACGCTGATACTCCTAGATGGCGCAACTAACTAAAAGGCCGGTAATTACTGCTGCATTGAATAATTATTCATAAAAATGGTCATTTTTACACGTAATGTAATATATCGTGGTGTTATAAAGCAAAGAATCGTATTAAATTATGTAGTTACAAAAAGTTATTAGTAATTGATTAAAAGATATCCGTGGCAACATCTAGTAGCAACAGTAGGAACTATTTTCATTACAAACTTGAGCGTTATCCCACCGATAGCGCCACTGATAATAAACTACTTTTAGTATATTGAGTGGTTGCTTGTTTGCTTGTTGCAATAATATAATAGTATTTGCTATTGATATGTTTACGAAAACTGACATCTTCAAAGTAATAGATGTACCTCTAAATGATTATTGCTTGTTTTGGCTCGCGTCAATGTTAAACATAAAAGATGTCGATGTGTCAAAATGGCCGATCTTAACAAAGAACTAAACGAATATCTTCTTAGTAGTAAAAATGAAAAGCAATTCAAGATCACGGTGCCCTCGGTGACGATACCGAAAGCACAGATTGGAAGATGGTTTGGAAGAACCACCGACGACGACAGGGAAGAGACAGGATGGATGCAAGGTGCACAAAAAGAATGCTGTCCTAGTATGGTACGTAGTTTCTGAACATAACCAAAAACGTCAAATTGCTTTAAATGGTACTAAAGACCGAAGGTAAAAGTTTTATCGGATTCCTTTTTTTTTCAGACGAGAATTCAAAGGCTAGTAGCATTCGTTCTGTGCTTTTCCATGGGCGTGTTTTGTTTCTGTTTATCGGCAATGTATATTCCAGTTTTATTACTCAAAGCAAGGAAGTTCGCGCTTCTGTATTCTTTGGGCAGTGCTTTCTTCTTATCGAGGTAAGTTTGCAAAAACGATAGTTAGAAAGAATCATGCTCCATGTTATATATATTTTTATAGTTTTTGCTTCCTCTTGGGTCCATTAAGTTACCTGAGATCGTTATTCACTGCTGAAAGAAGGTGTTTTAGCGTGACCTATTTTGCAACTCTAATAGGAACGCTCTATTTTGCCCTGCATTTACAATCTACACCTTTGACTGTGCTATGCGCTGTTTTACAGTTAATAGCTATGTTGTCCTTCTTGGCCAGTCATATACCTGGAGGAACTAAAGGTTTGATGTTTTTTACAAAAATATTTAAATCCTCTGTGAAATCTACGTTACCTGTATGATATTGTAGTTATTTAGGCATCAAATACATGTATAAGAAATGAATATTGTATCTTTAATTTTTGTATACAAAATATATAATTTTTATATATTAGTAAACAGCCTACTGGTGAATGTATTATATGACATTATGTACAAAAGACTGACTTTTCTAGCATACAATCAAATTTCTTGTAATATATACAACAAATTTTTGTTACAAAAAATATAACTCTAGGGTATCAAAGAAACTACAATTTAGTTAAATAGGGACAATTTTTGTATATAATGTATTTATATGTATAAAAAGAATGGAATCCTTTTATTACAATTCTGTGCATTTATTAAATGGTAATCTAATATCTTGTACAATTGTATTTACACTTCATATTTATTGTAATTTAAAATAAAAAGCGAACAATTCATTTTTATAAAGTACATCATCATAACACTCATTTCTGTATTATCTTTTTTTCTGTTTTACTGATGCTTTGGTAGCTTTTACACGATTATTATTACCTTGCAAACGTTTCACTTTCAATGGTAAATATGTAACATTTGTAGATGTTTTGTTTACTTTCGAGTAATCTCTTTTATTTCTATATTTATCTTTATGTATGTTTATGTATCTTGTATTTTTCCTAATGCTTGCATCATATTCATCACTGTTATAATTACTTAAAGAAATAAAATCATTCTGCTCTACTTTGTCTACAACAGGTTCGTTTGAACTTCCTCTTGCAGCATTAAGTGGAATGAATGCTCTTTGCTTACATGAAGATCTATATTTATATACATTTGTGGATAGTATAAATTTAATTGGTTCTGAAGACTCAGTCTGTGAAACATTTTCAATACTTATTTTATCTTCTGTATTCAATGTGGATTCTTCTAAAGTTTCCTCATCCTTAAATAATTGAAGTGAATTCTTTGGCAAAGGAATATCCTTGGAGATATCATGTATTTTTGAATACAGTGGATAAAAATGATGATCAGGAGATACCATCACAATATTCTGAAATCAAAGTTGTAACTATAGAGTTGACATAGTGCTATTTAGATTATTAAGAAACTTTACCTTGAGGGCAAATGCAGCAGATGCAAATCCAATGGAATTTAAGGTAATAGTTTTTAAGTTAGGTAGTAGTAATATTGGTACTTTTTTATTTTGTGCCATAATGATAATATGTCTTATTAAAAACTGTGGCTCAATATGGGCATCCATTAAGACACAACAAACATTACTTTTTTCTAAAGACCTTGTAATTGCATTCAAACCCAAGATAACAGAATTTCTAAAAGTGAAAGGTATATGTTATAAATTTAAAATGTTATGCTGACTTAATCAAAAATATTTACATTATCTCTGTATTTAGCACATTTCCTTCCTTTGAAAGTGCCTCCTTCTTAGCCAGTGCACGTTCTTCTTTCTTCATGTGTCTCAACTTTGACCATGGAAGATCATGATGTGTACGTTTTATTGCTGTTGTTAAACTATAAATATCAAGGATAAAATATATGATCTCATGATGATTTGGAAAACATTTTTCTTTCTTCTTAAAACTTACTTTGTTAAAAGACTTTCCAAATCTGGATATTTATCTGTACTTACACTTGGCCTAACAAATGTAAATAAGTATTCCTTAAATTTTATAAAAACGGAAATATTATGATAAAAATAATAAATTAGTATTTACCAGTAACTATCTTGGGGTTGGGCTAAAACATTTCGTAATCCCTTGGCTGATGTTTTCTTTGCTGACAGACTATGTTTTTGTTGTTGTTTTGTCAATATTGGAGTATTCATGATGAAAAAATTAACACCTTATATATACTATAAGTCTACTATAATTCCAGTACTCCATATTTTATGTTGATGGAGTAAACACGTGGGATACCAGTTCAATACAATCGCTCATTAAGCAGCTCAGTGAGCGGTTTCTAGAACCTGTGGCGCTATCGGTGGGAAAACCCCCAAGTTTGTATTGGAAATACTTCCGACTCATACTTCTAGATGGCGAAACAAAATAAAGGGTTGTAGCATGCGTTCGAGTCGCCCATCTACCATTTACCAAAATGTAAAATTCAAGTCAGAATTTGGTACGTACCAAAGATTCCTCGTGCCAGCTCTTCGCACATCATGTTTTTCTGATACCAGGAGTAAAATTTAATCCAGAATTTCATACCAATTGATACCAATCAGGGGAACATGATATGCGGAGAGGTGGCACGAGGGATCCTTGGTACGTATCAAATTCTGGCTGGAATTTTACTCCTGGTATCAGGAGCACATGATATGCGAAGAGGTGGCACGCTTGCGCCTACGAGCAGGTAACCAGCTCGACATACGCGTAAGTATAGGTTGCCTAATTCAAGGGGCTAATTATCGGTACATTTCGGAATTCT
>NC_071983.1:8437207-8458088 GCF_026283585.1 Hylaeus volcanicus | reverse complement strand
TTGCATTTTGGTATCAGGAGCACATGATATGCGAAGAGGTGGCACGCTTGCGCCTACGAGCAGGCAACCAGCTCGACATACGCGTAAGTACAGGTTGCCTAATTCAAGGGGCTAATTATCGGTATATTTCGGAATTCTGGCCGATTTTGCATTTTGATATCAGGAAAACATGATATGCGAAGAGGTGGCACGAGGGATCTTTGGTACGTATCAAATTCTGGCTGGAATTTTACTCCTGGTATCAGGAGAACATGATTTTCGGAGAGGTGGCACGAGGGATCTTTGGTACGTATCAAATTCTGGCTGGAATTTTACTCCTGGTATCAGGAGAACATGATTTGCGAAGAGGTGGCACGAAGGAAATATGGACTGGTATGTTTTGAGAGTGAATTTAAATAAATAAGATATGTTTCCCCTTCAATATCGGTTTATTATAACATGTAAAGTAATGATACAGAAGAATTAGGGTGGTTTGATAAAAAAAATGATATATTTGTTGGTTGGGTTGCCATCTAGTAGGCGCAGAGGTGCTCCTGGTATGCAGCAACCTATACTAGCCGCTTTGTCTGTTCGGTTGCCATCTAGTAGGCGCAGATGTGCTCCTGGTATGCGGCAACCTATATTAGCCTGTTTGTCGGTTCCGTTGCCATCTCGTAGGCGCAGATGTGCCCCTGTTATGCGGCAACCTATACACCAGCCGCTTTGTCGGGTCGGTTGCTATTTCGTAGGTGTGTTCTTCAATAATATGTATTCTGATAATGATAATGACATTTATCTGGTAGTAAACGATGGCAGTCCGAATGGGTCCGAATGCTTCTATTTGTAATTAGACAAAGAAATGAAGATTAGTTGTAGAAAATGTGGATCTCGTAGAATGTGTTTATCATAATTAGTAAAGTGTGACAAATGATAAATGTTGAGAATATGTTTTATTAAGAAAAAAGAGAAAAATGAGTATTTAAAAATAAAGGTACAAAGATCATTGATTTACTTTATAACTTTTAAGGTTACGTTCAGCCAGAAAGAAGTTAGTTTCCCCGTGGTGGTTTCATGGGTGGCCTCTTATCTATCTCCACATTATGTTACAAATATTTCTCATCTAGCCTTACACTTTTTGACTGTGAGACAGAAAGATGTCTATCATATTGTCAGCGCCTTCAAAGGCGAAACACTTGAAGTTCGCCATGCTTTCGTCATTTGCGTTACTTCATTTTTAGAAAGGACTGTACAAGTATTTATTACTCAGCTGAAAAATGGCGGAGACCAATCAGAATCGGCCAATGTTATTTCGTGAGGGTCTCTACCAGAAGATAAGTGGAAGCACCTTGCAAATTCTATAGTATGTCTAATCATAGTATGCTGTTAATGTAGTGACGTGTTATATTTTTTAAATTAACCAAATAGTGAATTGATCGCAGAGATTGGCTGAAAACGTACAAATACCTTAGGTAAATTCAGTTCATATTAATTATACATTCGTTTCGGGGTAACACTTGCCGTAATCATAGGATAAGAGGTTATGTGCACATCCATCAGTTTATTTCGTGATTTTAGGTGCTCGTAAATATGTTATTACTTTCATAGACGTATTGTTTATAATTTCGCGAGAATATTATTTGTGCATTCGATGAACACGTATTTCCAGCTTCAATTCAACTTTAAGTTGTTCTTTATTATAAAGAAACAGGTCGACGTTTTGCTTAGGAAGTCTTAAAATTGTTGCAACCTTGAGATCGGTGTAATGATTGGTCTTAATAACTTGAAATACTATTTGTGTACTTTCTTTGAGTATAATGTTGTGCTTTCCATGAAGATTCCTGAATATTCAAGTATTTAATAAATAATCTTTCACTGTGATTATGCTTCTTATATACATGAAAGTTTAACTCTTATGATAGAATTTTGTTCATTTATTTCGTTATTTGTTCGAGAAAATGTTTGTAGTGGCAAGAAATCATTTATGTAAATTTAATAAATTTATTGTGAATAAATTTATTTTTCTTTGGTGAATACTTCAGTGATACTTTATGGGTATGATATTAAATGTTACAGATAGAAATAAAGTATTACTTGTAAAAGGTATTAATAATGTTCCTTATTAGGTTATTTTATAGGAAGGTAAGATGATGCAAGATGAGCATCTGGGTGGTCCAGCAGGACAAAATGTATTTAGTCAAGCGATAGGAAGAATATCACAGGTATGTAATCATATTTATTTAATTAAACTAATTGTTTTAACTTTATAAATATATATTCATATTATAGGTATATCAAAGATATTTGGACTTGTGGACCCCCCATGTAATATCAAGGTGGACATTCGCTGTGTTTCTATTACTTGTTTTTGTTCTGCGTATATTTATTACACAAGTAAGTTATTGTTCTTTCATAAATTTAAATTGCAACAATTTTAAAAGAATGTTGAAAATATTTGTGTATTTTTCATGTTTCTAGGGATGGTATATTGTCACATATGCATTAGGAATTTATCACTTGAATTTATTTATAGCATTCCTTACTCCTAAAATTGATCCTGCAATGGATTTTGATGGTGAGTGTTTATAAATCTACTGAGAAAAAATTATTAACGCAATTTGAATTCAAAATGAACTAGTTCAATACACTGATGTTATCTTCGATATATCTTCATAATGAAAGTTTCTTAATAGATGGAGATGGACCAGAGTTACCCACAAGGTCTAATGAAGAATTTAGGCCCTTTATTAGGAGGTTACCCGAATTTAAATTTTGGTATTCTGTAATGAAGTCTACAGTCATAGCTATGATATGCACTATGTTTGATTGCTTTAATATACCAGTGTTCTGGCCCATATTAGTTATGTATTTCATAACTCTACTTTGCATTACTATGAAACGTCAAATAAAGGTAACAAATCACATTTTCGCCTGGAATATTATATTTGGTGATTATAATAGTAACATGTAATTATGTAAGGACGAAGAGTAACTTATTTTGAAATTATTTTCAGCATATGATCAAATACAGATACCTGCCCTTTACGCATGGAAAACCAAAGTACCAGAACCACGAGGATACTTCGAGGTTAATACCTTCAAAGTGAATAGGTGTGAAGTATGTTTGTTGATGGAGGTGCATAAATGTGTAGATTTCTATTTTCCCAGTACCATGCGGAAAAAAAAAACAGTCCTTGAATATGAAAGCAGTCGGATCCTTTTTTTAATGACATTACGTATGAATAAGATCATTGTCTTGTACAAGAAATGGTTTAATCTATGAAAGGTGTAATGCTAAAAGTATAATGTTGTATGGTATTTAAACTGAATTGTCGTAATATATTTGTATCATAAAACTTGTACAAAGTATTGTTAGGTCTTACACAAAACGTGGACACAGTAACAATATGAACAGTACGCAGTTGTTAATGTAATATTAAATTATCATTGAATGTAAAAAAAAAGGTAATTCATATACATAAGATTCGTACTATAATCACTAATTCATTTCGTAATTTTGTAGTAGTATCGTTTCTATTTTTGACGCTTTTAGTTCTTTTGTTATGAACATTCCATGTACAAGATTACGCTTCTTGGTTTACTTCTTACACTTTCCTCATGCATTAGACTTTTACGGAAATTTTAATTTGACATTACGTAATTGTGCAAAAAATACATATACATAAATAATTAAAACTTACGACTGCAAAATCAGTCTCCTCTTCAGTGACAACTTGATAAATTTGCTCTACTGAAATGAAAACAGAGATTTTTTTTTGGGTGCCTGTAGATCACGATGCTCAGCATTTAATCATTTCTATCGAGTAAATTGAATTCCACGGAACAATTTAGTTTAATTTAGTTCAATATAAGGTTCAGACTGAGCGTCTGAAGTAAAACTGTGTTCTTATATCAGCATCTCACAAATATATCCAATAAACAAGTGTCGTGAGAGTGCATTTTATCATCTTGATAGGCTTATTAAAATGGTAGTTTAAAACGACGATACATCGAATAATACATACCATTTACAATTCTTTCTCTAATCTGTCTCTATACAAATTTGTACATATGAAGTTGTTTAATAAATAACACTCACGGGTCATTAACGCAAAGTAAAATAAATATTAGGTCGTAATGATATTGAAGGGTGACACTTAAGGTCCAAAGATCATCTTGCTTGTCGCAATCGTAATATATTTCCGTTTAGAATAATATATATATTTTTAAACATATACCGTTGCTCATATGCGATATCTTATATTGTGCCTGTTTAATAAAAATATTACTTTTATCCGCTAAAGAAACTAATTTTGTGTAAATTTTCATATTGTGCACAGATATCGCACAGGAAATCTTACTAAATGTTTATGTTCACTTTTTTTTTGTATTTCTCTGACATTTGTATCATCCCAACAAGTTTTTTAAATATTACCTTTGCATTAAGCGACTTATTTTATCATTTTAGCTGTATAAAATATGACTTCCTTTAATTATACTTGAACGCAAAAACAAAAGTTATCTCATCAGGTACGATTTCTTCTCGGTTTTTCACCTTGTAGTTACTAACAAATAGTTTTCTGTTTTTTTTTTTTTTAGATCTTTGGACAAAATTTGAATCCCGAATAACGAACTCCTCTGTTACTTTTGGGCATGATATTATTTGTTGCTTTTATCGTGCATTCCGAAATGTAGCTTTGTTCGTTTGTCGAGAATTATTCTTTAAACTTAGTATTGACTACTTAACATCCTTTAAACTTTGTAGGTATATGCACACGCACACACAAAAAAACACACACACACAAAAAAACACACACACAGACACGCGCGCGCGCGACTTTGTATAACACATTTTATAAATCTTAATACATATGTAAAATATAGTAATTCATTGGACGATATCATAGAGAACATAAAATAAAAATTTAGCGATATGTATATATATATGACTTGGGAAAGAGTGATGTCCAAGGTCTAATGGAAGCGATTGTTAATACATATTTACAATATATTTTCGACAACGCTTTCGTGGCTATAAGGCAGTAACAAAGTCAAAATAAAATAATTAATAGATCACTATAATAAATAGTTTCTCTTGAATCATAGTACAAACAGTTATTGATTTTTTGTTAATTTGTTTATAATAATTTTACATCCACGAATTTTTAAAAGTTCTCTTTCACAAAAGGAAGACGACTGTAGGTACTTCGATGTGGGAAATATCTTAAGAGAATAATTATTTTCAATGATTGTAATATTATTATACGGTTATATTTTTTCCTTTCATTTGCAAAGAAATCTGGGTAAAGTAACAGAAGATTATTAGAATATTTTGGATAATTTACCAAAGAAAAGTTTAACATCAATGGAGTCTAATATAAATACAATTTTACCCAGTTTGAAGTGCAAATATAATTTTTCTTTCTATTTTGAAAACAGTTCGGCGATAGGCGACGTTCTCTTTGTTATTGAAAACCTCTTACACCGTTTTTTTTTTTTTTACAGGAGTCCACTTTTGGAAATTTGAGAGAGGTGTCGTAGCATTTAAAACAGAAATCGATTCCCCTGGTACAAACGCGTTTCTTAACAAAACTAATGAAAATAAAAAAAAAAAAGCAAAGGAGGGAAGAGAATGCTAGGGACGCGAAAGTGAAAATGGCAGAGCGTGAATGAAGGAATGAATGGAAGAGAATGAAAGAGTATCTCTTTCCCTAACTCAATGGCTGATTCCGAATAAACTGTTGAAGCATTGTCTCATATGTCAAGATTTTATAATTTCACCAACCATTCCTTAGCATTCGATCGTTTGTTCAGAAAAGCGATTAGATCTTATCGAGAATCTTTTACTCGTTGAGATCCTCCGAGATCGCCTTCTTTGTTTTGTCCAGAAACGTGGTCGTCGAATTCATACCTACTACGGTCGTGGTCGTTGTCTCGCTTACAGAGGAATCTCTTTTTCTATATAGATTCGACGGGGGGCAGTACAACCTGAAAATCATGAGATTGAGATCTCGAAATTCGATAAATCGATGTACGGATATTATAATACACATAACAATGTTCCTTACTTCGAAGGTGATTTAGAAATGTCTAAATGGAATGTTTTTAGAATAAAATAGTAATTAGGTAACTCTCCTGAAAATTCGATTCTGTGTTATTGAACGCATTGTGGCCACGCGCAGTGTTCGTCGTCATAGCGCATTGTTTAACACGTATATAGTAGGGGAATGAAATACCTTATACTCTCTGTTCTCGAACGGGGTGACCAATTGTTATAATACCTTCTTTCGGTATCCAGATCGCGGGCCGTGGTCCATCGTTCGATGTGGTGTTTCACTGTATTTTGAACCTCGGCGTTCAAGAAACAATAAAATAGCGCAATGAAAAGGCCCTGTAAGAATGTGTACAGTTATTCAGTTATCTCTTTTGATCCTAGTGGGACATGTATGTCCCAGTGAATATATCTGGTTGCAATTTTGTCAAATTGAGACTAACAGGAACGTATGTTTAAAAAAAGGAATATCAATTGTGCCGAACAAATTGTCCTTTCTTATCTGGCTATGGTCTTTGACTTATAGCCAACCTTAATTTAATACAATTAATTTCTAAAAGAGTAACGAATAGAAACCAGATAGAAAAAAGTCGGGTCGAAAGGGTTATACAACGATCACGAATGTCAAAGTAACAATATCTAAAGTGAGCGTGCATCCTTGATCAAAGGAGAAGTAACGTTTCCGCGATCGTTGAGACCCCTTCAAATGTTCACTGTAAAAGTTCGTTTTGTAAGGAGATACTCGTTGCATTACCTGGGAAGAAAGCAATACAGCGCGAGCGTAGGAGAATGCATTAGCAACCTGACCCTCCGTGGGTCCCATCAGGACGAGCACGTAAGTCACTCCGAGGAGAGGTATCAGGACCAGGAGTGCTTTGCTCGCTTTCCAATATTGTTGCGTCTCCGCGTTCGTTGCGGACCAGAGCTTCGTTATCAGGACCTAGGTTACAGAATTGTTTCACGTTATTTCGTTTCATCGATAGCACTTACATATGGCGATGCCAGCTGTTTGAGGACGAAAGAGATACATGATTTGCAGTCTCAGAAGGCTTGGACTCTGTCCTTCCTACACAATAGATACCTTCTTAAGAAAACCATGTATAACTCCATTAATATTTATTCACAAGTTTCTAAAGAAGCACGAATGTATTCATTTGTATTAATGAATGTCTAACTAATCAAGAATTAATTATGTAGTACTTCTAAATTTTTGTACTGTGTCGACACGCTTACTATATTACACTCACAGTTTAATGTATCTTGAATTTTTGTAATTGTAATGGTAATATGCACGAACCTGCATATTGGTAATAATAAACAGGAGAAGAATAGCGATTACAATTACAAAGAAATTGTGGAACGTTCGAAAATAGGTTTCCAGTACGAGCAACATTATTCTGTATCTTCTGTGAAATTAATATGGCCGATAGTGTTCCAATTAATTAACAGGAAGGCGGATGTAATTATGTGACTAAGCGTATTCACCAGTGTTTACATATTACAGTTTGCCCGTTGATAAAGAGATCAGCACGCACTCACCCACATTATCATGAAGAGGAACACCACGTTCGCGCAGAGGACCAAAATGGCCGGGCCCTGATAAAACCAGTCGTAAGGATGCGACACCATCCAGGGACAATGCTTCCCCAGCGCGACTTCCTGCGAACACCGTGGTTACTATTTATTACCGTCGTGCCTTGGTGAAACTGGGCCAGCTTTACGACCGACGCAAACATTTACTTTCTTTCGTGGGACGCGTGCTGCTCGTTCAAATAACGTCTTATCGTTATCACAGACAGTGTTGGCTCACATGGAATGGCCATCTCAAATTTATTACATACATACATTCTTACATTTTAACAGAATTTGGGAAAATACAACCCCTTTCCCATTGAATATCGATTATAGACCTTCCTTACACCTAATTCCTGAGCTTGTCATAAATGCTGACAGTACTACTGGATCGTGATATACTTGCCTGCTACTTCTTTTATTAGAAATGACTAATTTAGAACTAGATAATAAAGGTAAAGATATTTCCAGAAACATTCCTCGCGTTAGAACGTCGTGTCGACATAGCAAACCAGGATCAGTTCATATCAAGTTTCTTCTTGTCATGGAACATACAGTAACAGCCCTATCATGCTCAATGCTATCAAATTGCTCGAGTTTCGTCGGCAGATGTCTCAACCCACCAGCGATCTTCAAGTTCCTTTTCATCGTCGTTCGTCTTCCTCTTCCACGGCTTCGTGGTATCTAGACCAGGTGAAACAGAAGGGACGTTCGAGCAGAACAAAGGGGTGGAATCTTTTGCCCTGACTACAATATCGACAGATACTCCAGGCGAGCTTCCGCCTCGTTTCATTCTGCCTTCGAGTCACGTATTCGACTGGTGCGTTAACACGGATCGTGTCTCGAAACTCTTACTACGCTACTGAATAGGCTGCAGGTTATCCTACAGGATGAAACTGAAGGATCGGCACCGAAGTAACTGGCCCGTTTGATCCCAGCCATTCTTAGACCCTATTCCTCATAGCCACGAGGATATAATGATGACAGATTTTTATGCCTGGCTTGAAAGAGTGCTCAGAGTATCGTAGATCCTATCACAGGATAGGACAGTCGAGGTAGTTGCCTTGGGTCTCAAGCTTAAAGAAATATATGTACTCCAACGACTAGTATAAGAAAATATGTAAGGTTCTATCTCGATTGAACAGTCCTGCCAGTGAGTGACGTCTATGTTGTCTATCCCTGATTGTAAAGTAGTTTATGTAACATGAAACCTTGGTCAGTAGTGCAATAATAAATTACAATTCATTGGAAACGTGTGTTATTCAGTATTATCCAAATGTCCTAATCTTAGAATCTGGAATTCCATCCAGGAGCAATCTATCCAGTTCCACGGTATACCAATAAAAGGGAATAAAGTCGCGGGGGAACTTGGAAACGAGGCTTCAATGGATTGGCGCGTTGGCTCTTTCCCCCTGTGTTCCTCGAGGCGTTGCTTGTATTCGAAGTTTGCGAAGATCGTCAACTGGCAGCCTGCATATAAAGTGTTCTAACAGTACAACCACGAAGAGGACTATTTAAATCTTTTTCCTTTTAAGATGCGACATCGTGATTACCGTTTTTTTTTCCTTTAAATCTAGATTAACGTCGCATCAACACCTAGGTTATTAGCGACGAAAGCGTTAACATTTACTCAAAATATTTTATTAACAATCTTCGTTTTTTTGACGACTTCAAGCAGGTCGTGAATCTTATTCTCTGCAACGTTATCATTTAGTATAGTTCCTAGGGTTCTTTCATTTTATTTCCTGTATCTTTCTTTATTTTATATTGTATATTCTCGATTAAGTTTTATACAAAGACCTTCTTCTGGTTTGTACCGTGATTCCTGGAACGCCTAGTATATTTACATGATGTTTCCTTACCTGGTTCGCGTGGGCCATGATGCTCTGATCGAGCGATTTCGCGATACCCCAAACGGCAATAAAGAGGACCGGCATACCTAAAATTAAATCGATACATTAAATCAGTATGCACAGGGTGTCTTGGTTGGTTACGGTTGCCCCGAGTACCCTGTTACTTTTAACGACGGGTGATAATATTTCAGGAGTGACTTGTTTATTTCAAAGGGATGCAAATAAAGTTGTAGGCAGCTGGAATGAGCACCAGGGGACTGAAGAAAATTTCCCCGTTGAACCATCACACGTTACAACAGCGGTGACTCGAATCTACCTTCTACACTTTTTGTTTGATCTTCTAAATAATTCGATGAAAATCGCTAAATTCGAAACTATTGTTATCTGTATAAACTTAACGAGTAATTACAAGTGGTTAAAATATGATACGTTGATGTAAATCACGTTATTCGTGATAAAATAAAGTAAACGCCCAGTACAGGGGGCCAGAGGTTTTAACATTTTTCCGCGATAAAATGGCGTTGAAAGCACTAAGTAGTCCATATTGATTCGGAGTGTTCGAAGCGAAAAGAGGGAGACTTGGTTATTAGAATTCCTCTCGCTTGAAATATGCTTTTACAATAAAATAATGCTACTCGGTTGTGCGAAGGACCGTTGATATCTTTTTTCACCATTTATTTATCGCGCTAAAGGATTATCGATCATTCAAGAGTTTTGTTATTTGGGGAAACTCGAACATCTCTCGTTTATTTCCCTGTCTTTGACAATTGAAACCGTACCGTTCGCGATACATTTACTCCAACGCGTGGACTTATTTGTTAATTTTTACGACGAAAATATAATCTCAACCTTACCCCATCCTATCACTAGGCACAGCCTCAGCTTGATAATATCACCAGTGAACGTCTTCACGACGAGCACGAACAGATACAAGCCTGAAAAGATAACGATGAATTGTTTATGAGATACCAAAATGAGAAAGGATGTATAAACAAATGTAATTCTAATTTAATAAAGATATTTTCAATGTTAACAGAGACATTAATTAGAAATAATTTCAATGTTAATACTACCGAGGTCAATGGATATCTATTATACATAGGACTATATGTTTGTAATTATGAGGAGCAAGCCAATTTATTTATCAAATTAATTCTATGTTGCAACAGATTACAATATTAAATTTGCCTTCAAACATACCGATTGAATCATTGTTAACGATCGAGTGTCATTATAAATAAGTTTGAAGTACATGAATCAAATTGACTTGCTTGATAATTTTACCATTAATAATCTCAGCTTCAACAATGTCAGTTCTGGCCATTGCAAACGAGCCTCTGCAGTAACAAGAAAAAACATTACTCTACTCCTGCTGGCTATTGTGTGCTATGATTAATTCCTAACAAAGGAAGCTTTTCTATTTTTCAATCCGCAGTCTCTAATTTACGCAAACGAATGTAGATCACCAAAGAGCCAAGGGTAATTACCTTCCACGAACATCCAGAAGTAATTGGTCAGCTGAAAGTAGTTAAGCAAAGAGAGGAAAACGATGCAGGTCGGCACGTCCGGCTGCATGGAGACCTGGTGACAACAAATATTTGTTTAAAACCTTACAGACGACCGTGCGAGGTATATGAGTGACCAATGACCACGGTGGATCGTTTTGCATAAATGCAAAACGCAGGGGGTGTGAATTTGGTATTCATAAACGCGCAACGTTGCAAATTTTATTCCCTGGACTGAAACATTAAACGTTTTACGTTTTAATTTTTCAATGGTTTTACAGGTTGGATGAACAAAATTAAATTATTCGCCGACTTCGAAAAGTTTAGATATATGACGAGTTTCATTTAAAGGAGGGAAATATAAACCATATAAATTTTATTCCCTGGTCTGATACATTACACGTTTAACACGTTTAACGTTTTAATTTTTCAATGGGTTTATGCTATGGATGAAAAAGTTAAATTATTGGCTGATTTCGAAAAGTTTATATTTTTAAAGGAAAGACATATGTACATGTACGCCAGCTCTTTGTAGAATGCTTTTTCGTACGATCAAACGTGTATTTCGTCTGTGTTATTAATCCTGGCCAAATTAATCCCACCCTATCGGTTATGTCAACAAGCGTTTTGCCTCGTCAGTTTGGGATTAACGGCGTCGTCTCTCGATAAATTTTCCCGTAAAACGATTCTGCCTGCTGGAATTACGCGCCATGGCTGGGACGACATGCTTTTAACTTCTTCAGACCTGATGCATAATGAACGTGGGCTTTAAGATTAATTTTTTACTACGGTTGTTACGTTCGTTACACTCCACGAAACTTGAGTCTCGCGGAAAATATTTGTTTACTCATTCTTTTTTTAATCAGACATAGAAGAATTATTGGCACTGTGCATTCGCGTTTTCACGACGGGCTTTTAATTATCGAAAAGGCAGAGGCAGGTGGGTGGGCTACTCAACGGGCGTAATTAATTTTCCCACTGGTTCGTTAGTGGGGTTTCCAGAAATTTCGCTACCAATGGAGAACGGCGTTCGCCCTTGTGAAAAATTTTCCTCGAACCAGGAAGAACTTATTTCCTGACTAATCGTCTCCAATTAGCCTCCTTGCTAATTTACTGCCAAATTAAGGTGGTGCTCGTGGCCAGTGGTTTTTATTAGCCGTAGAAAATAATTCTGTACCTTTCCATTCAATCGTTTGTAACCGCAGTTTAAATAAAAATATTGATTTCATAATTTGTTACGTTAAATTACCAACCTTCCAAGTTCTCCTGATATTCATTATAATAAATCTATACGTATACAATTCTCGTACTTGTGGCAAAGGACGCGAAACGGAAATTGTTTTATTAACAAACACGTAACGTAATATATTAACTGTTGTTTATCGGTTATTACGATCATAATCGGCGATTCCAAAATGCGGAATATAATTATTCTTGATACACGTGATTGATAATTTGAATCTCATTTAAATTGTTTAACATTCAATGTTTTATTAATTTTACTTTGCTAACTTAAATACCCCTAATAACTGTTCCCGATTAAACGGCAGCGATTTAAAATTTATGTGTAATTTCGATTTATAGTTTGATATAGTTTGATATTATAGTATAATCGAAACTCTCGCTTATTCCTTAATTATTAAATTAATAAATTTTCTCCTTACACTCGTGTTATAGGTACTCGTTTCCATTGTTCCCACTGTGAAAGTTTGTTTGGGTACATGTATTTATGCAGTGTTTGAAGTTTCCTTTTTAGAGAAATATTGTAATTTCGCGTTTCAGCAACAAGTGGCGGAGTTTCAGTTCTCGACGTCTTTTTTCAGGTCAAATGCTTTTAAAACTCGCTTTGCGCAATCCTGTGCAAAGTCTAGTATAATCATGTTTTTCATTCACACTTGAGAACAAAGGATTCAGATCAAAGAACAGAAATGCGTTACGTTTTGGCTGAAGAACGCTCGTACTTTTAGGTAAAGGATGGAACAACGAGGTAAAACAATTTTTAAGGGAAAAGAAAATTCCTATGAATGTATTACAATACCTGCATCACGTTGTTCAGAATCCACATCATGTCTGCGAGGATGTAAGTAAACATTAAGTTCGTGTGGATGTTGTTTCTGAGGCACCTCAGCTCTCTGTAACAAAAATTTGGTTGGTTAAATTGAGTAATTGGATTAAAATTACAGTGGTCGAATGAAAATTACAGTGATTACGCGTATTATAACCTTTTCCCGATTTTTGTTTAAAGCTTTTATTTTCAATTCAACAGTCGAGTATTCTGCAACAAGGAACCTTTCTTAATGTGTCCTCCAATTAGTTCGGATAATTGAGTTTTAACGAGTACTTCATTATTTCAGTGTAATATTACTGTGTCAGTACAATACGAAATTGTATTAATACATATATATTAATACGAGGTTTCAACGTACAGCGAATAATTACTCTTCTACGTTGATAGCGCGTAACGTTATCATTCGTACGCGAAATCAAACGAGAAGTTTCCGTTATATGTCGACGCGCGAGTAATTTTCCCAAATACGTACAATTAATCAAGACCAAATGAAATACGCTTTATTTTACGAAATAGGAGCTCTCTGTTTCTTTTGTACTTGGCCCCAGCATTTTATTCGATTTACGGTACGCGAAACAAACTCGTGTAAAAAAAAAATCAAGCACAAATTTTTGTTCACTTCGAGAGCAGTTTTTCATCTGCCATTTTCCCTTCCCGTTTCGTTTGGTTCGACAGTTTTCAATGAAAATTTCATCGGAAGGTCTTTGAAGCACGCTCGAGGACTTGCTAAAAAATTCTCTCTTATTTCGTCAACGAGAAACTATTTCTACTGACACTCGCTAATTGGAAGACATTCTATGCCTTTTCCCTTTTCTTTCTATTCAGAATTTACTGTAAGATTCGTTTAATAGGTGTAGACTGTATTAGTATTAGTGTGTTAGTAGTTATTTACTTTTTATATTTTATTTTTTTGTAACTCTAGTTTAAGTATAAATATTTACTCGCTACTTTATTACGTTAACTCAAGTCTCAACCTGATGGCAATCGTAACTTATCTACACTTACGAAGTTCAGTATAAAATTTTGTGAAAGTTTCTGTATGCACTGTAAACATTTAATTAATTCGGGGATGCACATGTTTAATGCATTTCGAAGTTTCAGATTATTATACGAACGTATTGACTACGTTTTTAATGAACATAAAAACAGAATGTTTCATTGAAACAGTAATATTTTCCTACAGAAAAAGTATAATAATAGTAATTCGGAGTTATTGCTTTCTCGAAAAACGTTCGTACAATAACCTGAAACTTCGAAATGCATTAAACATGTACATCTTCGAATTAATGAAATGTTTACAATGCATACAGTAACATTCAGTCTTCGATTAAACATTAATAACAATTACAGTTCAGAATAAGTATTCATTCGAGACATTAATCGTGAGAAATCTGTCAGATTTATTGTGCAATTTTATTTCAGCAAATATTTCTGTGAAACTTACAGTTTCGAAGATATCTGAGGTGCTAATAGTTATTGCTCCGCCCTTTAAATTTCATTTAAGAAAATGGAATTAACGTTGCTTTTGAATGTAAAATTAAATTTCCCTAATTTCCGTGATTCATTCGCGCGAGTTTCAGTCGCCAATTA
This sequence comes from Hylaeus volcanicus, assembly GCF_026283585.1. Taxonomy (NCBI): domain Eukaryota; kingdom Metazoa; phylum Arthropoda; class Insecta; order Hymenoptera; family Colletidae; genus Hylaeus; species Hylaeus volcanicus. The sequence continues at coordinate 8,443,472 of NC_071983.1, read as the reverse complement.
GAGATACCGTTCGCGAATTACTGCTCGAGGAAGTTCTCGTCGCGACGGGAATACAGAAGACGGCGATATCTCTGCAGATGCGAAACCATATATCAAACACGGAGTTTTAAGTAGTTGGACGTTGGTTTGGTCGCTTGTGAAGCAAGACAAATAGCAAGCAGGGAGCAACCGTCGCTTACCAGAGAACAGAGAAATTTCAGTAGTACGAAATCGAATTAGTCGGACGTTTGGCTCGGGGAATTGTTCGGACAACTCGAATAGCTTATGCTTCTTTTCGCGCGTTATCGTCGCGCTTAGAAAAATGAATGTTTGTTTGAAAAGTGGGAGAAATCTGTTATCCGTCAGCACTTGCTGTTTTTCGTTGATTCGAATATCATCGAAGCCGTTTCTCCTCCATTTCCAGGGCCGTTTTATCTTTCATTGCAGGAATATCGAACAATTCTGGCAACTCTGCTCGATTCGAAATAAAATGCCATTGGCGTTGGGCGTTCCGTCTCGTAAACACGTATGACGTTTAAATGCAAAAGTTGAAAGAACAATAGTTTGTAACGAGGATAAGGACGTATTGCTATTCGATGTACAATTATTACGAGTGTGAACGTTTCAGTTCGGTTCAATGTTTTTGGTTTACCACGGTTTCAATTGAAAGGGGAAAAAATATCATTGTACGATTTCACAAAAAGCAAACGAGTAAATACTGGCAATAGGGTTTGTCGATATTTATCGAGATATATTAGAAATTATTTCATATCTATGCGCGTACGATAATGGTTAGTATCCAATTTCCATCGTTAATACTGATAAAGAGGGCTGATATTTGTCGATACTCGTATCGATATTATGGGTCGTCGATACTTATCAAGAAATATTGCAGATTATTCGGTATTTATGCATACATATTGCTGCCTATCGATTTCCACCGACGCACGCAAGTTGGCAATTTGTATGAATAATGAAGTCGTTATTCGTCAAGAAATATCAGCAAGGGCTTTAGGATTTAGTCATTTAGTCAAACACAGATGGTATGGAACATACCAAGAACTGCAAGGACTTAAACCACCCGTATATGAGACTTATTCGCCATGCTGTAAGTTGGCAATTTATATCAATAATGAAGTCATTATTCATTAAGAAATATCAGCAAGGGCTTTAAGATTTTGTCCCTTAATAAAACACAGATGGAATAATGAGTCGTAAGTATGTGGATCTGTGTAAAACCTATTCAAAAGGATACGTTCGCCTCGTTAACGCAATTATGCAGACCCCTGGGTCCAATTAGTCGTCGTACGAATACTTTTTACACCCACTGTAAATATACCTTGCAACGCGCCAGGGGCTTTGTTTCCGCGGAGCGTAACAGAGATTCGTGGCGTAATTTCCATCGAATAATAAATAAACGCGTAGTCTCGTGCTTTCTCGTTGGGAAAAGTGATCATAGCAGACAATTTCCTACAGAGGAACGTAGCTGCTGTTTCTTTCGCCTCGAAACTGAGAATTAACGATTACACGTTCATGTGTAAATCACAGAGCTCTTTTTTCACCGATATTGTTTTTATATAAAATGCAGCGCATGAACGTTTTTCTCGTTAAAATTTATTAACGAACGCAGTTACGTGAACTTTTGTTTCATGTTGCTCGTTACACCGATACCTTTTCCGCTGGCTGTATTAAAAGCCGCAACTTTCCCTCGAACAAAGAGGTCAGTAACAAGCTCTCGAGATATGAAGAGAACGGCGAGGAAGACGACAGGATAACGGTAGCAGAGCCTCTTTCGCGATGTTCGCGAATAAGAAGCTAATAGAACTGCGAGGTACTTGCGATTTTTCCCTGCTTCCTCTCGAGGGCCACGGAGAATTGTAACTGCACCGTGTCGCGATGAGATTCGTTTGTACAGAAATGAATATTCCCGTCAATCAAATTCCAAGGATACAGTTCTATCATTATACAACGAATAAGCAAGACTGTAAACGTGATGGAAATTTGAATAACCAGATCTAGTGTAATATAAACCTTACACGAGACAACCATACAAGAGAATGACCACATGCGTAGCCTCCTTGAGTACAAGTTACTCGAAGAAAACTAATAAAAAACTTTTAAAGCAACCTGATGTTAATTCTTACTGGTTAGAAATTAGTATACCTGCGTTCTTGCCCATGTAATTTTTAATTAAACATTCCCCGGATAAATGAAAAAGCCCGGAAGATCGATGGAACAAACGTGCTACAGGAATATTTTAATATTCTCATCGTACAACTAGAAAATATTGCTTTTTTTTTAAGAACAAATAACTCTTTCCTTTACTGAAAAACTTACTTTTTCCTCTGTGTCAACTATGTCTACCGTAAAATTATCCTAACTCCACAAAACTGAACGCAACAGCAGCGAACTTCGCAAACGTTTTAACAAATTACGCGGCTGTCTGTAACAGTGAAACGACTTGGTCGAAGTTAAGTAGCCGGAAACGCGTGCTCCTGTCAGTTCCCGAGCATACAGCCCTTAGCTATTTACGTCATGTGTCGCGCGTTCACAGTGTTCACATTCGCGTATGCGCTATTCATTCGGAGATCTCGTTACGCGTTACGTTGCACAGGAGGGATCGCAATTGACTACTTGACGTTTCATCTATTGCTCTCATCGAGCGTTTACCACCACGTTTACTTTTTGCCTGCAACTCTGGATTGTTCGAAACATTAATAATTTATAATGGGTGAACGAATCGAAAACAGAGTTATTTCAAAGCTCGCAGACATCGATTATTGCCGTACTTTCCTCGAGAGGGGACAATGTAATTGATTTTTTAGGGTGGAGGGGTTGAGCTCGTTGTCGGCTCTTAGAATGCAATATAATTAGATGATAATAGAATCGAAATGTATTCTGTTATATTATTTAATGGCAACACATGATAAACTAGATATTAGATAAGCTAGATATTATATGTATAATTATTGTGGTACAATACAATATATATGTATAATAATAATACAAGTATAGTAAAATATATTTCGATTGTACTATCATCCAATTATACAGGATGTCCCAGAATTAGTGTAAGAGCCGGAAATGGGGGGTAGCCGAGACGATTCTGAACCACAGTTTCCTTTGCAAAAATGGTACTTCGTTTTTTAATTATTATACCCTTACTATACCCTGTATAGATATTAAATTGCATATGTACTAAAAGACAAAGAACCCAATGCATCCTAAAAATTATATCCTTCTAAATTCTTCCATCTGTTACTACCCATGTCCATTCCCTCTGAAAACTGAGAGAACCGAAAATATCTCATACGATACTACGATTGCAACGTAAAAGATTCACGCGGAATTTCCGTAGTTTTTCTTGGAACACTTGGTACACCGTTCGCCATAGCGGGGATGGGAGGCGTCAATAATTTATATCTCCTGGAAACCATGGATTCTCTGCGGAAGTGTACGTTTCAAATCCCCCGGATGAACTTAATACAATATCCCCGGCGTTTCGTGTATCCCGCAGGATACGTTAGGTGCACGGCTTAGCTCGTGTTTCTGGAATTAACGTTCGCCTTGGTCGTTAGTCTTTGACCTCCATGGAAAGCTTGGACGGGCATTAGCTATGCTCGATGTCCGCGAACAATTTCCATATGCAACGGGGTCTTTTACCTGTTGCGGCTCGCTGATTCAATATAGAGCCGGTCTCACCTCTGGAACTACTTCGCAGCTCAATTTCCACCTGGCTGCCACCGTCCGCGTACACTTTCGCCAATCTCTTGTATAATTTTGTCGCTAACTCATCGCTGGAACAACGGGGAAACTCCTGCTGCTTGGTTCTTGCTCTTGATTTCATGACAATATCTATTCAATTAGACTGCAGATTTTATGTACTTACGACGTATAATGATATAGTAGGCATACATAAAATATACATAATTTATGTAGAATACAGTAAGTCCCATAAATATTCGCACCCTGTATGTATATAGAAGAAATTTGTCTAAATTAAATGATAGGTTTGATATTCCAAATCAATGTTTCATTGTAAATATGTACATGAGTAAACTTTACACATGTATGTATCTACAATGAAAAATTTATTAGGAAACGTGAAATCTTCTTTCTAACACTAAACCTACCACGACCGTTTAAATAACAGTTTTCAATCTTTTGTACAGAGTTCTTCGATCCAATATATAATTATACGTATACAATTGTTTCGTTATTCAATTTAATTTCGCGTAAAATATTTTTGTATTTAGTTGAAAAAAGTGTCTTTAGACTTAAAGTGTTAATTTAGACTCTCTTCAATAGATACAGAGCGTAGGAATATTTATAAAACTGTACGTAAATAAAATTACATCGTAATTATTTCCTGTAATTTATCAGGAGCTTAACACAGCATACTTCTGATCACCCTACAAGGATACTCGTGAATCGACTCTGGCAGTAGCGTGTACTTCTAAACAAATAATTAATACCCCGGTAATAATAATCTTCTAACCGGCACTAATGAAGCTCCTCGTGCTTATACCATCTTCCCACGAGCAGAGACGCCCGCATAATTTGCAGAGATCGAGTTTCAGACGAATGACCCGAGCGACTCCGACGCGCAACGATTATAAATACAGTTTCCGCTTCGCGGAGCGCTTAAGTAGCCTGCGATTTAAGCAGCCTGTTGTCCGTACAAAGAAACGAGATTGCTATAATATTTTTCAGCGTCCACCGTTAACGAAGCGAGACGTAAAAATGCTCGCTGCTTAGTGTTGCAAATTCCCGTACACGTGGAAACCCTAATTTATCACACACGTCGCATACGCGGCATGGAGAAGTTTTTCTCAAAACGACGCACATATTTCACGACTAATTTCCACCGTTGTCCCGTTTCGTTTTTATCAATGCTGGCTCGGAGCTTTACTCTTGTATTTATAGTCGTCTTCCTGGGTAGATAAGCGCCCAGGGAACCGTTTTTCGCTCCGAGAAAAGCAACGTTGAAGACGGCGAGATTACACCTGCGAGGTTTTCGTTCGAAAATTTTCTCGTACAACGCGCGTAGCGCAGCACGCTTCGATTAATCATTTTGGGAGGAATACGCCGCTCTCGAGATCGCTAATTTGCTCGCGCGGGAAACAATGAGTGTTGATATTTACGGAAACCAAATTAATCATTCGTAAATTTAGCGTTAATTAGTATAAAATCAAATCAAATAAAATTCAATAGAAACAGCCTGATCTTGCCTACGTTAAAATAAACCTGATCAAAATTGCGTGTCTTCATACTCTGCCACGAGAATTATGTCTTTTATTTAAATAAACTAGTACTTTCCGTGCTTGGAACCATTTCTCTGTAATTTAACACGTTCGCTGCCAGATACTCTTGAAAATTTCTACTGCGATTAAACTTTGTTTATAGATTATTAAAAACTGTGACGTTGGTGTTTGTAATTTCACCAAAATTCAAGTATTTCGTCCAAATTCATTTTCTTTGACATTTAACTTCCAGAATTAATTTCTTTAAAGCGCTGTCACCCATATATGGGTGACGTAGCGATCACCGTGATAAATAATTCCAAGGAATACTTTCACTCGCGATCAGTGTGCCAAGGTTTTGAATATAAGAAATCGGAGGAATATAGGGCATCGGAGATACGAATGAAAATTTCTTACTTGCAGTAAAGGAAAATCGAGACTGCGAGAACGAGGGTGAGCAGGGAGAGGCTGTATCCGACGAAATAAATAGTCGTTGAGATGACTTCGGTTCCACCCTCGATCGCGGGCTCCCTTACGTCGCTGCAGAGGCTATAATTGGTATAGTTGCTCCAGACGCCATCAGGTTTGCACCAGCGGCTCGCGTTTTCTGGAAGGACAGAATTCGATTCATATTATTTAGTTCGAATGTTATATAGAATTTCTATAATGTTAAAATAGCGTAGGTAATCAACACAATGATTATATTACAGTTACCAACTATTTGTGTTATTATTTAATGAATACGCTACGTATTAACATAACACAAAAAGGATGTAGATTTAACATATTTTTTTAAGTTAAGTTGAACAGTATAAGTTTGTTAAACTTAGATCAAGAAATCGTTAGAGTTATGCTAATGTACTCAACATGGAGTCTGTGGCTTATGTCGAATTTAACACGAAATTTTCAAGAGTGTAGGTAAACAAATTCAAACGTAATTAAGACATTAAATACCAGTTGAGATGCGTCAAAATAAGTATTTAACGTGTAATGTATTTAAACGTAAATTTTCAATTTTAATGCGAAAAGAGCCTGCCCCCCCC
>NC_071983.1:8278437-8437107 GCF_026283585.1 Hylaeus volcanicus | reverse complement strand
AGAGGTTCGTCCATTCTCAATCAATATTTCTCCATGTGCAAACATTTAAATAGAAATCTAGGGAGATAGATGTCGGTCGTCGTTCCATTATTCAGATCCGTCAAGCAAAGTGTCCACGTAATCGGTAAGACTAAAGAAAGGTCGTTCGCAAGGCTGCATATAAACGAGTTTCTTAATATACATCAGACACTTTCTCACCCGACCTTTGACACATGAATAGATGATTAACGAGGAACTATAACCATACCACGAAAGGAGACGTGCACGAGCTGCGCTTAATGTTTTCGTCCTTCGAATTCCAAAATCTACTCACGTCGTCTGACCAAAGGAGGCTGATACTACTTAGAGAAGGGTTATACGGTAAAAGTAGATGGATATTATTTCTTTTGGCTTTGTTATACTGTTTACGGTGCTGGAAATGACGTGGTAAGATCATAGACTAACACTGGACCGATTAGCGATGCTATAAGGATTTTAAGAAGAGGTTGTTTGAATTTTAAAGCAGCCCTTGAAGCTGCAAGTGGCTCAAGAAAAACTGACTCGATAAATCATTTTATATTACAACATCCCTCGTTACAATATTGTATAATCCTGATTGATGTAGACCGCCCTTTTAATTAACAGAGCCTCTGTACAGTTTCCGTCAAAAACATTTTCATTTCATTCTTCCGTGCCAACGCCGCGATTTTTCCGCCCTCGTATTCCACCGCAATGCGATGGAAAGCTGGCAGCGATTAATTTCATTTCCAGATTGAATTTCGAAATGACGCACGGATCCTCGTTTTACGCTAAGTGAACAGTAGATAAAAAAAAAAAGAATCGGTGGCCTTGATATCGTTAACAACGCGACACGAAAACCTCGGGGGTGTTATCGAATTTGTTTCCCCTCTTCGATACCACATGCGATCAGCGTGTCGCCATTTTGCGCGAAAGGGTAGCGATAACGGGCTACGTTCGATCGCGATTTTCGTTTCCACGGTGGTTAAGATATTTCTTTTTAAAAGCGCGAACTGCAGAATGTGGCTGGCATTTTTCGGTGAGCTCGCGTTATCCGATCGTTCCCTTTGTGATAAATTCAAACGCCGAGAGGGGCTTGAAAAGGGAGAGAAAGAACCATGCTCGCCCCAGAGCTTTCCATTTTCGTTGGAAAATCAGGGGCTTGCGAATCGTCACAAGAACATTCCGTGGCAATCGAGTAAAATTTCAACGAATTAGTCTGGCCCGCGAAAAATACGAATTTCGCCCGATTCACTGGGGTTTCGAGTCGCATTTTCCTGTCGACCTTTGTGTCTTTTCGAGTGGACGTGAATGGACGGATTTTGTTTTGCTTTCACGTGGAAATTTCAACGTTGTCTGAATGGAAGAAAAAGGGATGAAATGGCTGAAGTGGAAATATTAAATATAATAGATCTCCGATACCTTTATTTGTTATTGAATGACTCGTCGATTCGTCATTACTGCACTGCGAATTTTATGAATTTGTGACAGTATATTAATACAAGACGAGCACGTCGAGTGCTCACTGTGTATAATCACCGAGCGACTTTCTAGAAGCCGAGATTTTCCCCGGAAAGCAGTCAGGGAAAGGATAAACAACTCGTTACGTTCCACTTTAATCGCGCTTACATCTGGAGGCGCGGCTAGATAATTAATGCACGATCTTGTAATGCACTTGAATGCTGTCGACTTAACCTACTTTCCGTAACTTAACGCGGTTTCAGCTCGTACATCTTCGTCATACGCTTCGAAAAGACGCGTATCATTCACGCGATGAGAGCACCTTGATTGGACAGAATTTTCGCGGAACCTCCGTCATTAATTTTGTGAAAACTCCGCGAGGGAACGGTTACCCTTGAAACGTTGTCGATCGTTCGACACGAATCTTCTAATCTTAAGTACCACATTTTCTTATTCGAAACCATAACCTTCGTTACAATCGTAAAATTGAATTTTCTAATTTCAAGTTATGTATTTCAAGTATTTTGTTAGTCGAAGCCGTGTGATTTTTGTTGCAATTTTGAAATGTCGATACGGCGATAAATTTAAAGCGATTTCGGCTCTCATATAGTACAAATTAGCCGAATGGTCTTTGATTCGGGACGACGCATCACCGTTTTCAAACAGATTAAACTAAACGAGGCGTTGATGAGTGCGCGATGAAGAATACATACTGCAACATAAAAGTCAATCAAATGCACATATATTATCTACGTTAATCCGAACGTGACGTTATGTTAATTTAAATCAATTTATGAATAACTAGACCATTAGTCGAGTAACTGGACTGTTACTATTGCATTGAGTTAGCAGATACGATTCGGTATGCTTAATTATATATGCGCGAATAGCGGTGACATTTCCAATATTAATTAAATTTTGTTCCCAATAACGTGGCTATACACAGCCCGAAGGTATGTGCGCTCATGTTTAACGAAATTTTAAATTATTATATTAATTAATAGATTATATTCGACATGCTTCGTCTATATTTTTTGCATATCCTTTTCCACAGTGTACCGATGACGTTTCCAATATTAATAACATATTCAAATTCCGCGAATTTTCTTCCTTTCGTTCGAGCGTGTAATAATTTCCTCGACGTGGCTTTGAACGACGGCGGCCATCTTTGTTGGTTAAGATTGTACGTTGTTGTTTGAAGTCGCGGAATATACATGCTACACGAATATCGATCAGGGCTTCCTATAGAGCTTAAATCGGAGTTATTCCGCATTACGGAGAATTACGGATTATAAATGGAGCATTGCTATGAAGAAGATACATGTACTATGGGTATTAATGTGTGCATTTCAGCATGATTTAGTAGAAAACAATTTTCGTGGACGATTACTGACAGCGACCTGCACACGCAGCATTAAAGTGTCGCGAGTATTTCATACAAGGCGAGTCAAGAAAATTGTTTCTACTGTGAAAATTCTCCTCGAAATTAATAGAATACCTAATGTCAATCCTTTCACGCGTGTTGGGACGTAGGAAGGTATAACAAATTATTACTTTAAGTGAAAGCGATAAATTCTTATAATGTATTGGTCTGAGCTGCGAAAATTGCTCTCGAAATTAATAGAATACCTAATTCCAACTTTGTCAAAGCAATAGATTCTTACAACAGTCGAGACGTACTGTGTCTAATTTTTATATTTTCTAAAAATAATGCGAATACTTTCACAATTTTCTACACCGTCCTATGCATAATTTTGTTTGTATCTCGAACACGACTTCATCCAAGAATTACCATTTTCACATTGTTATTCCCGTTTCAATGGAACAACGATTCTCTGGGATACGTTGCGAGGAACTTTTCCTTCTTTCCTGTACCCAACGAGTTCAAGTTTCTCATCGTCGTGAAGTTCCTTCCGCGACTTTAGCCACTTCGTTGCGTTATAATCAGCATTTCAATTATGAACGGCGAACAATGGACGCCAAGCCTCGCGGGAAAAACAATGACAAAGGGTTGAAGGGGACAACAAAAACGGGGGTGTAATCCATTTATCGGGAAACGGAGCGAAATAATCGTCTCAATGAAACTTTGGCTCGATGCTAATGACTAGACTAAGGATTTTATGTAGTTGTAACGTTGTACTCTAAACGTATTATTATTACTAGGGTTCGGATTTTATACATTTATGATACAAACTGATAAAATAAATGGATGCTAAACATACCCAAAACTTATATGTGCTTTTGCAAAATGAAATAGCAATAATATTATAATAATCGCACGATATGTTCAACATACATTATGAGTATTTTATGTATATCCTCTGTATTATTCTACCTCACAAATGCATAAAATCAGCAGTCTGAGGATTCAAGTAAATAATTCGTCTTTATCGAAGACGAAGGTTTGGCATCCTATTTTTCTTCCCAAGAAAATTTAATTTAACGTTAAATTTTGTTCCACTATATATTCCACCGTATATTTAACTCAACCCCGTTACCGTGTTAGCTGGCTCAGCTGAGCTCAATTTTTATCGCGACATATCGTTGTCAGATTCGACGAATTTGATATCTCGAAATGCATCTGGAAACTGCAATGCGCGTACGGCTGAATTTAACCGAAATTCGGGGTGCTTTTCTGGTCGATAGCCTGCGATTGCGTGTCTCGGTGGCAAACGTGTTTATCTCTCGGCTGTCAGCGCGACAGTTTCAAACAGTAGGCTTCCACGAGCGTGAAATAATAACGCGTCGATCAATATTTTAATGAGATTGTCGTCGAGTGTCCTGCGTATTGACAGTGGTCCGTGGATAAGAAGGCTGGTGGTGAGAGGTCGAGCTTTGAAATCGTCAAAAATGGATTGCTATCGGGAGGCTGCGAATTTTTACGCACTTATGACAAGTGAAAACATAGGAGGATATGTTGTATCAACAATAAAATATACGCAAGACTGTTTACAGCTATCTATGTAGTTGTACCTTGCATCGTGAAAAGATAATTTCGTCTGTCCATAGGCGAGCGCGTTCTACTTGTCTCGCGGCTGACCACAAACTGAATTATCTACTCGCTGTTGTACAACCAGGTACTAGTTCGTTCTACTTGTATACCTTTTACCTCAAGTGAATATGCATTGTTCGTGATAAAACCCTGGAAGTTCGAATATATGGAGCGAATTGTGCAATATTAAATCATGAAGTTTGCTTTCTGTACTTTAAACCCTAAGAAAAATATACTGGTAAGATTAAGGAAATAATTATGATTGGAAACTCTATGATCGGAAAATATCATTTGAAGAAAAAGATAGTCCTGGGAATTTTCGCGCAAGATTTTATAAAATAGAAAGGGAACAAAGGAACCATGGGTGGCCAACTTAATGCCTCCCGATGAGAAAACAGACGTTTATGAAAAGCATCCTGTACACATAATTCGCATTCGTGCGTCATAATAGGAGCGAAACGCGACCCTCCAATAACGTTATCGAGAATGATATTGACGGAATGTAATTAAATGGTCGACCAGCGTGCAATACCATGACCTACCACGACATTGCCATTCCTCATCTCACGAATTATTCGTATTTGAATACCACGAACGACGAGGAGTCGCTGGAATAAAATAAAAACTGCTCCTGCAGGGCGAGAATATTATTCTTCCTACGCGAAGCATCGACTGCCGAGAGCAGATGGATTAAATAATATTTGTTTTCATTGAAATGAAGACAATCGATCGATACGTCTGTAATGGGAGGTGTTTCCGTCGCGAATCGACGCGAGAAGAAAAATCGAGTTACAAGGGATTCGATCAACGGACAGAGCAATTACAACGCGGACGGTAATTCGATTTATCGTTCTCCTTCGATAGTAACATTCTACTGGGGTTCCAATTACACTCAGTATGTTTTTCTTTTCTTTTTTTTCGCGTGCGTTCCCGACGTAATAGCTTCTTCTGGAGATGACTAAAAAGGGAATGGTTAGTGGACGAGAGGGAAAGAACCGTTGCTGATTAAAAGTTAGCGCTTTAGAACGTTAATCAAATTTCAACGTCGTCCAAGTGTCGTGTAACATTCACGGTCCTTTAGGAAGCTCGAATTAACGAGCGTCGCAGTCGGTGAATTTCCATTGAGAGGCTCCGTAAAAAGCTATCAGTAATTAAATACAAAGTGTTTCGAATAGAACTTCGCGCAAACGAGCCAATCGAAAGTCCAGAATATACATATTTTTACGTATCCTTTCCAGAACCTTCTATGAAATCAGTTCATTCAATTATTTTCACCCCGCGACACCCAGTCCGAATTAAATTTTATCAGCCAATTCCCTCGGTGAATTTCCGCCCTCTGTTTAACTGACATAATTCGGAAAAACCCGCGGCGCATTGTTAGCTTCCAATCCATCAGTCTGTCGTGAAATTTCCATATCAAATTAACCACTCTCGGATCGATACCCTTCTCGACCCGACGCAGTGTAACTTTCGATGAATAACAATCTATTTTTTTGGGAATCGTGAAACGCCCTGTTGATAAACTTAACCAACCACTGAAAACCGAAAATAATTTTCCCTGATCCCTTGCACGGGTCAATCGAGACCCAAGGGATCGTCCTAAGCCCGATAAGTCTCTTTCGAGGGATTTTCCGCATCGTCATCGCGCATCCGCGAGATTCAATTTTAATTCCCGGGCTCCGCGCTTATTTCCGGGCTGAAATGAAGATCAGCCTGTGCCCGCTGTACGCGAGTCGAGGATTTTCAGATTGGTCGGCGAGCGCTTTACCAGAAATCGCTCGTCAGAATTGCGTTGAAAAGATATTGGAAATCTTCGATGCCCGTAATCTCGCAATCTGCAGAGAATAAGCTAGGGCGATTCTTTTTGTGTTTATCATTCGTCACCTAGAATGGCGTCTGACGTTTTTATCGACGCCCTCGGGATGGCTGTTGGCGCGATTTATCACGTTGACCGCCGCGTCGCCCATATATGGGTGATAGGACATTAAACAAAATTAAAACAGCTTTATTCGGAAGATGAGTTGTTAACACGTTCACTGCCAGATCGATGCACACGGAAAATTTCGTCTCGAAACGATTGTGAATCATAGAATCTAACATTTGTCGTATTACTTAGTTTTGTATTTTCAACAAAATTTACAAATTCTATCCAGGCTTTAGCCTCATAGAAATGTTCACAAAAGTTAGTGTGGCAGCGAACGTGTGGGTTCTTTCGTTTTTCTTATTGTTGTAAATATAAGAGCTTGGCTTGTTTTATGCTGGCATTATATATAGAAGACGGTTCCGTTTTCCTATTTACGGTGTATCTCTCGCAACAACGTAAACAAACCTATATAGAATGCGATGCACGCTTTAATAGGTTGCTAATAGGCAACCCTGTACGGTTCTCGGCGTTGTTGCTCGATTAATATTAATCGTAACTGATAAAACAATGCCCGAGGAGACGAATACGAATTTGTAGCTAAGCTCAGTACCCTCTAGGCATCCTATAGCTAAGCTGAGTACTTTCTAGCCCCCTCATAGCTAAGCCCAATATTTTCTAGGCCCCCCATTGCTAAGCCAAGTACTTCCTACGCCCCCTATAGCCCAGCTCAGTAGCTTCTAGGGCCCCATAGCCGAGCTCAGTACCTTCTAGTTCCCTTTAGGTAAGCCTAGCCCCCTCCAGCCTCCCATTGCTGAGCCTAGTACCTCTATTACCTCGATACCTCTAAACCGCCGAACATAAAAAGCAAAATTATTTGTTCACCAGTGAACGACCCCATTTGCGGTTTTACCACGAATAAATCACCCCTTTGTACACCAATGTCTCGGCTCGTGGACACTTTTACAGCTTGTACATATTTGATGTTTACGAGGAGTTCGTTTCGGGATAATAGCACTTCGGTCATAAAAATTCCACTCGTAAAAAAGTGCATTATTGCTCTTTGCATGGCACGATGGGACTCGCGGATAGAGCAGATAACACCTCGGTTATCGAGAACAATTCTTTCAGGCGGTTGTACGATATTAGGGCACGGAATCAAAGTGAAACGAAGCGACCCATCCCGCTGTGAAATCAGAAACGGAGGAAGGAGTTAAACTCCGATACGCAAGTCCGGGATGATCTCCTTTGATTACAATTCCCCTGGACGCTTCTTGCGTTATGAAAGTATTGTTGCCGGAAGAACCGAGGACTGGGGAACATCAAAGAAATTCTCCAGCTCTTCCGTAATGGGAGTAACTTTATTTATACGTCGGTTTCGTGAGGAATTTTACTTGCGGAAAATTTAGAAAAGTTAAAGAAAACGGGGAAGTAACAACGATACCTATTTTGCAATGTATAGTGGAACAAAGTTCACGTTTTTATCAGCGACCTGTTTCATGAAATTTCCTCCGAATAAGAGCGCAATTCGTGCCTTGTGTCTCGCATGCAACGAGAGAGACTCTTCTCCTAGAATGAATCTTTCTCCTAGTTCAATCATCAATAAAGAGTCGATTTTTTTATAATTATCACTCAAATATATTTTAAGCTATTCAACGAATCAGAAAGTATATTTTACTTTAATATGCGTACTTCTCTATCTTACTGTGTAACTTTGAAACTCCCTGTGTTGCAATCGAGGGAGCAAGGCGAAAGGGTGGAATTAAGCGAAATGTCATATTCCAAGGGAACTCTGATAAGCCCTGTAATGCTCTCCGATATCTGAAGCATACTTAATCCTAATCTTTTCGATGGAATTTATTTCCCGACTTCCCGTCGTTAAAAACCAATTTCCAGTGAAACAGCCGTTAAACCCCTTGGAAGCTTGCCAATATAATCGCGCACGACACATGGTACGACACATGGCACGTCGATCAGCAAACAGGGGATTCAAGCAGAACCAACGCACGCTGATAATCCTCCCCGAGATACCGTGACCGAGAGAATGCTTTTCTCTTAACGCGAATACGTTCCATCGTGCGAATAGTGCATATCTCTCGGGAATTCAAATCAAACTCAATGAAACTCTTGGGAATATCTGTTCCGACATCGCGAGGCTGGCATAACTTACGATCAGTGATGATAAGATTTGATCCGAAATTAGGTTTAGCTAAATGTGAACAGTATTTTGTGCCAACAGTATTCGAGAAAGTAATTCTATAAATCAGAATTTCATATTAACCCTGTGCACTCGAATGTCCTTTATGAGGGACACCACTGCAAACATAAACCCTTTATGTATGACCTATTTCGTGAAATGAATCCTTCATGTTTGCAGTGGTGGCAATAAAATTTATAAGAATTTATAATCAAGTCTAATAATGCCAAAAAAATAAAAACACGTTACCAAAGTTAGACTATTTTGCGTAATGTGATTCCTGTTCGCGCATTTTGCAACGAGAACGGTTCCATTTTTATCTGATTCATTTTTATCCTATGCCCTAGACCAACAGGCGTTTCACGCGACTTCAGGGACGTGCGGATAGTCGCCAATAAATTTTCTTGGACAACTGCTCGCGTTAATTGTCACGCCTGACGGTTGCTGATATCGTCGAGCAATGGTTAAGTTTGTGTAATCAAACTGTCGCTAATTTCGTCGCTCGAGGCGAAAGCAATTCCGTGCTATGGCTCCTGTTAATAGATGGATTTAGGGAACGGTATTGTTCTGTTGGATTGCCAAGGGTGGCAATTGCAGAGTACATTGCGCAGGATCTGCTTGAGGTTCGTGACTCTGAAGCGCTAGACATTCTCGGCAAAAAGATTCACGCTTAACGTGTAAACAAAGAACCAGGGTTGGACAGTGATTGATCATTGGTTCGGATGATAATTTAGTGGGATTTTATTTAAAATTTTGAGAGAGAAGGAAAAAAGTGAAACGGGCGTCACGCGAGGCAATCATTTTACCAGCATTGGGAAGTAGAAAAAGAAATGTAGGAATATCCTGTCGAATTAGCATGGAAAGCTCGTCAATTCTCAGAATAATTCGTGAATTCCACGAGAACTGATACTTTGAGTTACGAAACGAACTATAAATATAGAGGAATTAACGAGATGAGATAGATCAACATTGGAAGAAGCTAGAAAACTAATAAATAAACAGCTTCGAAGGTGGGAACTCCGAAGGAGAACGTACGGAGTGCTTGGAAGAAAAAGTTACAGACAAATCAAGAGTGAACTGCAAGTCCAAACAAACAGGTCTTCCTGATCAAAGAAGAAATCAAAGACGAAAGACCACGGAAGAAACAAAGCTGAACAAACAGCGATGTAGTGGTATCGATAGAACACCAATTGGCTCCAAAGATAGAAATACTCAACGAAATATAATTTAAGGGAGAAACAACAGTTTAGACTATCGCAGGAGAGATACTGCAGATAAATGGAAAGTGTAACGTAAACGTTGATTTAATTCTGGCCGAGAGAGGTGCGTATTTATTCAGAACCGCGGTGAACCGTGCAATTTTTATTCCATTACTCGGTTACCATTAACCGGGGTAGCCTAAATTTTCTCTCCGAAACTTAACAACTTCCTACACGTCGCATTTACATGTAAAAACACGCTTAAAATATTCTTACAATAATTCCTGTTGCACGAACCCTCTCCAAGTAATTTCGTCGCGCTAAAATAACAAAAAGCGCGAGGAATCCCTGACCCTCTTCGCGAGACACTATCACGAGTTTCGTGTTCGTAAAGCATCGGCTTTATGGTGTCTGATCGCTCTTCATTAGCGGCGATCATATATATTCCTGAATCGCGCGCATCCGTTAATTATCTTGCCTTGCGAGTGGTTGTCCATCGTCATCATTAAAAATGTACAAACTTGGCACTTCTCTCCGTATCTACAGTAAACGTATAAGTAGTAGACGAGTAAATACATAAATAAATATATCTGAGTAAATATATAAATAAATGTGTAAGGCTAGGAATTTTTGTACTCGGGCTCTTTTTAAAAAAATGTTAATGAATACAAGTCAGAAAACATATTTCAAGAATGTTCGTCTGTCTATCGATTAGAAATTGATATATCGACGAGTTCAATTGATAAAGTTTCGTGCACGCGTGGAACATGAAAATGTAAAATGTAAATGTGAAATAAATCAAATAAAATTTCGCCAATTCCTGGTAGATATAGACGGTATAATGAAAAGTAATGAAATGAAGATATTATTTCGTGTTTCCTGTTCTCCGTGAAATACTTTCGTTGTCGGAGATTAAAAGTTCGACAAAAGGAAGTTTCCGGGGGATTGGTACAGCAATATGAAGTTATGAAAACGTGACTTGAAAACGACTCGTGTTCACTTACTTCGTTAAGTGCTTTTCAGAAGTTGTTGCGAAAGTAGATTTGAGTTCGCTACCAGTGTAATACCGGCGATAATAATTTCGAATTACGACTAAACGCGATATTTGACGACGAGAGTGTTCGTTGGCGAACGATTTACTCGAGTAAACCTCGATGAGAAATAAAAAGAAGCGAATTAGATTTCATTGAAGCTTTCAGTGAATATACCTTAGAGTAGAGTACGATTTCTTAAATATTAAGGATTACAGAAAATCTTGTTTTTTAAAAACTGTGTCTCTATATTAAAAATTCTCAATTAATCTAAATGGCGTCGTACGTCTTAATTGAAACTTTTTACCCGCTGTGTACTAAAGCAGTTCGCAAAAATTAATATTAAAAAATATGACGACCTCGCACGAGTCTAGAATTTATTTAATACGACTCGAAAATAAATGTAAACGTTACTACGATTTACTAAATCTAAAATCAGAACAAAACTATGCACCACAAGTCTAATCAAGTGTAACGCACAGCTGCAAACGTATTCACAAGGTTCCCTTTTATCTCGCAGATATGCAGCGATTCTGCGAATGTCTCGCAAACGCCATTAATCGCTTCACACGTTCCAGAGCGAAAAGCTATAGTCTCTGAGCTGCACGATCAGTTAAGACTGCTGCACATACACGAGACGACGTCGTCCCTATATCCATTTCCTACTTCCTAAATTATTCCTCATTCCCTATGTAACGCAGCAGTTCCACGTCAATCCGGTAAAGTAGATGGTATTTGCGAGAGTTAGGCAGCGTCGTATTCGAGAACACCGTACCTCTCGTGATTCCGGTGGAGATCAACGTCAGCCTAGCCTCGGATACGCTTGATACGATTAGGTCATATTCACGAGTACAATCGGAATGACAATGACCCCCTCACTCGAACTATCTTCTGGGTTTATCTATTCCCTTTCCGCGTTAAACACCTTTTATCCTGTTCTTAACAGCTTATTAATTTTTTGAAGGAGTTGTGCAAGCTCTGTGTGTGTGTGTGCTTCTTTTTAACAAAATGATTATTGCCCCTTCCCGCCTTGAATATTATGTATTTCTTATTTTTATGAGCGCTGCTTTATCAGAGCTTTATAACTAATGAATCAGTATTGCAATTTTGTTTTACCTTTAATCTTATTTGTTTGTCTGCAATTTGACTGAATTCTTACCTAGCTTCTGCCTCGATCTATATTCTATTTTTGCATATTGAATATCTGAACCAGAGGAAGGATATTGTTCTAAATAACAACGCTCCTACCGATCACCGAAACTTGTTTATTTGGTTTCTCACCAGCATCGATCAGAATTTTATTTTGCTCCTCGTTCCACGAAAATGAAATACACACACCTCCGTCCGAGCATATCCTCGCGTGAATTTTTGACAAACGAGCCATTCCAGGGAAACTTGAACGTGAGTGATGTAGAGGACTACGGGGGACGGTAGTCGAAATATTTGATATACAATTCTCGAAAAGCTCGGTTTCATTAAAATATTTCGTCCTGATATTATTCTCTTTCAACTGGTCGAAGGGGAGATTAATTTCGAACGCGTGCACGCGAATAATGAACGTGTCGTCAAAGGAAATATATGCATAACCAATTTATTTCGCAGTACAATGCTTGCAGAAATTGCGCGAAACGACGAGAGGAAAATTCCGCACGTCAGGCGAAAAGAACAGCAACTATTTCCCGTCATTGGAAACACTTCCACCGATTCGAGTTAATTGCACCCATTCCAGCTGATCGACACCGCCCATATCGAGAAACCCATGCATGGGCAGAAGAAATTGATCGACCTTCGTGAATTTTTTCTCGAGATTTAAATGCATGTTTTGATCGAAGACAAAGTGTAATCTTACAGGACAAGTGTTGAAGTTAATAATATAAATTTGTTCTTAATAAAATACCGCGTTTGGTCAGATAGGGTTAAGTCTACATTCGACCACAACAGATAGGGACAAGTTCATATTTGACTGATACATAATGTCAAATCTACATCTGATCACGATAAATATAATCGAGTTCATATTCAACTGCGATAGATAAGGTCAAGTCTACACCTGACTGCGCTAGGAAAAGTTCGAGTCAAGATCTGCTGTAGCTTGACAAATTTTAAATATATCTTAACGACAAAAATTTACACATCAAGTCCACTACCCGTACTATAAACTTACGCTTTGTTTTAGATCAAAATACGCACTTAAATCTCGAGAAAAAATTCTTGAACTTTGCCCACAACAACTACATCCTTGAGCGATCCACCACGCTGAATTTGTCTCTGGTCGCAAAGGGGGACGATTCACTCGGTGTCCTCGATTTAAAAGGAATTGCTCGTATCGGAAACGAACTCCCGCAGGTGTCATCTCGTACAAGGATCTATCTTGGAGGCTTACCAACGTTTCATCGACATACGGGGGGCGGGGGGGAGGCATGAGTGTCGGAATGTCGGTAGAAGTGCTTTCCACTCGTCGCTATCGCTCACTTAACCACGGTGTGCTCTTTCCCTATTACCCCATTCTCAGCCCCTCGAACCGAGAGTCATTCCGTCGAAACCAACGAACTACTTCCTGTTCCACCGTCGGGATTCCGAACTCGATTCCCGTCGTAAAAAAACAAGCGCCACCTTGGGATGTTGGGAAAAAAAGAAAGAACGCGAGGACCGCGATAACGCGTGAAAAATATTCCTTCGCGTTGAGGGGGAAAAAAGTCGTGTTGAACTTTGGCAATAAATCACATCGTGGCTCGTCGCTGACACTCTCCTGTACGTAAACCTCTTTTTTTTTTCATCCACGAACGGACTCTCGGTAGCCGTATCTCTGGGATGACGGCTACCTTTCGCCCTTAACTTCCCACGTTAGGGAGGTAAATTAAGTAGGAAATGTATTATATTGAATTTGTAATTAACTTCAACGATAGAGAAAGCTCGGTGTCCCTCGGCCAAGCACCCTAAGTAGAATCTAATTACGAATACAATATATTTCTACTTGTGGGTGCTTAGCTGAGGGACACTGAGCTCTCTCCATTGTATCGCCCTTGTATTCGCCCTGAACTTCCACGTTAGGGAGGAAAATTAATTGAAGTGTATTATATTCTATTTGTAATTAATTTCTACAACGGAGGAAGCTCAGTGGAGAGCTGAGCACGCCAAGTAGAAATTAATTACAAATACGATATACTTCTACTTGGTGTGCTTAGCTGAGATCCACTCTGAGCTCTCTTCATAGAATCCCTAACCCTTTAGTTAGTCCTCTGAGGTGAGTGTGACTCTCAGTTTACCGCAGTAGGTCAGTATGCTTTCCACCCTCGTGGAGAAACTCAGCGTCGTCAATAATTCCTATTCCAAACCACCTCTGGCGATATCCTATTAAATACGGGCATTCGCAGAGCAACTAACTCAGTGTCTCTTCCATCACCTCGCATCATGTATATAGGCCACTAATACACTGTGTTTTGATTTAGTAGCATAGGTCGCAGTGGAAAATGTTAATCTCTAACAATTTTCAGTAATAGAATTTTTTGATAATACAGGACGAAAGATACCTTGCCAACTTATTTTTAAGAGAAGGAGTATCCTATTTGCTTAGCATAGATATCACTTCCCGTCTACCAAGCTGTTTCCTTTAAGGAACTCGAGGAACTCCCTGGAAGCCGCACCTCGAACCTCGATTAACTTAGGATAACACGATTACTCTGCTCTAAGGGAGTTTAAGTTTAAGGGTGAAAAAAATACAAGTTCGCGTTCGTGAATATGGTAACAGATTTAACCTGTTGCACGGCGTACCAGTATTTCGTGCGGATAAGAATTATTTCTCCTGAATCGTGTCTTGTCGTGAATTTCTAGTACTGCGACACGCTCCTGTTTGTCACTAGGGAACTGGTCTTCGTCAATGCGTCAAAGGAGCACGTTTTACGTTGCTGACGTTTAAACGATCCATGGCACATCGGAACGATTTAAACTTGTAATTCGAAACACACGTGAACGAAGTTGTCACGTTTGACACAGTTTACTTGTTGCTTCGTGCCAATTTACCGTGGCTGGAGACCGAGCGAAGAGTATCGCTTCTAGGTTCGAGGCGACGAAAATCACGTGGGAAAATTTGTGACGTGGAAATCATGCACGCGAAATTTCAGAAATATGATTCTGTTATCTCTGTCCTGTTATAAATTTTCAGCGTTAATTTATCCTTTCTGCGACAGGAGAGTAACTTCTTATGGTTCACTTCAGAGCAGAACGTAACAATTGTGTCCTTTCTGAAGGAGTCCATTGTATTCTAGCACTCTAATCTAATTCAAGTATGATTAAAATGATGTATTATTAACGAAACAGCGAACAACTCAACGTTGTTTTAATTTTCCCTAGCGAAGCACTTAATTTACAAACTCCTATCCATTCATAACAA
This sequence comes from Hylaeus volcanicus, assembly GCF_026283585.1. Classification (NCBI taxonomy): domain Eukaryota; kingdom Metazoa; phylum Arthropoda; class Insecta; order Hymenoptera; family Colletidae; genus Hylaeus; species Hylaeus volcanicus. The sequence goes on along the minus strand of NC_071983.1, from coordinate 8,421,979 downwards.
AGCAAAGCTGAACGTTGCCTCTCTTTCTTCCATTTTCATTCGTTTTTTCCTTCGTCAAAGACTATCCCGTTCGTCGCGAGGAAGCAGCGAGATTTTAATCGAAGAGAGCTGGATGCAAGATTCGCTCGACGGGGAAATTCTTTGGGGCGTAATTGAAGGGGAAGGCGAAGCTACTTTGGGAAAATGCCGAGAAAGGCAGAGAAAAGGAACGGTGAAATAAAATTAGGATAATAGAAATAGAATCGGCGCGACCCGGGAGAATGAGAGAGGTAAGATGGTAACGAACGGGGATCGACGATCCTCTGGACGAGATAAGATATCAAATTGAGGGGATTTTCGTTTCAAACGTTTGAGTTTAAATTTTGATACACGAGCGAAACGACACGAGCAATTGGGTTGCGACGAGACTTGTACAGGAAAGTAGTAGAACAGAGACAGCATCGTAAAGGGATTTACTAGAAATATTCAAAATGTAATGGAATAACTTCTGATCGATCAGGAAAAATGGAATCTTTTATGGGACTATTTCATATCGTAATAAAATAAATACGATAGTTAAGTCAAAGCAGACGTACGCATACGTGACAATATCCCTCGAGAGATTAAAAATAAATTTACAATCCTTTTCTCCTTCAGGCTCCATCATTCGCATACGTGCATCCTTACTTTACTTTGAACAATAAAACGCATCATCAACTATTTCTTTTTCGTTTCAAAAATAAAACAACCACGGATGCGAAAGTGTTCCGCGAATGGATCGCAAGTGTCCCGCGACTAAAAACATTCAGAAAACGCTGAACCATGAAACGGTAACTTTTCCACTTGGCTTGTTGAGAGGTGTCGCCCTAACGACCGCGAATAATCGCGAGCATCTCGACGCCATTTCGTACTTTGCATACCGCGAATGTCGTGGCTGATACCAGATGGTATCTTATCTAATCTCGCTGTTGAAATAAAATTTGATGCGGGAATCTTCTCGCGTTCAACGCGAGTATAACGAGAAAAGTGGGACATTGGACCAAGTGTTATGGATGCAAACTGAGAATAGCGATGCTTATCCTCTTCTGCTACTGCTCGCGTTCGTGGTTGCTTTACAAAATCGCTCGACGTATGCTTTCGATATACGCGAGCTATTAATTTTATTTTTACGCTAATTACGCTAATTAAGGGACACCCTGTATGCTTGTTACTGACAGATCAGCTGATTTGAACAATAATTATGGCAATAAAAGGATCAAGTATTACGTTTACCTTGCATTGAAGCGCAACTCTCGCCAGAAACGTTTCCTTATGTTATTTAATATAGATATTAAGGTATTTCCCGTGGGACGCTGTATATTATTCCTTTGAAAGCAGACATTCAGATCTAATTTCACGGGCGAGTAAACACGAATGGCGTCTGCTATATTCTTCGCCTCTTTTACATTCCTTTCCAAGCTTGTTTTTCATAGTTCTTGACTTAAAGCTGACATTTCTCTCGTCAACGCGACGCCTCTCGGCTCTCTTCGAGACAAAGGTCGTTGTTAATTAAGAAAAGGAATGAAAAGGAATTAAAAGTAAGTTTTCAAGAACGAAATAAGCACTGCTCCTAACTATAAAAATTCTCTCAATGTCGTCTACCGAGTAAATAAAATTTAATTGAAGAAAGAAGAAAGAAGAAGTAAAGAAAAATAAGAGAAAGAATCGAGATAAAAAATGAAAGAATGTTCGCGTGAACTTTTTCAATTTAAGTGAAAATGCAATTTAGGAACTTGCTGAAAATTTTGTACGTTATAAAGACAGAAATTATAAACCGTTTAAAAAAAAAAAAAAAATAAAAATTATTGACCGTGCCGTTACTGAGAAATAATTCATTGAGATGCGAAAGTGAACGTAAAGAAGTTGCACAGTAACAGTCAGCGTTGTGTCAGAATCATTTACCGAGTATTACGAATGTATGTGCAGGTATACGTATCGATTTATTATGGACGTGTGTGAGAACAGGAGGACTGTACTTTTAAAGCGAGCGAGTTTTATTTATAAGAGTGTGAAATCACATAACATGACTAATGACACCTAAAGTACCAGTCTTGTATTTGCTTCTTCTTTACATTCACTTAATTTTTGATTTGCATTGCTTTGCATTTGCATTTGCTTAGATACCTCGCCTCATAATTTTCCCATTAGGGATGCCGATATGTAGTCTGTTGGGGCTTACTCGACCCCCTGTAGCTCGGGTACCTCGGGATTGCTAAGCCCGTACTGTAGCTATTATCAAACATACAGTCAGTTCCATAAATATTCGTACCCACTATATTTATTGAGAAAATTTGTTTAATTTGAAGGATGCTTCATGTTTCCAAATAAATTTGTAATTGTAAATATATACATGCGTGAGGTTCGTTCTTATACATATTTATAATGGAAAATTAACTTGGAACCATGAAGCCTATCATTTAAATATTTTAAATTAGCCAAATTTTTTCAGTAGATGTAGAGGGTACGAATACTTATAGGACTGACTGTAGCTACAGCCCCTGAGGGTCTGTACTTTTAGAAAAGTTTAAAATTATATTTTTGAACATGACCATCTCGAAACAGCTCCTTTTAATTCGATTTGTTTAACTTGCACCCAACTTCAAAACGAAACCGCGACGAAATAATAAACCCTCGATCGCCACTTCCGTTTCGACTGTATCGAATCATGACCGCAACCACCGACGCGTGCACCCGTGTGTGAACGAACGTGTAAACACCCTGTCACGTACCTCTGCCCGGCTACGTAATTAAGGTCTGCCGAATAATTATTGTCAGGCCGAAACACTACTGGTTACAGATCTCGTTAATTCACTCCGATACCAGAGATAAACTGCGCACGAGTGCAACCGCAAATGGCGAACGCGGTTAATTCCCCGGAAACGTCGGGTCGGCTTTGTAAAATTCATTAAGGCACTACGTACTTCGATATCCTGAATCGTTAATTGACGGCCTCCGGAGGAGCGTCGGAAAAGCTGTATTTTTGAACGCTTTGGTTCAAATTGGAAGTAATACGGTATAATTGTTCGTGTGTGAGGCATTCTCGGTTATATGAAACTTTAATGTAGAAAGCTTGGCCAAGACAGACGAAGAAAAACACAATAAAATTCCTCAAGGACCCCAAACTAATGTAGGAATATAGGAGAGATCGACTACATACTACATGAAAAGGGGTACGGCAACGCCACCGTGTCGACGCTCTTTGTTTTTGGGATTGTTGCCGAAAAACCGCACGGCGTGATGCATTGTGTGAGATCAGTGGGTATTCGACATTTGAACGGTATAGTGATCGAGTCGACGGAAAGCGGTGCCGCCGAAGGCATTTTATACTTGTGTGTATTGTACGTTAAAAAGTGTCAATAAACCTTGTTTATATTTCTCTTTTTAATATAAACTCTGTCCTCCGTCTCCAAATCCTACACTATTAATCAAACTAACTACAGAAGCTAACCTAACAAGAAAGTCAATAGAATATAAGTCAATATAATCTAAACTCTGATATAAAAAAAGAAGTCTCTTATTATTTTAAGAAGTCGTATGAAATATTTTTGTCTTTCTCCGTTATAAGAAACCATATTTTCTAGTCTTCATTGCAAATAAACCTTGGACAGCCTCCTCAGGGCAGCAAGGAAATAACTTGTCAAATTCCGTTGTGCTTCTACTTTTTCGTTGAACCTTAGTGTCGTCGGAATTTTCACTTGGAATTTCCCCGATTAACGTTTCTTTCCCCGGTCGCATTTTTGCGAAGATGCCTAATTCTCCGCATTTTAATATCCGTAAATAAACATTGAACGTTCTCCAACAAGAGAGAATCGTAGAGAGTAATAGCGTTAACTAACGATCCAACCCATTGCGCGATAATTACCATCGACGTGAAATTTCAGAGAGTCTTTAACGTCAAGATTTATCCGAGTATATTACTTCACCCCTCTATGATTGTAGCGCCCCGTGTGCTTCATCGAGTGGCTTCCGAGAGAATTAAGAGGGCGGTTCGTGATAAAATATTTGATTACACCGCTTCAGGGCGGGGGAGCTAACGCGAGGGGAATTGATAAGATTTATTATTCGCTAATACATCCACGAAAGGAGTTCGGTACGGCGATATTTATTGGACATTCCAGCACGAAATGCTCCACGGATCCAATAAAACACCTGTCGCCAAAGATGGCACACGATGTACTTTGAAGTAATATCGATGAAATATGGTAGCGAACTGTTCGCCTGATAAAATAACAATTATCGCACTATTTAAAATAAACCGGAGGGCCTCTGGTCGAATAACAATATTTCGACTTCGTACTTTGTTACTTGAAGACCCGTAAATGGAACCTTAATTAATCTAACGCAATTACAGTTTGGGAATAGATCGAATTCCTGAATCACCCAGCGCTTGCCTTATTATTATCAGCAAACACTGCTGATTTAAGAGCACCTGAGCCCCGTCGACGTCAAGGTAGTTGTTATAATTTATTTAATGGAGGATTTTAACAAAACTTCACTTGACTTCACCAGTTTTATGAAGCACGATATTACAATATTTTAATTTTAACACAGCCCCCTGTAGAACACAAGCCTGGATATCAAAATACTAGAATACACTTGGATGAAGTACAAATGCTACATAGAGCCTAAAATAATCAGGATAAGAACACGTGATGTTATCATTCGCGTTAGAAGGATTAACGTGTGTTGAAGTACGGATAAATGTGGGTGGCACGAACAAATCTGGCTATGCAAGCTGTGTTTTTGATTCTTATTTGTTTAAACGAGGACAATTATAGCAAGTATGCCTAACTTAAACGTAACTCGACCCTCCCTCTTCGATATTCCGTTTGTCCTGAAATTGTTCAGGTAATTCAGCAAAAATTGTTCGCTCAAGAGGATCCATGAAAAGAGAAACTTTTAACGAACGTAAAAGTTGGACCGCGATTGTACATGGAACCGGTACGATATAATTTTTAATTGAAATGGACACTGCCCTATTCCGAATTAAAATTATTAACGATTTGCGCAATTATTATTCCATAGCTCTTGTAGTAAACTTCAAACTGTACAAAAATATGAACTGGAGATTTCAGAATAATATTAAGAAGTAATTAGGATTTTATACAATTTTTTCTCTAAATTTCATGCAGGCTCTCCATCTTTCGAAAACATTACCACGAATATCTGACTCTGCATAAACTGCTTTTATTGGCAGTCGGCTCTGGACCCTATCGTTATTCCGATGATTCCTCGCTGAGAATATCGCGAGCGGAAATGTCGTTTCGACCCACTTTTCGGAACGATTTAATGCGATCGTTCTTATCGTTTATCGTTGTCACTCGCGGAATATCTGATGCCTAGGCACATTTCGCGCGTGGAAATGAAAACCACCCACCAATTTATCTAACGTCAAATTGAAACACCGCGAACACATTCGGTACGATTTAACGCTTTAATACCATCGATCACAAATGGATAATTCGTTACAAAGGATATTCCATAGTGAAATATACTTCTCCGTAAACAGCAAGTAGAATAACAATTCTTCCTCGCAATACTTGCACGGAATTTGTATTTGTCAGTGATTGAATAGAATTAATAATTACAGAGTATGTGCATGAAAATATCGTTTTTTTAAAGATTTAAAAAGTGATGGCATTCTTCAGTTTCACGCTGACGAGATGTACTGTTTTGTAAATTGTCAGCATTTATCCCTATTTGTGGAATATAACAATGACCGAGAAATATCGAGAAATGTTTCAACGCGCCATCAAATCTATGTGTATGTATACAAACAATGAGTCGGAAATTCTTTAGCTTTCGCGTGACGAAAGGTTAGTCCAACAAATTGTTTCCATTTATTCATATTTCTAGAATGTGGGAAATGTCTGACTGTGAAATATTCACAAATATTTCAATGCGTCGACCAAATATATGCACATTTACGTGTCAGAAATTCTTTAGCTTCTCGGTAACGAAAAGGCAGTTTGACACATTTTTTGCATTTATTCATATTTGGGGGGTGGGGTGGGGTGGGTGGGTCCAGTGGCAGAAGGAACGGCTGTAAAATATTGACAAATATTTCAACGTGTCAATAGATATATGAATATTTAAAAGTTGGCCAGCTCTCTATTTTTTTTCCCACGGCATGAAGCGACATTGATTGCCGGATTCGTGTCGCGAAAATTCTGAAACCTAATTTCGGAAGATTGTATATTGTAGATTACAGAGCTGCGTTTCGTTTAATAGTCGAATGAACATTCTTTTAATACGTCTGCAATCCTAGCAATGATTATCGCCCGTCCAAAGAAAAAGCAATTCCGTAAAAAATTCCTTACAAGAAACCAGTTTCCTCTCATTTTCCGTCTCGCGGCGTATTTCCAGCCTTTTCATTAGTGCACGCTGCCACTGATCCCTCAAAAGCACACGCATTCCCGCGGAAACTAAATAGATCCTCTTACAGTTAACCGAGGCTGAGACTTTAGGCTATACGGCAACCCCCTTTTCCATTTCTAGCGAAAGAGGCTCGAACCGCACCGAGAAATTTCGCGATCAATTTCGAAACTCGTCTCTCCAAATGGGAAAAGGTCACGCGGTACATCATGTTTAAAAATCTCAGCTTTCTCGAAAAGAGGAAAACATTATTTATGGATGGTTACTCTTGGGTGGCGGAAGGAGCGAAACGTTCCTGGTATTTTTCACGGTCGCTTTAACGACGTTAATCGACGTCGAAACGTTATTACGTATTTCGAACACACTGTTGAGCGAGTGTTCCGAGGCGGATGATTTCGTCAAGCCCCGCGAAAGCATAGCGCCTTAATTAATTTAACCGGAAACGGCATTTGAGTGGCTCTTTCCATGGCCGAGTGGCTCTAAAATGTCGTTTAGTGGTAACCGAGGGTTCTTCTCGAGCATCCTCGAACGACGTCGTTGCTAGACCAAACCCCCTTCTCGATCTACGTATAAACACAATTACAATTGCTGCCCGATCGAGACTATCGACCATTGGCGATGTTTCACTAAAATCCCAATTCTATTCGCATTCTCTTCGATTTTTAGGCTGATCAGGGACCCTTACGTACAGAAAGCTCGCCATCTAATGGGAGTCTTTTAAATGGGTTTAAAGGGTCGAGCTGGATAAGGATAGGCAATTGGCCCCCATCCCAATTTTCATTGCTATTATGTGCCGCGCAATGCTTTTAACCCAACATATCATCCCACAAAGTTTCACTCTTTCAGCGTTCTAGATTCAAGGGTTTAGCCTGGGCATTGAGATGCCAGTCAGTCAGGGCTTCCATTTTTACATACATATATGATATATTAATCTAATTATGTTAAATTTCAATAGAATTAAATAATAAATATTCTTGCCAGATTTCCCTTTCATTTTCCAGCATGATGGTAATTTAATTTTTCACGTCACATCGTCCTGCAAATTTTACCGTATTATGCAATTTAATATTACAGTGTCGTTAGTACGCTACATAGGCCAAGTTGCTAAACTGTCTGGATACTTATACGAGGCAGTAACCGTGGGCTGAAACTTCGTTGAATGGATTTATCCTAGGTGCGCTATTGCACGTTGTCGGGGGTTGGTAAGAATTTATGCGAAGAAAACGCTTGGGGTGGTTAGGAACGACTGCAAAATGATCCTATTGTTCTCGGTTTTCTAACGGACAAGGGTCTCCTGAGTCGAACATTTGGTATACAACTGAGAAATATCGCGAAATGCATGCGCTTGCAATAAACAACGAACTCCCTTTATTATTCTCCGTTTTAGCACCTTGTCCCGCGTTCAATATTTCTGCGTCCACGATCTACGAACGCGTCTTTCTCTTCCTTTGGGCAGACGAGTTCATTTGAATTCAGGTTGAAAAAGTTGTTGGACGAAAGCGATCAAAACTTTCTCCCAGAGTCTTTCGAATAAAGTCGCATTACTTTTCGCAAGAATCGTCTCAGACATTTGTCAACCAAAGAGTGGAATCGATTATTATGTTTATCCCTTTCAAATTAATATTCGAACAAACGTGCAGAAATTCAATTTGATCAATAAAATCTTTTGCTTAGAGTTTATAGTTCCTTTTCCATTTTATTTTCTTTCCTTATCACGACAGAATATTTTAGAAGCAAATTAATGGAAACAGAACAAAGCTCGCAAGAGCGTTAAATAAAGATGGAAAATAAATGAAACGATTTGTGTTTGCACCAGGTAGCTCTACGTGCGCCAGTTTTGCATATGCCGGAAATCAATATTACTGTGTGTACCTTCGTATCGAAGCCGGAATAAACTAAGTCTTCCTTTGTATCAACGAATATTGTATTTCTTTTTGCCCCCAATTTAAATACTTTACTCGCGGGAACGTTCATCCCTTTGACGGAACATCCCTTCCTCTTTCCTAGAAGGGACTTCGTATAAAACACAATTAAAAGAAAATTATTCAAAGCATTCTTTCGTTGTCGCAGCAACAAGAAACGGGGCTTCTCTGAAATTGTCTCTAATTTTTCTCGCGAATCTTCGACCATCTACAGTCAGTCCCGTAAGTATTCGTACCTTGTACGTCTGTCGAAGAAATTTGTTTAAATGAAATCATCAGTTTTACGTTTCCAAATAAAAAAAAATGAAAAATTTATTTGGGAACATAGAACCTACCATTCAATTTAGACACGTTTAATAGGCACATAGGGTACGAATATTTATGGGATTGACCGTACGTTTCGATGTTAGAAGATATTAATTTTGTTTCGAGTTGGATAATTGACGTATCGTCTGCTTGGAAATTTCCTTTCTCTGAAATACACGTTCTCCAACTACCGATCTTGTACATTAAATAAAGAACTCGGTTCTTCCTATCCACTCGAGTGTGTCTGTCAAGATCTCGCATGTAGGTCATCCCCCGAGCCCCTCATTTTTCCGCTGTTGCGAATCCACTATCCTCCAAAATCAGAAAGACGAAGCCCGCCGTAAAAATCCCATTTCCACGTACGTTCAGCGAGTTCAGCCCTTTTATTGCGGCAAGTACACCCCGACAATTTGCTGCAGCCTGAAAGCTCTCCCCTTTATTGGATCATGTCGCGTAGGATCGCGCGTAATCTCGGAACGTAGAAATCCGCGAACGTACCATTCTCGTATGACGTCTTCGATGCTCGTTGTTTCGAGTTCCCGAACGAAAGGGAATATTTCATGCGTCGCGAAAGGGAGGCACCGATGGAAACTCGAACAGTATATTTTTGCAAACCAAGTGCCGCGAATTTCCACGAGAAATCGTCCTTGCGCCGAGGGCTGTATGGAAGCCAGACGTGAAAGTAATTATAATTCTACTTTCGTCCCAAAGCGACGCGACACTTGCATATTACGTGGGAGGCTGGTAAAAATTTCATGGGGAACGTCGAAAAAAAAAAACTCTCTGGATAGACGTCCGTATTTCATTAGAAATTCTGCGCGAATTACGGAGACGGAATGAGAAGAATACCAGAGAACTAAAACGCGTTTCTACTTTGGTAGAGTTTATCGACTTTGGGAATTAGAAAATCGAAGTATTATTATTATTATTATCGAGGTCTGCACGTGGCTAAGGAATTTATTGACCTCGCGAAGTGGAAAATTGCAATATCGTTATTTTGATTATTATTAGGATTCCAGTCTGTACGAAGCTAAGAAGTTTATTGACTTTGAAAAGTGGAACATTACAATATTGTTACTATTATTATTGAAGTCTGCACGAGGCTAGGGACTAACATAGGCTTTCCGATGCTTGTAAAAATCCTCTGTAAAAATGTTTTGGATCCATGGAGACGACGTCAATTACGGTAACAGCGATAGCTGAAAGACAGAAATTGAGTTCTGGCATGTCTACGGAGGGTTTCGGTATGTTAGGCGTGACTTTCACAGTCCGATGATCGTAAATGGATTTACGTCCTATACGCGAACGCTAAATCGAAAATCGATGCGACAGGAACGCGTGGGACACTTGTTTGGAACATCCGAATAAAATTTCGAAAATTGAGGCGGAAGGAAGAACCCTTGATCTATTGTGATAGCTACATATAATAAAGTGGGAAATAGAAAAAATTGAAAGAATGGAAGATTTCAGTCAAGTATGGAGTAGGCCATCTGAATGGAATTTGAAAAATTGTAAATTGGGAGAAGGAAGAGCACCTGCTCTTGTATTATAATTAAGTAGGATAAACGTGAAAAATAAAGAAAATAAAGAGAAATCGGAGATTCCTGTTGGGAACAAAGTTGGGAAAGGAGTTTCCCCGGGGACAGGTATTGGAGGATCTCGGAGAAGTGAAGTTCCCCGTTAGATTGGCACCGATGAAGTAACCTTTTCATCCTATGTAAATTTCGTGATTGGCACACTCACACTCGCGTGCCACGCCGCAGCCTGCACACGTGCGGTTAAACTTTCCGGAAGCTATTCATGATAACCCACGAATCTAATTACTCTCACCGACGCATAAAGTTATTAACTGTAACGTGATCAAAATGGTCCGAGTTCTAGAAATCCAGCGTCATTTCCCACGCGTCTGCGTCTGTTACGAATTTAACCCAACTTCGTCTACCCTGTGCTGTTAAAAACAACTAACGGAGATTTTCAACGTTCGCTTGATGGAGCCTCCGCGTACACGCTGACGTAATTAGCCCCGTTATGTTTCCGTATCCGTTCTGTACGTTTTCGTATTCGACCAGAGAATAGGAAGCGTTCTTAAAAGAGGCTTTGAAAATTAATATGCATCATCTAGAATTCTGTAAAGGTTCAGGGTCCGAGTGTGCATCATCCACGATTCTTTAAATGTCCAAGATCTGAATTTATGAAATAATGTTTCTCGAATCCCTTGTTTCCTTTGAATTTAAATTACGAACGAATCGTGGAATAAAACCCTAAGCTACGATATAAAGGAACTGCACGAACTGATTTATACGTTCTTATATCTAGGATCAGAGCTTTAAATTCTTCATATGTATTCATGAGTGTTTTCGCAAGTCGTTCTGGGTGATTCATGCGTTCCAAGGTGAGGTTTCCCAAACATTTTTCAACCATTCTTACTTAAATTCCGAGTCTCTATTGAAATTGTGTTACCGAGAGGAAACGTACAAATGAATAAACGGATTAAATGTTATAAGAGCTGGGAAATGTACTTGGAGTACTTATGGGAATAAAAGTAGCGTCAGAGGACACTTCGAAGGAATAAATGTAACGAGGCATAAAAACAATTTCGATCCACTTAATTCCTCGCATTTAATTCTCATTGGGAACGCGATGTTTCGGAAACTGGTCTGATTCCTGTTGCAATTTCAAAATTGATCCCTTTGTAACACCCTCTGGAATACCTTTTACGTGATCCATTGCTTGACTGGGTGTCCTACTTTATTTCCGACATTTCCTATCGATGTTCTCTTCCATTACAAAAAGGTTTCCATTCGGTTTTTTTTTTTTTTTTTGACAGCTTCGAAGAGCTGAATAAAAAGAGACGATAAAAGATAATAAAAAGATGGAAGTATAAAACTAAAAGATGAATGTACTACACGTTTACTCGTGTAAATACCTCGTTTCTCCTGTCGTTTGTTATTTGTCAAATTAAAAGGTTCCTACACACATAACCAGTTTAACACACACTACTGGGCTCGAAGGAGTTCTAAACAGAAATTCCACAAATACAATGAATAAAGGGAGTAAATTCTGGCCAAGCTTCCTGACCAGTTTTGTTCAATAAAATTCAAGAAAGTATCGCAAGAACAGTTCGACCCAGTTTCCAAACTCGTCCCGTACACGCGTGGCCAATGCGATATTAATCGCGAATTCAATACCATGCGTTCAGCGGCGCAATAATGGCCGTGTCGCGGGCCCAGCGTTCAAATATCTATCGCGACTGCAAAAGGAACGTTTCTCTCATGAATGCACAAAAATGCGAGGAATCGTTCCATAGTGAATTGCCCCGTATCCGAGTTTCCAAGTCCGCTACGTTCGGAATTCCGAATTCACGAGACCATTTGGTTGTGAAACGCGCGGTAATAAGAAAACCAATAATAAGTGCCTCGCGGAATCGTCGATGCTCGATAACCGCGCCTTTTGACGAGACATTGGTTGACATTCATGAACCGACAATCAGAGAATTTCAAACCGCTAACGTTTCCTCCGTAGCGATGGGATCGAGGACCTGGCGAGCATGCTCGAATCCTTAGCTAGATTTTCAGGGAGAGAGAAAGATCTTCAGCTACATTTTCAGTGGAGAAAGAGAGATTCTCAGCTAGATTTTCAGTGAAAGAAGAAGGATCGTAAATTACGTTCTCAGTGTAGAAAGAAGGATCCTAAGCTAGATTTTCAGTCGAGAAAGAAGGATTCTAAGCTAAATTTTCAGCGGAGAAAGAGAAATTCTCAGCTAGATTTTCAGTGGAAGAAGAAGGATTCTAAGCTAAATTTTCAGCGGAGAAAGAGAAATTCTGAGCTAGATTTTCAGTGGAAGAAGAAGGATTCTAAGCTAAATTTTCAGCGGAGAAAGAGAAATTCTCAGCTAGATTTTCAGTGGAAGAAGAAGGATCCTAAGCTTAATTTTCAGTCGAGAAAGAGAGATCCTCAGCTAGGTTTTCAGTGGAAGAAGAATTCTGAGCCCACTCGCATGGGGGTACCCGTTCGCTAAATGGTTCTTTATCCGTACTAATACTACAAAGAAGTAAATCTTGTTTGTGCGTAGGAGGTAATCTCTGTAACTATTTAACCGATTCTAAAAATTTCTTCTAATCTAACCACGCAACTACGGTATACCATATCACTAAAGCCATATATTCGTTGTAGTAAAATTTTTAACAAGTTGATGGCCACGTCACTCACATAGTGTTTTTCACTTAAGCCCGAAAAAAAATCACTGAACTCGATCCCATCGCTACTTGTGTCCAAGATTCGCTTTTAACACCCTGTCAACGAATACGTAATGGCGTCGTGAAGCCAGGCCAATCTGGCGACCATTATATTACGCACCTCTCCGGTATGCACGTGTATACATCAACGAAGCCTGGTGAAACAGGGTGCGCGGGTGTGCCGCATCTCCTGCATTTATGAATACCGCGAGCTGTCGTTATAAATCGCAGGAAACGCCGGCCCCCACCGAATAGGGAAACTATTCATGGAATTACGTGACGTCCGATGATGATCGAACTATTCATCGGTATCCCGTGTCGAGTCAGCCCTTTAAACGCGAAAGGTGTGTTCGAGGTAGTATTGATCAGTGTTCGAGGAGGGCGTACTTGCCTCGAACCTCGTCTAGGCGTTGGAACGAGGAAAAATAATAGACTGGGGATATAAATAAATACATGAATATCCTCAGTCTAGTCATCGATATTGTTATTCGTTATCAGAGACATTGTACAATTTAATAAGTATACATCTCGTTAATAAATTAAAATTATTTAGTGAAGTATTATTATATATTACCATGTGGCCTGGACGTTACATCCATAGAGGGTTAAACAGTCAAGGTACTTGGTAGTAATGTGGTAAAGTGTATTTGGTAGGTGAATTGAAGCCAGGAATTAAAGGTAAACAAGGTCGTCAAGGGTTCCCGCTGGAAGCAAAACGGTTCTATCGCTTCATCCCTCGTTACCATGCAGACCAGACCGAAATTCGTAACGCAACCCGATAATATCTGACTGTCCCTACAAAAAGGAACAAGAAATGTCCAATACAATTTTTCCATACAACTTTTCGTTCGCGAGAAAATCGATTTCGAAGATGTATCGGTTACGCGTGAGATCGAGTGAGAAACTTGGCTGACACGGCTGTCTATTACTCATTATTTCTACTCGCAACGGCGTTGGGGAACATTGACAGTGATTTATCATTATCTGTTTCCCGTCAATCTTACTGTCTTCTAATTACTTGGAACAAGTTACACCAGATAATATCACTGAGAACATTTACAGATATTAACCCAGGCAGCGCAACCCAAATAACTTGTAATTTAGAGCATTAGAGAGATCCGAAAAGGAGTGAGAGGTCCGTGAAAGCGAGAAGCCGAACAGATTGGTGGAAAAAGCACGAAACATGTGTAATGTTTTCTATATCTCTGGTGTGCGTATTCTCCGAAACAATACTGTTAGTTGTACGTAGTTTGCCGCTACACCGACCCTCCTGTTTTTCTACGGATCGTTCGAAGTTTGTCAGCAAAACATCAGGGAATGTACAAACTCTATCAGAAATGCACCAGTTGAGTCCCGAGTTTTAGCATTTATAGAAACTTTACTGTATAACTATGTGTCTGTAAAAACAAATGGAGTGATATTCGAGCAAAAATGTTCCGGCTCTGTTTCGCGAAAACACGATAAAAGCTTATAAATACTCGACAATAACACGATCACTCCACTGCGGACGAGGACCACTCGACGATCGAAAATTCAGCATAATACTCTCTCGTTTCGCGGTAGAGGATTATCATGAATACGTTTTAATGTGTAATCGTCAACTTTGGATTGGCTTGACGGCACGAGCACATAATTGACCGGTCGATAAAACCATCGCGAGATTGTAATCGTAAAACGAATCTTTCTCTCGGATTGTTGAGCCTTAATTAAATCGTTCTTCGTCTCGTCCCCGGAATAATTCGTTAGCGACGCCGTGTTAATTAGGCAAATTCCGTTAAACAGATTCACGGCGCGTCGTTTCAGCTGAAAATAGAAAGGAAAATCGACGCTGCTTTCCGACGCTTTACGTTTGTTATTAACTCGAAAAGGAAAAATCGTTGAAACGACGAGGGTTCTATTTTGAAATTCTTAGGCTTGTATTTGCTATTTGTGAATATTTTGCTAACGCTTTATCTAAAAGGGAATTAAATTTTACGTAAAAAAAAGTTGTCGAGAAATATTGAAATTTGGCTGTTTAACCCCTCGAGGGACGAATTTTAAATGGATTCTTTTTTAACCGACTTCGAAAAGGAGGAGGTTACTCAATTTGACATGTATATATATAGATATTTTTTTTTTTATCCAATTGAATACACAGAAAATAGAGTAATTTTTACATGTAAGTTGATTTTAACACTAAACCTATCGACATTTATTTATGTCTATTTCTACTGTGATCGATTAAATGACGCGATTAGAAGACACAGTTTTCAATTGCAAGTAAAAATATTTCACGTGATTCGAAATCCAATAATAATATTTTAAACAATTGTGTACAGTTTTTATACTGTATCTAAGAACTGTACACAAATATTGGAAAACAATTTCGCTGATCATGCTAGGTTTAGTGTTAACGTACAAACATAATGTCCCACTTTGACTCATTGAGGACGGGTGACGAGATAAAGACGAGAACGTACACAGGGAAAAAAAGCGCCGTACGCAATGCGTGTTAATATGACATATTTTATACTATAATCGTAACGACGCAATGTCAATATCCCTCAAGAGGTTAATACAAAGACCGCCATTTTACGAGTGATCTTCAAACAGTTTTCACTTTAAAAAATCATCTTCAGTTCTATTACGTTGAACGATAAAAGAAAGCAAACGTAAAGACGCGATCTGCGGTGTTGTCATTTCCGGGTGGAGGGAAACCCTGAATTAATTTGCGAGAGAACGAATCGCGACGACAGAGTTAATAGTTTTCAAATCCCCTCGGTGAATATTCGTTTCGAAGACGCACCCCGCTTATTTGCGAAGCGTCTGTCGCGTTAACAGGGACGAGAGGGTAGCGCCGCCGCCACCGCGGGGGCAGTTTGCTTTCAGTGACATTACAACGACGCTAATGTAATTTGATCTTAAGCAGCGTGACCCCGACCAGCTGCAACCGCTACTTTCATAATTAATTTCGCGTCGTGTAACGGTATCACCTTTTAATTAAAAAGGGAAATCCGGTCACTTAGGGACGATACAACGAAAAACGTTTCTCGGATAACCTTGGGAGTGAAGGAAGGGATGGAGGGTGATGTTATTCCTGGGCAACATTTCAAATGCAAATATCCACGTCGAGAGCAATGCTCTCGGGCTTTGCGCGAAATCCTTACCTAGCCATGAAAGGGATATATTTCCGTACTTGTTCGTTTATCTGGGTTGTGGCGGTGTAACAGTACCTATCGGATAACGCGCTATTTATTTTATCGATGCGCAGCTGCGAGCATAGCTCAGCTTCTTCGTTGGTTTAACGGTTCTGTTAAAAATAAAATAAAATTTTGTAAAAAAAAAATAATACTATACTAATATCCACCCTCCTACATCCTGACAGCAAGAATCGAAAGATGAGAATTAATAACTCCCGGTAAAGTATCCTCAGCAAAATCTCATCGAAATAAACCAACGAAATAAACGAAAAATGCATTGAAACGTGCAACTGCATTCTTTGTAAGGTCCCCAAATTGCGAATCGATAATCGACTAATTAGCGTGAAAACTAGGCGCGACTGTGTTCACACGACCGTCGATCAGGAAAATTCCTCGTATTGTTAAGTCTGTCTCAATTTCAGAGGATAACAAGAACGCATTAGTAAAAAATAACATTTCCAACGGTCTTGGTTACGTATGACGTTCAACAGGCAAGACACCCCGGGTTATGGTTCTAGATTACACACGGTTATACATATAAACTCTGTTCGCAGAGCAAACGCGTCGTAACGCCAGTTTCGAATGTACAGAAATCGAGATCTGATATTCCTGTGACGCTTCCGACCATACGCGCGGGTTTACGGGCGCTGTGTTACGGAGGACGTGAATCATTAAAACGGAAGCTACTCACATCAGGAACGTGCTGCCGTTTACGAGTCACTACGTATTCGCTGTATCGATTTTAAAGGGAAAAACGAGAAAAAAAAAAGGGAGGAGAAGAGATCTTAAAGCTCTCTCCGCGAACTGTTATTTCTTCTTCCACGTCGCCGTTTCTTCCTCCCTGATTTCCTGTGGACCCAGGAGTCACGTGTCTTCGAGACCCCCATTACGTGCGCTGTTCGAACATCGGTTTCGAATTACACCGGTCAGCCGCAATTTGAGACAATCGAAGCGGATCGTGTCTTGTTCTAACCGCTCGCGACGGGTATCGCTTTTAAATCGACATGAAAAATATTACACCCGCGACCGAACCTCGTGAATCGGCGCTCTCGTAGTTGTATGGACGCCTGGAATCGGAAATGAGAATATCGAGAATGAGAATGAGAAGGGAGGGTTGAAAGCTGAGAGCTCAAAGAGGAGAGTCGAGAACTAACTCTCTTGTGAATAATCAGTAGCTAGTCGGAATTAGAAATTGTTGGTTCAGAACTGAGTGCTGGGACGTGAAAATTGAGGGCTGAGAGCTCAACGCTGAAAATTGACGGTTCAGAATGAAGCATAGAGCATTGAGAGCTCAATAATGAAAATTAAGGGCTAACAGCTCAAAGCTGAGAATCGACTGTTCAGAATGAAGCATTAGAGTATTGAGAGCTCAACACTGAAAATTGAAAATTAGCACTGAGAACCAAATGCTCAGTTTTGCGTTAAAAACTTAGAGAATTAATTAATGATTCCATCTCGGCAACTTCAGAACATTTTCCATTATTCGTACATTCCCTTCTGTTGTTATGCCAGATAGATATTTCTTGTGGCTCTCTTTTCTTTTTTGGCGTGAGCTAAAAATTATAGCATGTCGCGTCCCTGAAAGGGGGCACGGTATTCTATGGTCGAACAGGTTAAAGATTAATAAGAAGATAGATGTACGTGCTCCAGTTCAATTATTCCACGAGTTATGAGATATTCGTTGCTTCTACATGCGCACAGAATGAGTTCTCCTGCAGCTTCGGGGAGAAGATTGATCGATAACGGACGACTTTAAAAATACTCCTTTTCCCGTATTGTTTCTTTCGAAGCTCTCTCGCGACTAAATTATATCGGCATCGCGGCAGAGAGGAAACCTCGATACACTCGCCATTTTGTGATTGATCATTGCGCAGGAAACATTGAAATAAAATTGATATTTACGTTTGCAAGTCGAAAAATTGAATTAAAACTGCAGGTGGTTAGTACATGCATTATTATTCACGATAATTTACGTATATAAATATGTGAATATTTTTTAACCGTGGCTATAAAATTTACATTAATTTTAACCACCTGCATTTTTCCCTGGATCCCTTTTAAATTCGCGTTCAATCATTTTCGAGATTCCTGCCTGAAATTTCAATTTTCAATAAAACCCATGTGTACTTAGTACTTTTAATATTCACCTACAAAATAAAATAACGCAGGCATTTATTGTTAGTTCAATGAAAATCGATACAGGAACCGAGTTGGAAGCTCATTGTTTGTAAGCCTTCGTGTCACCTCTCATCATAATTAATCATTCATGGGACCATTTAAATAATTATACAATAACAACTATATCGACGTCTATTATTCTGGTATATTATACCACATTATGGAAAATATTCCACAACAGTAACAAAAAGAAATTTTTTTAACGAATACAGTATTGAAGCGAAATTCTTGGGAAATGTGATGCTTTGAAATATTTGAAAACTGATGTATCATGGAATAGAGAATCTCTACAAAGATCAAACCTGGTCCCCTTTAAATCCATCACCTGAATCGTTTCTTATCAATCTTCCCGTACCTCTAAACGGTTTCTGGTTTGGGGACTGTGATTCCAAACAGTCTCAATGATACGCGATTTTTTAACCTATTTCATACTTCGAATAATATCAAATCACACGAAAAGAACCCTGGGTTACGAGGAATTAAGAAAACGTTATCCTAGAACGAAAATGAAATCAAAATATCACGCATACGATATTCAAAAGCCGCGTTGTTCCCTTTAACGTCGACGAAATGGAGCGTGTAATTTCATAGTAAATGCAGCCATCAATTACTCAGACACATAATTATTTCATAAAGTGGACGATGGTAAATTTCTCCTGAACTCCCCTCGTGCTCGTTACTACGTTACCGTGTAAAAGCATTTTGGTTATTCCGGCGATATCGAAATGATCGAAACCCATTTTTTTCAAATACCACGTAATTATCTCCGTTAAATTGTGTCTGTATATCTTCCTATTTAGTTGGAACAATTATTTTAATAAGCTATCGAGGCTCAATCAATCGCGATAATTGGCAGAGTGGCATGAATTATATAACGTTTCCTGGAAGGGAGCTCTAGGATTTTGTTTTCAAATCGACTACAAGTTAATTAGATTATTTGTAGTGATCACACTTAATTAACATCTCCCAATCGTATACCTTTCTATTTACTTGGAATATTAATTTTAATAAGCTATCGAGACTAAATTACTCGCGATAATTGCCAAAGTGCCATGAATTATAAAACGATCTAGGATTTTGTTTTTAAATCAACTAAAAAATAAACTAGCGCTCTTGTAGGGAACACTTAAATAATATCATCTTCCACACTTAATTGCAATCGTGCCTTCATCTAAAGTTCAAAAATCCGTGCATTATTAAAAGCTAAAATCCTAAAGCTCCACTGAACCCTGCTAAACTAACTCGTAACTCTTCGATGCGCGAGTACAAGTTCGTTCATGAATAGTATCAATGAATAATGCTACTCACGTGTGCTGTCGTATTTGATCCCGTTCAGCTCCTCTAGGCAGGGCAAGGTGGCCACAGCACCCGCAGGCGTCCTGGGCCAACACAGCAAAGAGTCCCAGCTAACTTCGCATCCCGATTGCTCCTCCAGCTTTCCAAGGGACAGCCACTCCAGCTCTTGGTGTTGGAGTTTCAGACACTTGATCTCCTCTGCGCTCAGCGACTCGTTCAACTTGTTAATATAGTTCAAAGCGTTCAACACGTGATTACCAGTGTCGTAGTTTGTCTCGTTATCCCGTAGCGAGCCCATGACCGACTGCGACCAAGTTGCCGCGAGAACGTAAACACCACCGTGCCTTTTCCAACCGAGCGCGTTCAATCTCGAAAATTTGAGGGAAGGGGATAACGGGACGGGCCAAAATTGTACACAAACTCGCGCGAAATTTGCTGTCGCAAAAGCACGGGTGACCTTTGCTTCTTGAGACTTTAGGAAGTTTGAATGGGAATATCCGTTGCTTCGGGCTTCACAGAAAATTACATCAAAATTTTATATATATTCGTTTCATGGAAGTATTTCAAGAACCTCTTTCTCGTTAGATTTTATTTTTGGTTCCGTAAAGAGTGCGATACAACATCTATTCTGCGCTATGTTAGATCTCCAGATTCTTTCTAACACTTGGTCCCTTGTGTTTTGGCCTTCACAGAAAATTACATCAAGATTTTATATATATTCGTT
Organism: Hylaeus volcanicus; assembly: GCF_026283585.1. Lineage (NCBI taxonomy): Eukaryota > Metazoa > Arthropoda > Insecta > Hymenoptera > Colletidae > Hylaeus > Hylaeus volcanicus. The sequence continues at coordinate 8,401,746 of NC_071983.1, read as the reverse complement.
TCATGGAAGTATTTCAAAAACCTCTTTCTCGTTAGATTTTATTTTTCGTTTCGTAGTGAGTGCGATGCAACCCTTATTCTTCGCTATGCTAGATCTCCAGATTATTTATAACACCTGGTCGTTTGTGTTTTGGCCTCCACAGAAAATTACATCGAGATTTTACGTATATTCGTTTCATGGAAGTATTTAAAAGGCGTCTTTCTCGTTAGTTTTTATTTTTGGTTTCGTAGAGAGTGCGATTTAAAGCAGGAACCATGCAACCCCTGTTCTTCGTTATGTTAGGTCTCCAGAATTATTGAAGACGCTGAGTGATTCATTGAGACGCTCCTAAATAAACCCTAACTGAGAATATCTTCAAATACTAAATACTCTGTTGATTTTAAATCGATGCTTTCGAGTTGAGAAACCGAATTAAAAACTATTTACTCCTCTGTTTCGATAAAAACACAAACCACCTTTTTACACGGACCCTTTTCCGCAATGTTAACGTCAAGATTTTATACAAACAGTGGAGAGGCGCGAAATAATTTAAACCAAGCACCACATAACTCTACGTTTCGTTCTGTCTAGCCTCCAGAATTATTTACGCGACGTGTCCATTATTTAATCCCACTTTTTCTCTCGCGGAAACACGAATCACCGTTGCGCGTCGACTTTCCAAAATATTAATCTCGAGATTTAAAAGTAACTTAAATCAGGAACTTTACAACCGTAGTCCTCGATATATCTAGCGTCTAAGAATTACTTGCGAGCGTCTCTAGAAGCCACTCTCCGTTACACCAAGTCCCTTTTTGCCGACTATATTACCTATCCCTATCTCCTTCTCCGCGAAGAGCACAAATGTGTATCGTGCGAGCACTTTCACCGAAGACTGTCCAGATTTTTCCCGCGGGTCACTTATAAACCCCAAGTGCCCGACTCGGCGAGGCCGGTGCGACTAGGACTCCATTCCGCTCACGTACTCCTAGAAAAGACACGTGCTTAATCCCGACGGGGTCTGTTTTTTCACTGAACGTCCGACACGCAATTATTTCCCCCGCGTTCTCGAAGAAAAGGCGACCAAAGATATTCTTCCACCGCAAAGGGTACCCTCGAGAAATGCCAGTGATCCCTTAAGACCCTTCGCCATTAAAGGGAGCTAGATTAATCCTTTCAGACTCCTTTTCGGCCTTGTGGCCGAGTGTACCGCTGAGGACCGTGAACATTAGCGAATCTATCGTACCGTATGCTTAATCCTCGTACATACTCCTTCTTCGGCTTAATCTGACCTCCTCTAAAGTTTCCAGTTCATTAAAAATATGCCTGACGATGTATCCCGGCGATTGTTCGAACGTTGAACGTACGTCGGTTTAGTGAACAGATGGGACTGTTATTCGACGGGCTCCTTGAGTTCTTATTCTATAGAAGGATTTCATCAGAGCTTCCCGGTGCTCCTAGGCCTCTTCCTCTGAGCCTCAGACACCCGTTAAATTCTCAGAGAAGCAATCGTGTAATTTCTGCGAATGGGGGGAAATTGAAATTGACTTACGACGCCTGGAAGCCATTCCCTTTAGGAACGAGGGCTTAATCCGCTTTCGGAGCGTTTCTCATTAATACTTCGTAGAATAATATGCGTTCCGCGCGGTACCTTCCCTCCCTGTGTAATTCTGGTAAATCTTCCTCGGATCCTCTCCACCGTACACTGTCATTTATCAAACGATTATTGTATACGCTCGATACACTTGGAAATGTCACCTGGGGGAGGCTACTGGACAAACTCGGAATGCGGTGTCAGTTATCGAACTACCGCCGACGGGATATCAGACAGCCTCGGCGCTAACAGTTGCAGATGAAATTCTCGTCCATTGTCTCCCGAACCATCGTCAGAACTTGTCTGTAAGCGACGAACAAAGAGCCTCCCGTCGACTTCAATAGCTTTACAATACGACGCTCTTGAGGCTATCAGAAACTCCCCGAGAAGCTTCCAAGTTTCCGACGAATATGAACGGGGTGTCTTCAATCTTGACTCGAGTCCCTTCTTCCCCACGTTAATTGCTCCTGGACAAAGGTTCTTGTTGCTCGTCCTCTCGATAGACAGGGAAACTCGCATTCCTCCGTAATCACTGTTCGATTGTTTTCGTAAACTCTGCGTCAACTCAGAGGAAACCGTGAAATCCCCTTAAACCTCTCGACGCTTCAGTTCTTTCCGTGACAGGCCACTCTACACGAGAGTCCTAACAACTCGTAAACCCAATTTGAAAATCGCGTTTGCGAATCCGTTCTCTAAAGCACAATTTTCAAAGTAATCGTTTCCGTCACTTTGAGAAGCTTCCACGTTCGAGATTTAAGGACTACAGCCGCAAATCCCGAAATCCCCGCGCGGCTTTATGTTGTCCCAGATCCTCCACGAGTACCAGCAGCATTTGAACATTCTACGTTTATTATTCTCAGTGGGACGCGGACTGGTCCTTTATTTTTTTTCCTTCTTTTAGAAATGATCTTCTTATGGAGATTATCCTCGACGTTCCCTTGACTAGCCTGTCGTACAATGTTTGTATTTTCTCGCAGATATCTCGGGAATGTTCACGTGGACTCTGTGCACGTGCCAGGTGACTTCCAATCGCTCTCAATTGCGTCCTAGTTCGACGATGGAGGATTTACGCGGAGCGAGCCGGAAACAAGGGGAACCTCGTCGTCGGGAGGGCTTGGAGCGACTGCTTGTCAGAGGCTATCTGTCTACCGGCGAGCGGTGACACGCGACTGCCAGCGGCACGTGCTCCGAACCAGCGGTAGACCTCCTTTCGAAGAGGACCGGCGCGTAAGACTCGGTGGAAGCTGCGTGGCGACTGTCCCCGTGCCCGCTGCACAGAGACGTCCTCGCCTCCTCGCCGGACGCAGGAGAAGGTGCACGTCCACGATATGGATTTTCCCCTGCACCTGGAGCCGACGTGGGTAACTGGCCAACCTGCGGTGCGTGCACGAGGAGGAGCATGCGCCACCATATTCTCTTTCTCCTCTGGGAACGTTCTCTACCTCTGCGTTCCCTGGTTTGCCTGGTTCACCTGCGTTCAGTCACCTTCGAATAAATGTATTATACATGTAAAATTGATTTTTGTTAAAATAAAATAAAGAGCAGGGTATCGTTATCTGGAATTAACTAGTAAGTAATAATTTCCATTTTGCTGTTATTTTACTAAAAGTACTATCGATTTGAATTTATTCTAACGTGATTTTTTTTTTTAGACGATTCACGGGACGAAATCAACTTGTAATATCAATTTTTCTTAAAATAACATAGCCTATGTTACTCCAGAGAAAGCAAGGAAGCTACTGTTAAAATCTGGTATCAATCGGTTAAGTAGCTTTTGACACTTTTGTGTACATACAAACAAACGCTGTCTCTTTACATAATAGTAAGATAAGATTAGGTCTACCAGAAAATTCTGTCCGTTTTCAGAATAAAACAAAATAATAAATTTGTCATACCTTGAATAAACTTTATTGAATAATATAATTTCCACCATTATTTATGACTTTTTGCCAGTGTGATCGCAATTTTTAATGAATACGCGCATACTTGTTGAAACTTGTAACCGAAATGGACAGAACTTTCCAGTAGACCTAGTATATATAATTGACCTTTGTTAAATTAAAATAAATAATAGTATACGATAATCTGAATCCAACTAGTAAGTAATACTTTCTATTTTACTACAATTTCCTATTTCATGCAAAGGGACCACTTATCAAGCTTTTAATATCCTTATCGATTCCTTTGGAATTAAAAAGCCTGTAAATGGGCTCCTGATGAATAGAGTGTCAAAAGATGAAAAGGTTGTGAAACAAAATGATACCTATGTAATTTAATAAATATATATATCAACATTCAAAGGTGTTATCTTCAAATATTTTTTTTTTTAATTCAGCATGAACTTTCCAGACAACTCGATACTTTACCTAGGGTTAAATCGAGTATATGTTTTATCAACATACGATTCCAATTATTTACCAACTCACCTTATTCTCCCCGTTCCACGTTGTGTACTGCTTTAATTTTCTCGCTGAGAGCCGAAAGTTTCCCTTTATTCCGTTCTTGTTTTCGTACTTGTCAGTCTACCGTATGCTTCAGGATCCTGACCCTTGTCTGTCATGCTGTTTCGTTCTCTATATTCCGTTGTACTTCACAACATGTTACTCCGTGGTTGAGTTAGTTCGCCGATCTTGTTTTATTCAATTTGCCTTACCTCCGTTCAACTGAATTCTCCTCTGTTATCCTCCGATATTCTCTAACTTCATCCCTGTTTCCCTAGTTCGTGTTTCTACCCTCCCTTTTGCCCTAGCAACATGCCTTGCGTTTAATTGGTCGACCTGTAACCCATTTTGTTTTGCTTTTTCAATCCGGTAGTTTCATTTGCTCTCTAATTCTAATCCTTCTTCAAGAACGTTCTAACTTTATTAGCGGACCAGTAGCTTATCTTTTTATTTCGTGGATCCTGAAATGTGGCTCTCAGGAAGAAAATGATGAGTCCAGCTTCGCTATCATTCCTTGAAGATTAATGAACTTTGTACCTCTGTTGAATTCTCTGTACTCTATTTCACTCGCTGGTTCAATTAGTCTTCTTATTTCATTTGGAGTTCGTTTATGCTTATCTGTCAAACTGTGTTTTACTACGTCGCATATATTTAAATTTCTTTACTTTGGTAATTTTATATCCATCCTATTACTGGCTCAATATTTTCTACTCTATTCTTAACGTACTTTTTCGTCCCTATCTCTCTGTTTGAAATTTTTTCCCTGTCCCTTTTGGCCCAACAACATAGCTATCCTGGGTTGAAACGATGGGTTTATCTTAGCATATACTCTCTATGCCAAAATGCACAGCCTTGCACTCGCTAGGAAGTTGAGAGCGGCGAGGCGTTTTAGTTGGGAAGATCGTATAAACATCAAATTACTAGATACGTGTAGTTCGATGCTATCTATTTCATAGCATTACATTCGCCAAAGTATTCCATAGCAAACACTATACCAACAATATTACAAGGTTTCTTCCGCGAAAATTTAAATAAATTCTTCTCGCCCCTGTGAGAAAATTGTCTTCAATTTTGTTTAACCGCAACTTTTCATCCTCTGAACATTTTTATTATTTATGCCTTTATTTCTTTTGCGTAACATCATCAGCATCCACCTTTCTTCTCTTCTCTCTTCAAAAATTCCCAGCTGATAAAACCTGTCAAAAATTAGCAATACTATTTTTCTCTCGTCTTTCATTGGCACAGATCTCCGTGCAATTCTTACCGTCGCAATATTTTCCAAATCGGCGTGAAATAAAAGAATAATACGCCATTGGGTTTATAGTCCAGCTCGTTCTCGTTCTTCGCGTGCAATATTGTTCATGCGTTGGAAAAGTGATACTCGAACAGTCGTAACCTACCGTTATCGATTGAATTCGTATCCCTGATGGTTTTTCTCGCTTCTTCTATAAACTTCTACTCTGTTCATTCGGTGGGTGTCCAGTTATTCCAATCTTGCAGCCACTTGAGATGGGCTGTCCCTCTTGGTTAATTATTATGCATTAAAAAATAACTTCAAAGTCCACGTGCAATTCGCATCAACGTGGGCGAAGTTGAGTATGGCAAAGGTCGACGGAACTTCTTCCAGTACCCTTGGCATGGTGGAAAAGTTTTCTAACGTATCCAATATGCAAAACGCGACGTTAAGTTATACAGAATATTTAATTAGACGCCTTTGAAGTCGTGGAAACCAGATCCTTCGAATTTCGATTTGTAACGTTTCGTACAACTCTAAAAAAGGATGGACGAAACAGTAAATCGGAAATGTGAAAATGGGATTTTTTTCCATGAGCTTTCGTTTTCGACATAACCGATTTAAACTGAAATTCGGTTTACCAGATTCTGTTACAAACGTCCGCCATGTTTGTACGCAACGTACGCGGTGTTCTGCAGATAAAAAGTTTCGTGTCAATATTGGTACGAGACTGCTTTTTTTCAGGTGCCGAGGTTTGATCTTTCAAATGTTTGCCGTTAAAGATAATTTTCGTGTTCCGAACTAGGTTAACGAGACTTCTACTGTCCTCTGGCTTTGTTACCGAGGAAGGAGTTTATTTAAATCTATTCAATTGTCCATGGAGGACTAGAAGCAGAAAATTAATTCATGACTCTTATTATTTGAAATTAAAAGAATTCTGGGCTTCGAGTAGCGTATGACTGATATTTAAATATAAACACACTGTAGGTCCTGAATAATTAATGCAGGATAAATAAATTCATATTCAAACCGTGACTTCTACAAAATATAATAAAATACTTTAGAATAATAGCGAAAAGACCTCCCGTGATTCCCTGTACGCCTGAAGAAGAACTTGATTGCAAGACCACTGTTCTTACTTTCCAATCTTGAATGTCTCCCTAATCAACAAATCCCTACAAATAATCGACACCCAGTACAGTGTGTCCAAATCGCGCGAGAATTTTGCATTGTATTTGCGCGCGACGTGTGCGCGTTTACATTTGCGTTTCACACAGAGAGACACGTCGCGCGACGAAATATCTGTTTCAGCTTGTTTCCTTTGTTATTCTGCTTTCGCGCGAATCGAGGTAAACAGAGCGTAAAACGTTCGACGCGATTGAAAAATTTTTCACGCGATTCACCGATCGATTTTCACACCTGCGAAAAGTTCGCGTTTATCTAAATGACGCTCTGCTTCGACGTTTTGTTAAAATCGTCCGCTAAATAAATCCATAGAGCTACCTTAAATAAAAAAAACCGATAGGACTAATGTCTTTATGTTTCCTCCGTCGTTCGATTCGTGCTCGCTCGTCGACGTAATAAATTATCGCAGTGGCTGGGCGAATGGTTAATGCCTCCGAGGGTGGTTTCACGGTGCTCCTACCGGGGCTACTTTGTCTTGCAGAAGAAAGTACCTTGCGAGGGAAAACCGCGGAACCGTGGTCGAGTGTTCTCTTCATTTCTTTTCTAGGTGTAGAAGAGGTCGCCCAGAGATACTTTGAAGAACACTGGGAACCTCTCCACTTTCGAGGAATAAATTTCTAAGGAAGATTTCGATTTAAAAATTAATCGTTTGGCAACGTTATTTTGTTAGAATTGAATATAAAAGTGTAATTTCTATTCTCCTTCCCTTTCATTTAATATAACTCTAATACCCTTCCCTTTCAAATGTAATATTTACTCTTTCAGTCGTTTTTATCTCTGGCCACCTTCAGCAATAAGTAGATGCATAATTCATCGACAGTAATAAGAAAAAGGAAAGTTATATTGAAAGGTAGTACGAACAAATATATTCAAAGGCGAGATATTGCATACCAGATTGGATTCCACTCTGTAACCACAATAAAAACCTGAAAAGTTGCTCTACCGGCTTCAAGAGTTATTGTAACAAACTCGTTGACAACTTTGCAGATAAATTATACGCTTCTACAGCACGGGAGTTATATTCTCGCGATTTTAAGAATTCATTCCTCGGAAACGGAAGGAAGGCGCTCTTTGCTACTTTCTGAAGTTGTCCTGGACCTCGTTCTCTACTTAGGAAGAATAAAATTAGTACGAAATTCGATGAGAATTTTAGTATTTAGCTAGAAGCATTTTAGTAACTTAACCCTTCAATGCCATAAGTTTTAAATTTGATACCGGACTTTTAAATCGAATTGTAAACTTGCAATTGGTTTGTTTTTAATATTTGGCTGTATGTATGTTACCATTGCATAATGTTCTTTTGAACAAAAGTTAAAGAAATAAACGTCAGCTGTCCAAATTGTTCAAATACTAAATACGTTGATAATTTTTTTCAATTTAATTTGGAAAATCAAGCTTCTAAGGGATAATTAATCAACGAATTTCAAACATGTAGATGTAATAAAAGATGTAAAACATGAGGAATATAGTACGAAGTATACATAAATTATCTTTAACAAAACATAAATTTTTTTAAAAATGTATTCATATTGAATGATTGGCCAACCGAATTCTCATTGAAAAGTCGATTTCTATCGCGGATTTCAGATAAATACTTATCGTCGTGCGACGGTATCGAACCTTGCATATTCTATTTACTCATTTATGCCAGATTACTGGAAAATTTATTGCATTCGGAGAACGCAAATCGTTTATGACGTACGGCAGATTGATTGAATTAATTACGTAAAGTTGACCAGGGAATACGTTAATTCGCGTATGTTTTGTTGGGACGTATTCGATTAATCGCTTGGAGAAATAATTGGAATTTCGAAATTAGGTCTTTGCTAAAATCTGTTCTAATCCTTTCCAAAGATAATTACAAACTTTCGTTAGTAAGCCGTTTTTAATCGATGTCGTTACAGAGGAACATCCGCCGCTCGGTTTCACAATTAGTATGGATATGGATTATTGTAAAATTTATCGCAACTTGGGTGACATTAATGGTTTTCGAGACACGTCCGGTTGATGTAATAATTATATAGAATCCGGCGGTGAACTCGTCAAATTTTACACATTTCCATGGACGTTTTAATTAAATACTCAAAAAGTAATTGGAATATCGAAATACGAACTTTTCTGGAAACCTTATCGAAGCTATCTATTAAATATTGTGATTTTTATATCGAGAGGTTTCAAATTGATGCTGTTTTATATTAACACTAAAACCACCATATCTCGTATCTCTTGTAGTTCCTCCCTATAACCCGAACGGGGCTTTACGTTAATCTCATTTGCATAAAGCTTATCGCCAGAGAAAAGATATTCTTCAATTGCACGAAGTATCATAAACATAGAGAAGTTTCTCCCATGAATGTTCTCGCGTTAATAAAGATTAGCTCTCATTGGTAAGTTTAATGCACGGAAATTCTACATCTTTGTTCTATGCTTGCGCTATATTTCATGTTTCTCCATGGGAAAATAAAGTCGACGATGGTAATGGCGTACGTAAAAGGATTGCGTGACCGAGATTACGAGTTCGAGATGACGAGGATGAAAACGGACGATAAATCTGAAGGAAAAATAGACTTTGGAAAATTCCGAAAGCAAATCTGTTTGAATATGGAGGATGACCTAAAACGAGTATCGACGAATTTAGCTTGGGCCCTATATACATAGATACCGAACTTTAATGCATGTAAAGTTAAATCTATCGATGCTTTTGTTTGAATCGCCATATAGAAACAATATCTCTCAAATATTTTGTTATTTATTGAGCCTTTTGAAAAAAAAACGTTGCTTTCGAAGCAATTTATTTTTGAGAAAACGACGAACGAAAGTTGGAATTCGACATTGATCTTCGTAATTGTTTAATATGAACACACTTTTCGAAGGCAACGAATGCTTTTCAATATCGCCTTTTCGTCGATTCGCAATATTTGCAGTAACGATGAATATTGCACGAAAGATAAATAAATCAGAAACCTATTAAACGCGTGATTATATTTGCTCTTTCTGTAATACATAATCAACGTCAATGGAAACATTGAAATAAAAATAACGTTTACTACGCGTACGCGGTAACTTTGTAAAAATCGTCGAGAAATATTCGTTCTTTCGCTACGGTCGAAAGTGGAGTATAATATTTTCCATGGAAGATTTCCTAGCAATTTTTAATGAAACTTTGGAGTATCCTGTTTATCGATACCATGCAGCGTCGTGTCTACGAATTGACAGGGCATTAAAATGTTTCACACCGGTTCGCTTCAAGTTAAATTTACGTCAATAAAATAAAAATCAAAGTTGCTTTTCTCTCAAACGAGGCAGATCAGCGGAGTCTTAATTAAAATCTTCATTGCGTTCCGCGGTAATTGCACCGTGAGGAATACGGTTAATAGTCTTACACCTGTATCAGACTTACAAGTATCAGGAATATTTACATTCAAAACGATATGTACTAATGTGTATATTAGTACCAATATTTCAATATTTATATAAGCGAATATTCAAGGCGATAGCGGACAGTGCCTATTTAATTCAGCTCAAAATTGTATAAAAAGTAAACCCAGTTTATCGTAAATAATGTTTACTTGGATCACCATTAATTACTTAGTTCCACCATTTCATAACCACCATCCAGAATCCCGTTAATTTTATATTATTATTAAAAAGGAGATAATTACGATGAGTGACTCGATACTCAAATGAAAAAATAAAAAGCTGTGCTAGAAATGTTATGAAACTTTCTCAGCAAACTGTACGTGGACCGTTCTTATTGGATTCTCAATTGGTCGTATTATACAATAGAGGGTTAAACAACAAAATTGGTTAATTATGTGGTTGCTGGAGAGGAAGCAAAGCAGTTGTCTTGAATTCTCAACAAACGAATCAGAGCTCAACGGAGCTCCTGTCGAAATTAAGAACACCGAGCCGCTGGCTTTACCTATTTAATCTGTGCTTCGTTTTCAGGGGATTACCCGAAGACGGTGGGTTATCTCTGCTCGTTTGTAAGGCTTAACAAAATAATTTGTCTACCGCCTCAAAGACGAGCTTCTTGATTCTCGTTGGACAAATCTAGCAGAATATGTACAGCTGAGAACTTGGCGAACCCTAAACATTTTAGAATTTTCTAATCCAAGGTGAGGAGTCACTTTCAACCTGAAGACTTTCTTCTTTAAAGAATAATTAGTCTTGTTTACTTTACCACATATTAGGTATCTTTAGATATTTTCTAAAATTCCCAAGTATACTCTTCCTACCATTAGTCATTACCTTGTATTTAGGTATTCCTCGTGATCGTGTGCCCGTTAGGACAGTAAGCTGATTACACATGTATTCCTTGCGGGGGACTTGTTATGCAGCGAACATGGCGTACGTAATGAAGATTTTAATTAAGACTCTACCCATGTACCTCGTTAGGAAGAATTGGATTTAAACTTCATCCACAGTTGTAATTCGCCAGCGATGATATCAATATTGATCAGTGGCAACCGAATGTTCGGAAACAAATTGCTCCAGAAAGTACAACGATGAACTTCCTTCTTTCATTTATTTTTACCTCTTACCTCCGGGATGCAAATTTCAAACGATAACACTAGAATAACTATTATCGTAAATCCAAGGCGGAATAGACTTTGGAGTAGCTCCGAAAACGAGTTTCTTCGCAGTTTCTACCAATTACTGCTGCAATCGCGTTATTTAAACATGAAATCGACCCTGAATTCACGAACGGTTTGGATTGATTACATACCGCGAGGTTTCTGTTCACCTTATACAACCACTTTTAGAATTATTTCTCTATAGATACCATTTCCTGAGCCATTTTCGTTACAAGAATTAAAAGAGCATTTTTATATCATTTTTACGTTGACGATAAGGGGTTATCGTTTATACTTTTAATAATTATTAGACTGCGGATTTTATACACTTACGTATTATGGTACAGTAATATGGTAGAGTAATACAACAAGCAAAAAATATACATAATGTATGTTGAATATATTCTACGATTAATATAATAATATTGTTTCGTTTTGCATAAGTGCACATGTACTATATTAGCCTTGTATCATAAATGCATCAAATTCGCAGTCTAATAATTACACGTATATTTTATACTTTATCTCAATCCCCTCGATAGGAAACGCGAATGCCAAGAATGTTTCTCCAGAGAATCGAATTTAATTCGCGGAGTGATCGCGCTGGTCCGTTCAAGAAGAAACGTCTCCAGTGGAACAGACGGTTCATTTCACCTAACGAGACGAAATTCAAGATTCGTATCGCAAAGGTTACGTGCTCCTCGTCGTTTCGACGAAAACCCTCCCGCTTTATTCGTCTAGGCGAAACGTCCAACAGGAAACCGTAAATGCGCGACCGATCTGTTCGAAATTTATGACCGTGGAGGGAGTATTGCTTTTATTGTAAAAACCACGCGGATAAGAAACGAAGAGAGCTGTTCGATGAGCGATGAGCTCCTTCGAGCCACCGACTCGAATCCGAGAGAGAAACATTTTTCAGGCAAATAGCATGGAAAGATCGTCCACCGCGACCTTTCCTCAAAGCACCGAACGGTCTAGCATAAAAAAAAAAAAAGAGTTCGTAACACGATTTATCATCTCGATACCGGCTGTCGAAGTTCGCCTTTGCAGAAAGAAAGTTTCTTAACTTGATTAGTTCTCCCTAAACCGTTTACGAGACGAGGTAAAGTCGGTTTGAAGTCTGGGGACACTTTTAGTATCCCAGAATGGTCTTCGTTTAAATATTCATTCTGTGTGTACGACAGGATTGACTTTCTTTCTGGAAATTCTTCTTTCATCGTGAGAGCTTTCGTGTGTTGGAGACGTTCCTTGGAGTCGCTTTGACATCCATAAATATACAATAAAATTATTTTATATATATGTAACTTGGTATCTTGGCTATTAAAATGGGATTATCATACTACCATCGAGACCAATTTCTATCAAAATTTGACGAGGTTTGAGATTGAGCTTAGGTAGGCTAAATTAATTCGGTACTACGTTAGAACGGTTCAAATTAGAGAAAAGTGGAGCAGATTAGATTGAATTCCAAGCCACGAAAATTTAGCATAATAAAGGAGATTGCCCCGCGTTAGGTCTGAATTTCAATTGCGACTGACACTGAGACTGGTATATTCGTTCTCGAGGAGCAACATTTTATGAGCATTCATCATTGGATTAATCGTCGCATCCAATAAAGAACTTCCTCTTACGATGAACATTCATCGCGGAGTACCATTACGACAAATAGAGAAAAGAGGAACTAATGGAGCGTGGTCTTCGGAGGATCGAAATGCAAGATTTTGTGGCGAGGAGGTCAAAGAAAATCGTGTACGAGTCATTTCGCGCCACATCGATCACGTTTGGCCTAGATGTCAAGGATTTTGTTCACGGTAAAACATCCTTGGTGTACCTACAAAAATTGAAGTGATTTCAGCCATCGATCTCCCATTCTAAAAACGATTGAAAAAAAAAAACGCAGACTCTCGAAAGAGATTACAATGAAATTTCAGCGAAACCTATTTACCTGTGCCAGAAGAACATTTCTACGTTGAAGAGGTTTGCTGTTCTAAAGTCGAATTTCAGTAGTACAGCCGGCGACATAGCGCGACGCCTGGCCCTAACCGTCGCGTGGTAAAAGTTCCCGAAAGCTGGCAGAAACTAAAAGCAAGAAAAGGAAAGCAAATTATTCTAAAAAAACAAATATTTTCGAGGGCGATGTACTACTTGGGAACAAAAATAAAGTCCTAGCCCGCCGCGTGATGAAATAATGGAGGAACAACACGCTGCGGGCGTATTCGTACGTATTCAGGAATGTTCCTCGCTTATGAGTCGGTTCGCGGTTCTCCGAGGATGCCCAAAGACAAACAGCGACGAGCGAGTCGGAGAAGGACCGATGTTACGCATGGAAAGGCCCTCGAGCTTCGTCGACCTAGAAACGGTTTACCGTCTACGTCAATGCCGAGCAAAAGAGAACGGACGATCGGAGAGAGACGCAGGGACTTTTTAAAGCTGACGATAAAAGAAAGGATCGGCCATCTTCCTGCGTCGAGAGTCTCGCCAAGTGTTATTTTAGAATTAAGGGCAACTGCCACCCCGGTGCTCGTAAACTCCGAACGCTGGACGATATGAAAAAACATATATCACAGAGCCTAGCTCGTTGAAAGTGATCCCAGGTCTTCAACAGGTGAGGGGTGGGTGGGTGGGTGTCCAAAATGTTTCGAGAGCCTCGTTCGAAGTTTGATTCGAGAAACTTCCCGCGCTCGGGAAGTGAACTTGAACTTAGGACGAGGAACAAGATTTGCAGGAACAATAAACAATGCATCCATGATAAAGTCGATGATAAGCTCGCGATTAAGGAAATTGGCGGTCGAACTGAGTCCAATGTAAAATTTTCTTTGGGAGTTAATTCCAAGGTGATTAAATGCTGTTGACTGGAAGAAAATTACTTTTGTTAGATACACGTGTTGGAATTGTGCTGGAGAGGGGTGTAGAGTTACTCATAATTTACATACTTTCAAGGATGGACATGGGACAAGAAAAAGTTGAGAACTACTGGGCTAGAGAATCATCGAAATCACGTGTTGATGTGTCAAATCAAAACTGATCAAAACTTTTTTTCGTCCGCCTCGCAATGGATGAAGAAGGATCTCGATTTCCCTTTGTTTATTTGCCTCGAGTCACCTTGCCCAACTCGGTTGCACTCGCTCTACCGCACACGTTCATCTCATACTCTTCAAGTGTTGGGTCTTAACTGGTAAAGTAACGTTAAAGTGACCAGTTGATCACACTATCCTTCTAAAGTAGTTGCTCGCTTTAACAAGTACTTACTTCATTGAGAACCTTTCTCGCGTCATCTAGAAAACTCATGAATTGCCATAAACTCCTTTTCACAGTAAGAGAAACGATGAAAATGTCTCCATTCGCGAGAAACGATTGCGAGGCACCGTTTCCGTATAAATTCTCCGCTTCTAAATGGGGGATTCCCTGAAATTGGACTAACGATCGTTCACGGTTCGCGGGAAAGCAATTTTCAAGCGTGACTTTAGTACGAAAACTTTTGATTTATTCGGTAGAAGTTTTGCCTCCTTTTATCGAGATAATGAAGCGGAATATTAAAGAGGTCACGAGTTAAATTTAATGCGACGGAAAATTAGGAAAATGAAAAAATTACATTTAACCTAGAAGGGTAGCAGTCTCTTGTGCGAGAAGGACGCTACATAGTAAACCGCCATTCAATGTGATGCACGTGTGTTCATATTCACGGAAATGAACTCTAAACTAGTAACGGAATTTATAAGTTATCTTACCTGGTAGTGAAAAGTGGCGTAGAATTCGATCTTCGTTCACGATGAGGCGACATCGATTAAATAATGGATTTATCTAAATAAGTGCTTTGCCTGTCTCCGTTTTGACCTTCTCCAGTGGTTTCTACGAAATGTTCATAATCGCGACGTTTACACTAAAAATCAATGGAACGACGAAACCGACACGACCCGTTGGTAATCCGTTTTCCACTGAAACCATTAGCCAAAATTTGAAAATTGCCGATCATGATTGAACTACTCGCGTCGGTTGTTAACCGTAATCTCCCAATCAGCATTTCCCGCGTCCCTCTAGCGCGCACTAACGCAAACATTGCGTTTCCAGAAACTCTACAGACCTCTAAGCTTTATTTAGAACTTTTAGTGCGAAAATTTAGAGCACGAATCTCCAGACATTCTTCCTTCGTTATAAAACACCTTGAAACCTGCAAAGCAACACAGACAGCGTAAAATAGAATGTGACTGACGCTATGCTTTTAAATTTCGTTATGCATTGTCGATAATGGCGCTTTAATGATGCTTCCATTGTTGATAGTGGCGCCCTAATGATGCTTGCATTGTCGAACTATCTTTGAAAAGGATTACCATCTCTGGATCACTGGCAGATAGTACTATCAATGACTACCAGTGGCGTTGACTATCACTTCCAGAGCCCTAAAGGACCAAGATTTGAATTCAACGAAAGGAAGGTGAACATGCGTTGTTTTATCGCTTGTAAAAGTTTGATTCAAACGCTTTAAAAGTGTTTTGTATGGCTGATTCATAAAGTTCGTTTAAAATCCATTTTATTATAATTTGTTATCTGCAGTCACACATTTTCGAGCGGCTTATGGGTTTTTTGAAGATGTCCAAGTAAATGGAGGCGGCATTCTATCCGTAACGAACTATTGTTTACGTATGTTTTGCATTGTGTAGAGCACGTAGAGCTCTCGACAAGCGACTTATCTTTGTCAAATATTAACATTGTCAACGCAATCTTGGTGTACCGTAGAACGTATTTCTGTTTCCAAGAGAGAATCATTAAAATACGTAAGACGTGACACAACTTTTTACGATAGTCTCATACCTCGATAATAAATAAATATTATTCCAATGTTTATTGGTTTACAAAATTACAATACTCTTGTTATATACAAAGAATCATATAAATATTAAAGTAATTTTATTATCATTCTTTTTTTAAAAATAATTCCAGATCTCTTTATGAACTTAGAGTATACTTCGATTTATATTTACTCTTCGAGGGAAGTAATTATGCTTTTGGATAAAAAAGAAATTCTATTATTTTTGTTGTATACATAAGGCCTGTAAATTAAATATAACGTATAAAATTAAAAATAACATTAAAGATAGAATAATAAATTTCGTAAGTACCGAAATGTTTAATACTAAAAAGTCCACATAATTATCTATTTCACGTTCGAAATGTATTCGAGAGATGTTTATTTTACAGCCTACACACAAGAATAGCGCATTTTTGTCGAACGAATTCTACTATAAAAATATAATATGCAAAAGTACTATCATACAGGCTCTTATTTAATACCTTCAATCTAATTAAATGTATTCCCCACCAAGTTTAATACATCTGTACATTATTAACAGAACTATCTATCCGAGGATAGTTACAAACTATCGAAATTCTTAAACTTTTCTTTGTCGTAAACTTCCATGCCCTCAAAACATTTTATCTTTATGTCAATAACACAATTAACGATTGTAAAGCAAAAGCAATCTGTTCGATTAAAATATTTTTCACGACAGCTGCAATACATCACAGTACATAATTTATTTGCTGTAATTAATTATTGCAAAATACTTAAGGTATGTCCGATCACGGTTTATTCGCATCGTCTTGTGACTCATTTTCAACTTCGTCGTTACATATACACACCGAGTCTGAAATATTTCCACCTAAAACAAAATATGTTCATGAGTATGTAACACTACATTGTGTTTGCTCCGTATAGAGGAAAATGAGCGGTAACTTGTTTCGACGGTATCATACGAATAATGTAATCCAAATTTATTCAAAGATAATATTACTTTCTTTAATATCGCAAAATTTAATTTTGTATAGGTGAAAAGCTGTTTCTAAGAAATGTTCCTTCCCCTTAAAATAGATTATAGTAATCACAAAGAAACAACAATCACCACATTATTTTAAAAATGGTTTATAAGATCAACCACAACTACTAAACATCTAACAGACATCATTACAAAAAACCATCTAACACTTCCAACCTGTAACATTATAATCCATTTAACTTTTTTAATCAGTATAAAACTGATTCAGTCTTGGCATACTACAAAGTTATTATATAATAGTACCACAAAAAATGAAGCACAACAATCTAAAAGGGTATTAAATTCAGTGTTAGTATTAAATAGATACTGTTGCCTATAGCACCTTACATGCAACTAATTACCGTGCAGAAACAACAAGGCAGTTCTAAATTGTGTTTACGTGAAGTGATGGAAAATTGTTTTTGTTTTAGTAGGCAAGCTTCATCAGTTTTTATCTGACTCATAAGACAGACATACGATGATAAGGCAGAAGCTATAATATTAATCTCACACATACTCGTACAATGTTTTGATGCACCCAATTAATAAAGCAATAAAATACAATGAAATATTAGCGTTATCGTTGGAAACTCTTATTCAGTTTTAAAACTGAATGAAGGGACCAATAATAAAACAAAGATAAAAAATCGATAGTTAAAGAGTGTTGTTCCCACTGGAACAAAATTAAGCAGGACAAACGAAAAATATAAGAGAATTGTAATTTACATAAATCAATGTAAATTAAACAAAATTCACTCGATAATCAATTTAAGTATTTCATAGTTATTACAGCTTCCAAGTTTTGTCGATAAAGTTTGAATTAATGTAAATAATAAAAATAAAACATTTCAATTTCTAATTAATTTATAATGTGGAAATGGAAAATATAAATTTTAAGAGATTTTAAACTAACAAATTATTGTTAACTACAAAAGGACTAACATTCAACTTATACTTTTGTTACGATGTTTCAGTTCATAATCGATCGATATGATTGAATATTAATAAATAAATATTATTTTAGGTATTGAAATAATTTTTCGAAAAGAAATATTAAACTGACTATCGTAATATATAAAAAGAAATATGAAATCATGAAAATAAATTATGTACCGGGTATACAGCACACTATCAGGGAAGGCCCAGTGATGTGATTTATAAATGCGTTGATTCAGCTTGCCCATTATTCTTAGTATCTAGATATTTGTCTGCAAGAAAGATGTTTGCATATTATACAAAATTAACTCCATATACATTCCACACTAGGCCACATAAGATACTATATCGAGTGATATACTGTATACAAGGTTTAACATTTTTCAGTAGGGTTCACCATTCTCATACTTTATTTACAACTTCGTTTTGGAATTATGAAAGGAAGCTATTAAAAAAAATTAATTAAAATTATAAATAGTAAACCCTTTTCGAAGCGTCCAAATAAAGTAAAAATCATATATGTATTCATGTTTTTAACACAGAATTAAACTACGTAACTTTTGCCTTTATTTTGGAAAATGTTTTGTTACTATGTAGATCGTAAAGTGTTTTAACATATTAAGCACCATACTTATGATGATTGCATTAAAAAATAAACTAGAGGAAAATGTGCTTTTTTTGACGATAATGTAACAAAGCTGTCACTTTCAGAGAAGTAATCGTATGAAATATTAATAATTAATAATAATTGAAATATGAAATATTAACAAGTTAAGCGCCGAAAATAATAGAAGAAATAAGAAACAAAGGGACAACTTTGTTATCATCACCCCTTTATTTTTTTAATTGCTTATTACTAGACATTCTTAATGTTTTATATATGTTTTCGCTTTGGTTTCGTTATTCGACAAGTTTTATAATTGCATTGCATTTATCAGACAGATTCTGGCGCTTAACATGTTAAAAAAAATGAAAGTGCGATACCTCCTTACTTTTGACCCCACACTTTGTCCATTTAATTCCAAACTTGAGAATAATTCATGCACTGTGCAAAAATAATTAAATTTTAATTAAACCATTGAATTTATTATTTGATATTCCATATTGATTCACCGTCTTAAAATATTATAATAATAATATTATTAGTGACAGCTCTGAAGAAATTAAAATTGTAATAGCGTGCAACGTTTTCCTCTATAATTATTATTCGTGCTTAACATTTTTTAATTAAAGATTGATAATCTTGGGGGTAATATGTTACTGCATATATGTATATATATAAGCGATAGTGCGTTATGGTTCTTACAATACCTACGTTATTCTTGCAAAAAGTGCTTCCGATACAAGGCAATTAAAAACTTCTTCAAAAACAACATTGTGAAATTTGTACTAAATTCTATATACATATATATAAATATATATGTCAAACATCAAGCTGTATTAGTAGCGACTTCCATACGAACATGCAAATAAGATGCCAAGACAAAGTCTTTTCGGTCTTCGAATGTTTGCATGTAGCGTCACTTACCTGCGATTGTTAGATCGACTAACGTTTTATCCTTCTGTATGTGCAACGCTGTAAGGAAGAAAAACAGACTTCCAATGACTTCTATGAACATCGTCATGAACAATGCATATTGCAAACTGCGAAATTCGACGAGCGTATCGGGAGCGTCGGTTGGTGTTGGTTTCATTTGACTATGAATAGCCAAGTCTGGAAGAAGAATCGTTTTCAGTCCTTCGGATAACTGAAATCAATCAGTAAAATTGTGAATCGATAACGTAAAAAAATAAAATAAAATTTGGGAATGTTTTACTTAATTAACCAAATGGTCCATGGATATTTACCAAGCCAATAAGATAGGGACTTCCAGCATCTCCAAAAGCATGGGCAATAAGTATTTGAAAAGCCTCTGCAGTGGATCTCCTCGTGGGTATGACAACATACTGTAACATTCAAGTATAACAAGATTTCAAAAAATAATTTTTATCGAATATAGGAATATAATTGATTAAAATTTTTAATCGACGTACCAACAATATATCCGCCACGATGGACCAATTTAAATTCAACGATAATTGTCCAAAGAATATTAATGTGTAACATAAAACAGAATTTGTGTTGGCAGTTAGGGTTGCAAAGAATAATAATGGTGCGCTAATCAAAAGTCCCACTGCACATATTAGAGGATCAGCCTGCTGCCACCGTACTCTTAGCTTTTGGGCTAGTAATGAACCTAACGGTACTCCTATTAATCCAGATGCCATTCCTATTAATCCAAATTTGTATGCAACACTGAAAAATAAATAAATCCATAAATCCATAATAGTAAAAAAAGTTAATTATCGCTAATAGAAAACTGTAAATAAATTAAAAAAAAAACATACTCATCTGGATCAATGTTATGTCCATTGGGATGTAACGCAAATCCTAATTGCAAGAATGTTGGAGCCCACCAAGCTAATGCACCAGCAACAAAAGCTACACATGTGAATCCAGCAGTAGAGAGCATAAAGCTTGGACTGGATAGTAAACAAACATTATAAAGTGTAAAAATTTATAAATAAACCCCATTTCATATTAATTTACTTATTCAATGTTTACTTTAATATTTACTTTCTTAATAATGCCTTCACGTCGTTCGACCAAGTAGTGCTCGTCAAATGAGCTCCTCCTTCACTTTCACCTCTAATAGGGTCTCTTACTACTGTAAGTAATAAAATAATTGCAATTATACCTAATATAGGAGTGATACGCAAACCCCACTGCCATTCACCAGTAGCTCTTGCTGTTTCACCTCCTGTTATGTATCCTAAACCACTAAAAATTATATATACCTATTGATACATATTTACATATACATTACATGTACAATAATAGTTAAATTACCTTCCGACTGGTATCGCAAAATAAAATAGTGCAAGCATTTTAGACCGCACATCTTTAACAAACAAGTCACTTATTATTGTTGGAGCAATTGTGGAATAACTGGCTTCTCCTATGCCAACAAGAGCTCTGAACAGGAGAAACCATTCAAAAGTCTGAAATAATGTCATATAAATAAATTACTTAATTTACAATCTATACAAGATAAGTTTTATCTAAAATTTTTCATCCAAAAATACATGAAATATTACCTTCATATAGGAACCAATAAACGTCGTTAAGCACCAAAGAAACACACCACTACCCATTATAATCTTCCTATTGTAACGATCTCCTAAATACCCAAACACTGGTGCAAACACCATATAACTTAAGATAAATGCGGTTTGGAGCAATCCAGATTTACCATTGCCAATATTAAAATCATCTTTTATGTTCGTTAACACTCCTTCAATACAATAATATCATGAATTATCATTGTTTATGTATTACAAGTACTTCTTGATTGATGTTAATCACACGAATATTGGAGCAATGTAATACGTACCAGCAATCGTGAAACGATCCATATAATTTATAAGATTAACAAAACATAGCACGCAGACTGTGATCCAGTCGCGTCGACTGACAAGCCTGAGATCCGAAAACATTGTTCCTTTTATTCGTCTTTCTCGCGAGGTGTTCTGTGCATTTTCCGCGTTCACCATATGATAATCGTAAGTCGATACATTGGATGTAACTGCATCATCAGCCATGACTCGAAGTATTCGTAGCGGTGCCAAATGCTATTTACATTGGCACAAATTTTGTTCTTTTTCTAAACGTAACTTAACCTTCTTGTATCATGTCATAACCTTAAAAGGTTATGAGTCTGCGGTACAATATATTCCGTTGAACTGCAGTTGCAGTACCGCACTACCATTCCTAACAGATCACCGACACGTATCGACAATTGCTAACCGTAATACTACTACCATTTGTGCATACGATGAAATCATATTCTGCAACTGATAGACGCATCGTCTCATGCAACGTCATAGCATCACGCCATTTGTGTCAATACTTGTGTACCGATGTACGTGAGTGTACACAACAGTAGTACTGTAACAGTACGCCTATACGCAGTATATCAGTGTATGTACGAACCATATGACATGCGCGCTGCATATTTGAATTAATAAATTATTAATACTATCTCGATACTTCAAGATTTACTTATCAAAACATAAGTGTATGAAGTATCATGAGTGTATAATTATGTAGAATATTTATTATTTATATCATGATGCAATTTTTATAATGTATTGTAAACCTAAATATAATTTATAAAGTTTCCAATTTTACATAATGAGACATTAACTTCAGGCAAACCAATTTGATCAATATTTTAAAAATATTCCCTAACCTAGATTTTCTTTACAGGAATAATGAGACAGGTTGTTGGGATATTTTTAATAACTTTAAATCTATACAGCTTATGATGTTAAGAAATTTTTATTGAATTAAATAAAAATTAAAAGAAAAATCCAAGTATTTTCCCTCCAAGATGTTTCCTCCTGGCTTCTTCGTGATCCATAATTCCTCCACTTGTGGTTAAGACGACGTATCTGCGACATAATTTTGCAGGTTATGTATGGAATTATTTAATCCTGATGCAAACTTCTGAATACATACCCGAACTGACGAGACGGCAAAAGATTGTTTGTCCACTTTTCGATATCGTTAATTGGAACATCAAATCTAGGGGAAATAACACCGCATTTGTTTAACCTTCCGCTAAGATTTACTACAACTTTGCCGCTGCGATGGTCATCGACGATTTCGAACTCTCCGATGTATCCTAAAGGCCAAGTGAATAATATAATAAAATCACCATATTGGTAACTAGTCAGTTTTAGAAATAAATACATGAAAGTGAAACTGATGTATATTTTAAGAACAATAAAAACTGGAGGATGCTTATATATGTTCTTACCTTTTCTCATCATAACAGTTAGAAACTTAATGATCACTTTTGAGCATGGTCTCAGGAGTACCTGTCTCTTTCCACGCTTCTCAGCGTTATTAATGGATTTGAGAGCATCGCTAAGAACGTTCATACGCACCATGACTGAAAATAAAACAATTTAAGATTACTGTCTATTTCTAAATGCAGTAAAGACCGCTTGATTATATATCTCTTAGAGTGACACAAAAACATAACCTATAACGAACACAAAATAAATTGTAACAATGCGATTCTGTCTTTTCGCAAATGCAAGCGTCACGCTTAATTTAAATGGATCGTTGATCGATTGTAAATTACATCATCTAAATTCAGTGAACAAAACAATAACGAGAAACAACTTTCCAGGTTCTACCGCACTGAGCACTATAGGGCCTACATACTTTTTTTCAACACTAAATTCGACAAAATATTACCATCGAACAATTGTTCGTTAAACTTAGTAGGTAATTCGCGATCAGTTTATATCGGATGAGTTTTAGACAAAAAGATTACCTGCGATTTACAATTTTGTTTATCACAGCAACGTACACGCTCGATTAGACGATTGAAAAAGAGAAGTTCCGAATCAGTGTTACCACGCTACCGCGTAAATCTTTTACTCTATCGAACAGAGATGGGCAAAACCCTAGACTTCGAATAAACCTGAAGTTTGCCGATATATATTGAACATTTTTCAAAGAAGGAAACGAGACAAACATATCAGGAAACTTCAGATTTATTCGAAGCCTAGGATTTTGCCAATCTCTGACTGAAAATCTAGAAATTCAACTAGGACCATAATACTTTTGCTAACCGTTATATTTAGTAACGATTAATAATATAAACGTAACGTTACGTACGTAAAGTTCGGGTTCATTTTTAACATTATATATTTGCGCTAACACAATATATATTCTATTCGACAAATAAAGTCACAGCCGACTTTAGTACTAGCGTTAGTACTAGAGAAACGTGGAAACACCGCTGAAGTCCAGATCGAGAGTCCTATTCACTAGAAAGATGGACAAAACCCTAGGCTTCGAATAAATCTGAAGTTTGCTGATAGTTTGTCTAGTTTCCTCTTTTGAACATTTTCCAAAGAAAGAAACGAGATAAAAACATCGGCAAACTTCAAATTTATTCGAAGCATAGGGTTTTGCCCATCTCTGCACTAGAGTTGACTAGAGTCGGCTGTGGTCTGTGGTTGTGCCCATCACATTCTAAATACTGTCTAAATACAAAAATACAAAAATATATAAAAGAATCTAAGAATGTTGTGTCCACTTTGTAGAAAAGAATATGCTATACAAGATATAGGAAATCACGTGGACTTATGTCTTTCATCAAATGGAATTTTACAGGAATCATCGTCTTCAAAAAAACCTTTGCTTGATAGAGAAATTGTTGATACAAATTTATCAAAAAAATGTAATACCAGCCCTATAACGAAAATGTCAAATATAAATCATTATAAAACAATTTCAAATAAAAAACATGTTGCTCTTGTTGATAAAATGAGTCCTATTTGCCTTATTGATTATGTAGGCCAAGAACATGTTGTCGGTTCTAATACAGTACTCCAACAACTACTAAAAAAAGGATGTATTCCCAGCATGATATTTTGGGGTCCACCAGGATGTGGAAAGGTAACATAATTATTAATTTTTGTATACCTTCAATTTCTAACGAAACTTATTGGTTAAATTTTTTTTAGTCATCCTTGACCAATGTCATATCACATTTATGCAAGGAAGTATATGCAGACAAAGTACACATTGTAAAACTCTCTGCAATATCATCTGGTATTGCTAGTATAAAAGATGTTGTTAAGACAGCAAAAAATGAATTTAAACATTGCCAAACTATTGTATTTATGGATAAAATACATCGGTTTAATAAACTTCAACAAGATATATTTCTACCACATATAGAGGCAGGTTCATTTACACTAATTGGAACTACCACAGAAAATCCATCTTACAGTTTAAATTCTGCTTTATTAAGTAGATGTCGTGTATTTGTTCTAAATAAATTAACAACATCAAATATACTGGAAATAATTTGTAAAGCAATTTCATCTATTAATGGAGAAATATATGATCCTCAAAATAAAATGCAATCAAATAGTTTGCAGAATAAACTAAGCTTTACTCCTAAACCAGACTTTGTTATTAGTAAAACAGTAACTAACTGGTTAGCAGAAGTATGTGATGGAAATGCACGTGTTGCACTGAATGGCTTAGAATTAGCAGTTAAAACTAAAGTTTTAAATAATCCAAACCCTTCCCATTTTACATCGATAACTCTTGAAGATATTAAAGAAAGTCTTAAACAGGCACATATGTTATCTGATGAAGAATCTAATAACTCTCATCATTTGTATTCTGCATTGCATAAATCGATTAAAGGTGGTAATGCAAATGCATCTTTATATTGGTTAGCAAGAATTATGGCAGCCAAAGAAGATCCTGTAGATATAGCAAGACGATTGGTCAGAATTTCAAGTGAAAATATTGGTTTAGCAGATCCAGATGCTTTAGGTATGTATTTTGAAAAATAAACAATGTGTATTTGTATTCATTAGATAGGTATTTAATACTTATCTAATAATATTAATAAAACAAATAATATTTAACAATTCTTTATATTAGGAATAGCTGTTCATACTATGCATGGATGTCAAATGATTGGAATGCCAGAATGTGATGTACTTTTAGGACAATGTGTTGTATATTTAGCTAGAGCACCAAAGTCATGTCTTGTATATAGTGCATTAGAATTTGCTAAAAATATTATTATGAATCATAAAGGTCCACAACCTGCAGTGCCATTAAACATTAAATCAGACCAAAGAAAATTTCAAACTATTATCGGTAAGATGTCACAAACAAAGTTTGTCTATTTCTAGAACTGTTTAAAATTAGGTATTTTCAACCAATATTGAATTGAATGTGCAATTGAACATCATCTCTAATTTACAGCTGCTTTTTTGAATTAGGGTAATAGTAAATTATATAGTAAGCAAGAAATCATTAATAACTTTATTATTATAACGATTGTTTTTATTGGGTTCCCATTCCCAATTAGGCAGGTTTTATATATTAGAGAATAGTAGCATTTTTTCTTCATGTTTTTTCAGGACACCACACGGAAAATTTAGTACAGAAAGAAGAGAATGTTAAAATGTATTTACCATTTGGTCTTGAACACACAAATTTCTTTCTAGAAAACTTCTAAACCTTCGGGCAACACCTTTGCTGATAAAATAGCATTTTAAATTTAACATGTTTCATTTACACTTGTTCATTGCATGTGTAATCATTTACTTTACAAAGTAAATGATTTATTTTATTTTGTTTATTTGTTACCTCTTACTGTTTAAAGTATTGTAATAAAGTATTTTGGAATATCATGGAAAGTAAATGTAGCGCGAAAATTACTTATAAATTACTGTACCAACATCCACGTTTGTAAAAGTTTATTTATGATCGAAATATAAATGGAGTCGTTAATTATTTTTAAGTATATTTTATTTTATTTCCTGGGATAATAATGTACTCGATTCGTTGTACAAATGTAACTCAATTTAAAATTAACGGGAAACTTGTATTTGTTTGAGAAATTCATTTTTGAATTGCGTAAAGTAATTTAAGATGTTCAACCAATGGCATGCACTTGATACACTGACCAATATTCGGTGATCAAGCGTACCAACTGTTGACAGATGAATATAGAACGAGACGACAAAGTTCATTGCAAATTGCAATGCAATTGTCTTCTACGGTCGTCTAAGTAATATTAGGTTTCGTCATTCGTAGTCAGTAGACGCACCTCGCTGTGGCGGAGTTGTATGTAATTTTGTATGTGACCGTTTTTAGTTTAAATTATAGTGTTAACGTTGTGTCAGACAGGAAAAATTATATAAATATGAAGATGTGGACGTCATATCACACGTTTGAGTGAGTGTCATGTATAGAAATTTCATTCATTAATAACTTTCAAGGCTATGATGTGGAAATATATGATAATATTTTTGTGACAATATAACAATTTCATATAGTAATTATGCACGGCATTAGAAATTGAAACATGTTCTGGAATTTTTAGGCATCCATGGGAGACTGTGGTAAAGGCAGCATATAGAAAATATCCCAACCCCGTAAACCCATGCGTTTTGGGAACAGATGTCATCGAAAGACGAGTCAAGGACGGTGTTTTATATTCACACAGATTGGTCACCAGTGAGTGGCGTTTTCCTACATGGATATTACGAGTAAGTACTTGAAAGTCATTAAAGATCTTTTCAACAAGGTGTTAACATAACCTCTCCGTTTAAAGTACAAAATTATTTGCACCTGAATCATGTGTCGTTTATGTCAATCTGATTACATAAACAAGGTACAGGTATATGTACCATTTTTGTATAAATTATCATTGGACTCTAATCATATTTTGCATAGAGAATGGTATAGTACGACACTATATTCGCCATGTATCAAAACCATTACAAATTCAATCAATATTCATTACAAATTATAATTTACATATTTGAATATAGTGTACTTGGTTGCTCACATATTTTTGTCTAAAGATGTGGGATTCTCTTAATTGAATTACTTTATTATCTTATTATCTATACATAGAATATGTATAGAATATTGCATGTCGTTGAGACACTGTATCGTTCAAATCTTAATTTTCTTTTTTGTTTCAAGTTCGGTCGTTCAATATAAAAAATGAACTATCAATTCTAAACAGTATGAATTGTACAATGTTATAGTATATATGCACGACTCAGAATCATACTTTGTTTCTGGAATGTTTATTCGTATTCAACATCATTTTGCTAAATGGGACAAATCTTGCACACAATGAATGAACAATTATGTAAAAGTAAGATATCATGATGGTAACGATTCCAAATTTTCCAGCAAATTCATTGTTAGTACATGGTAAGGCGACGTGAGCGTTGATATCGCGCAACGTCGCTAAAGTTTCAAAGTCGAGCATGCTGGTCGATAATAGCAGAATAGGGTACGTCAACCTTGCCGAAGCTTATCTATCTAGTCTTATCGATTGCAACAGCGCACTCTTGTGGAGTGGCCGCGAAGTTATTCGTTCGCATTCGACTTTATCAGGGCAGCATTTTTGACCTTTTATCCTTGAAAGTCTTAGCAGTATATTTTTCGAATTAAATAATGCCACACGTTACACAATTTTTCTGCAGAAGTGTTCTAAGCAATGATAGAAGATGCGGTATCACGAAT
Source organism: Hylaeus volcanicus (assembly GCF_026283585.1). Classification (NCBI taxonomy): domain Eukaryota; kingdom Metazoa; phylum Arthropoda; class Insecta; order Hymenoptera; family Colletidae; genus Hylaeus; species Hylaeus volcanicus. Next base: position 8,373,852 of record NC_071983.1, on the reverse strand, counting down.
CGTCTGTTACGTTCGTTGGATACGCAAAAGAGAATTGGCGATATGCCGCCGATTGTAAACCAGGAAGTTGCTTGCGGTTAATATTAGGGTGTCCCAGAAAGTATATATGCCCGCATGACGAACGTAGCGTGAGAAAAACAATTCAAAATTTAATTCCTTCATAAGACAACAGACGTTGTAACCGGATAAAGTGGACCAATTTGTCAATGTTCATTTTTTTACCCATATGTTCCTACAAGTCTTGTAATTAGGACAAGTATTAGTCTTAATTCACTCTCTTAATTCTAATAATTCTAAAAATTTCATTAAATTTTATTCATTCTATTTTATTATTATTGTAGTCTTGTAGCAGATAAAAAGACGAATTCAAGCATGTATAGTATATCGACCTTTGGTTGACTTTGTGAGAAGTGATTCTTACACAATCATACTCCAACATATTATACATGTTTGAATTTGTCTTTTTGTCAGCTACAAGACTACAATAATAATTAAATAATAAAAATATCTAATCCGTTTATGAAAATAAAGTTGATCTTCAAATGACCTTGAAAACTCGACCTAAATAAAAAACCGATACTGCATCCTTCTTTCCTCCTTACTTTTCGAGATATTCGAGATTTTGGCGGGAAAGACTTTAAATGAACACACTGTATATTATAATTGGTAGCGTTTGAAGCTGGACGTGGATATTATAATTGTTACACTTTTGTTATGGGAATAATAACAACACTAATGGTTACGTATATCTTTAAAATTCTCGTTCACTCGGAAATTGTGGCTTCTCATTTTCTTCATATTTTTTATACATATCTCTTCAAGAAATACAGCTTGCCCCGTTGAGGAATCACATGGTCCACGTTGAGAATCTCTGGTATAAGCGTAACGATCACCATACGCGTAAAGCTAAACCGTAGATTTATTTATCTGAAAGTTCAACCGTGTAAGAAATCAATCTACAAGCGGGGTCATGAAGCCGTTTCTTTGGCTGGCGCTAGTTTATGGACAAAACAAACAGTTTCACACCGTTTGACCAAATAATCTATACAAACACTGGCAGTAGCATAGCAGGAAATTGGAAACTTTCGACAACGCAGAGCAAGAAAAAGACGCGAAGGAGGTAGGAGGGAGGTAGAGGGCGGGATGAGACAGAGAATTACAAAACAACGACATCGACGGTATCAACTTTCATAATGAGTGTCTCTCCATCCCCCTCAACGCTCCGCTCTTTGGCAATCATCCAGCTAGACGCCTGCATTTTGGAATACACATCGGCTCTCTTACAACCTTCCTTAGCATCCCTGGTTCTTCCCTAGCCAACGGGAAGGGTAGGCGAGGGGTTGGGAGATTCTAGCTTCGGATCCTTTTCGGCTCGGCGAATTGCTTCCTTTCGCAGGATTTTCTATAAGCTTGGCCATTTCGCAAAGCCGTTCCGTTGTGCCGGTTCACTCGCACGAATGCCTCGAATCACAGTTCCGTATATAACGAATGCACAGTAACTAAAAGGTAAGAGGAGATCGCCTTTACTCCGCGTTTAGGCATTCTTGGAATTACTTGACGGCAGAGAAAAGTGCAAAGGCTCGTTCCAATTTGAGTTAGCCTTTTTTACTTTCTTAGTGATCTCGTAACTAAAAGCACCAGGTGTATAAATCAATCTAGACTTTTCGTTGATTACACGAAAACGCATAGGTGTTTCAATCGTAGTGAACTTGAGTTACAGAATAATAGAGTATAATATGAAATAATACTGTATAAAAGAGTGTAATGCAACGTAATACAGCATAACACAGTAACACAATCAATAAGGTTAGAACAAAAATGGATTACAGTTGTCGGTACTTTGTAGATTTCGTAACATTACTTGTAATATTCCCATGCACTACCTCGCAGCGAGTCGCTGTTGGATTGATGAATATTTTTGAGAAATTACCACATGCAATCTGATAAGGTTCGCCTTTGGAACTGAATATTGGGATGATTGTACATCGTTATGAAGGGCTTTGCGATAATTCCCACAGTCCTGTAATCAAGGTGTTTTCAATCAACGAAATATATGATCGATTACGAACAAATGCCAAATCATAGATATGTATTCTGAGTACGTTAATTATTCCGACATTCTTATTGATTTATTCATTGCTATGTTAAATTACGTCTATGTAAAATGTATGATATAGATGCTGTATTTGTACCGACGTGATCAGACTTCTTTTTAATTATTAAAGTATATTTAATTAATATTTGGTGCATGTGAAATGTCGACGTTTATTGATTAATTCTTCGATGACGCTTTTCAAATAACGAATAAGTTCTTATGCTAATAAATCTGAATCGATTAACTAATTTACATACCCACCGTTAACGTTATATTATGTCAACCTAATTATAATATTGTTGAATATAGCTATACCACTGTGAATGAAAAATTAGAGGAACACTTTTTCAAAACGGTCGAACATATCGAGGTTTTCAACCGATTTCAGTACGCTTGTTCCGGTAAAAAGTGATATAACGCGGTAAAAAATAAAATAAGTCCACATTTTTGTATGGGGTCAAGTGGCAGTGATGCTTTACCAAGTGGAAGAAGTTTCAATCCGATTGGTCCATCGGTCTCGGAGTAAGAAGTAGTATAAAATTTTTTGGTTTTTGCAAAGAAAACGGATAAAAAATGATAAATCGCAAAATGTCTCGATAACGGGAAGAGACCACCGAAGAGACATTCTCTACAAGATGCAATAGGTTTCATCCCAATTGGTCAAGCCATCTCGGCGTAATCACGGAACATACATTAACAAAAAAGAAAAATATATACACATATATGCATATACATGTCGAATTGAGTAACCTCCTCCTTTTCGAAGTCTGTTAAAAAGTCGCTTATAGTTTTCTCCTTTGTTCCAGTTAGCAGGGCACAAGGGTCCGTGCTACGCTAGCGAATGGAGCGAAGTTGATCCAATGGCTAGGGAAATGGTGGTGAAAACTGTGAACGTGAGTACTTACATTTGCTTCTTCATTATCGTTGTTTGTTAAGCAAGACAGTCAACCTTCCTGTGACACAATTAATTCGTTCTGTGTTTTACGGAAACCGCATACCGTTATAAGAAACTCGAAATTAGCACAAAATATAATAATTCCTACCGTGTCATAAGAAACTCAGAATTAGTATAAAACGGAATAATTTGTACCATGTTATAGGTAGGTCGTTTCAATTTTTGCTTCGCATAATACGAGAACCGCGTTCTGAATGTACATACCGCGTTATAGGAGTGTTTACTGTTCTATGAAAAGTATAATAGCAGTACTTGAAGCATTGAAAACGTTTTATACAATCCCGTTAATAACAGCTCCTTGTTACTATTACTTAATAATGCATAATTATCCCTTAGACGTCAGTCTTGAAAACGAGTTTCATTATGCTCGTCGATTAAATTTCATTTCAATATTCTAAACGTCGACCATTTATCGGACGTTTTATTCACGAGTTACGTACAATGGCTCGCAAAAGTGTTCGTATATAATATGATGGTGGAATTCGTTGAACTTAATTCTATTGATATTTCAATAGTACTAAATAAAATGTAATTAGTGATACATAATAATAAACACAGATGCTTACAATGACAGATGATTTTCAAATATATGAACTCTACCTTAATTATACCCAATTACATTATTTAAAATTGTTATTAAAATACTAGTAAAATTAAATCGACTAAATTTTGTTCTCGTGTACGGAGAGTTTTGCGAAGCACTGTATGCCGAAAAATGTACGGTTCCGATGAATCGATATTTCCCATTGCCCGTTCAGTTGCGATATACTATACGTATGTACTAATAGTGGGTCTGAAACGCAGGAATAGTTTCACCGGTCATTTTCACTTAATTCATTCCCTGAATCGAAATATCCCGTACAAAGTTTAATCAGTCGAATACGAACTTGTATGAAACACGTTCGTATGGTTATTGCATTGCATTTACACTTTATTGCGCGCGCATTACTGGACAAAGTACTTTGCACGCGTTTGTAATTTATCTTCCTGAAGTGAGATAAATTGAGGACGGGCGGTTCGATATTCGATGCGCGAATCTTGTTTTATACTTGGCGACGAATCGTGAAATTATGTTACGCGACGCATCGAAATTGAATTAAAGGGGTATTTTAGTCTAGAGCATCAATTTTCTGTTGAATTGATGAGCCGAACCGAAATTTTTCCTTGAGAATTAGCAAACTTTGAAGCGTTATAGCTTGAAAACTAATAAAAATCGGGTAAATACATTAAAACTTAATGAATTCGTCTTGAAAAGTACTATCGCATGGTATAAAAAAAAAAATATATAGTTCCATTTGAAAAACGAAACTTGACCATCATACCACGTTAAATAACAAAGTTAACAAAAATTCCTTCGCGCTGAAACATGAGCCCCATTTTACCATGGAATTTCCATATTTGAAATTATGCATTCGGTCGATAGTTTTGGAGTTAGAGCTCCGTATCACTTAGGCTGGGATACCCTGTATATTTAACGAGACGTTTTTGAACGTAGCCAAAGCAGTTACGACATCGGTCCTTTCATTCTCAGCATATAATACAGACGCAAAAAATTCTGGATGCTGGACGTTTCCAGTTCGAAAAGCAGATACATTTACTCGAGTTACAGACCAGGAGAAATCGGCACGTGTTAGGGCTGGGGTGCATAGCATCGCATCTGGAAGGCTGGATATGATAGGTTATTGATGCGCGCATTACCGGAGGCTGCATAGCTTCGTGGTCTCCTCGGAGGGATGCGCCAGGAGGGTTTCAGGAAGACAGGGCGGAAAACGGCGAAGGAAAGGTAGAGGAGCATTGCTCGTGGCTCCTTGTACGCGTCAAATATCGTTCTCGCGCTCCTTGGCCCGATCCTCGGCCAAGGAAGGAGAAAAGAGAGACCAGGATGCTCGATGCATTACTGATATGATGAACGATCCGCAGGTGGCTCTGTGGAAAAAGCGGAGCCCCTCCATCTACGACAGGCGGCTACGTCGATCGTTTTTACTTATAGTAATCCGACGAACCGAATACCTGTAGTATCAAGTATTTTAGATATACACGAAATGTATACGAAACTTTGCGTGGATTGGATTCTTCTAAACATTACAAAAATAGCACAAATATTCGTCTCCCCCCTTACTGTTGCGTCTGTTACTTGTATTTGAATTTTCTCAAACGAGTGGATCGTTCATCCTTCGAGGACAGAGGAAGTAACCGTCGTCCCTCAAGATCCTTGATGTCCTCTTTCCCGCCATCGTCTTTCCAATTAAGGTCAGAGACGGGAGCAGGAAGCACCGCCTGATATTTCCCCGTTGATCGTCTCACGCCTGCGTAATCTACGGGGACGCGTTTCCGCGTTTCCTGTTCACCGAGGGGCTGGGGATGAGGTTTAACTAAAATTGAGCAATTCCCCGCGGGACGTCGACGACGCTTTTTCTGCCTGTATCTGTCCTGTTTGGCGAGTTCTCGCACGAGGATGCCAAAGTGCACGCGCGTTCAGCGTGCATAGCCGCGTCGAAACATACGCACGCGAGCAAACGAGTACAGACAACATTGTACACACGCGTAATGTAACCAGTGTATTCTGCATAAGCTCGACGGAGTCCGGGCCAGGTTATAACCTATTCCCGTCGAATCCCAAGGGGGAGATATCTTTTAGCAATTTACCCCTATCCCTTGCCCCTCTCCGGATTCATGGCAGGGGCCGCTGCTGGTGCTGCATACGTTACGCGGGACGCATACGTATCGTTCCGCTGTTGGAACGTAATGCGGCATCGTATCGTTCAACCTAAACGCATCAGTCATATACAGGATGTATCCTAACGTATGGTACCGGCTTTAGCGGTCGATCGAGGATGCACAAGAATGAGAAAAGATCGTATACAGTGACTTATGAAATTGATCCCATGGAAACTTTCAAATAACTTCTCGAGTTTGTTTTTCGACCCACCGTGTAGGGCTGAGCGTCATCTTGCAGTAAACTGACCATCCAATTTCGCGTGCATATTGCTCTCAGAATTACTGCAATGTTGACAAATTTTCGTGGAAAAAACAGTTTCGAACGGAAGAGTATGAAGAGCATTTGAAAGACAGTCTTATAACGCTCGTGTCGTTCAACGAAAACCACTAATGAATGACACGCACAGTTGAAATTCAGTTTCAGAAGAAAGTTTTGTGTTGATTATTTTACACAATTGAGTTCTGTTAAAATAATGAAGAGTTGTGAATATAACACATTTTTGATGTTATCTGAAATGATATTACTAGAAATTATATTGACATAAATGGAGATTACTTTAACTCTTTGGCGGAATGGTAATTCTTCGGAAAATCTGGGATCTTATATCTGGGAATTATAAATCCACTCCACCTACACAGCAGCGATCGTTTCGAATTTCACATCTGTTCGACGTTACAGAGATTTTCTATCGACCAGATCTTGAAGGGAGACACAATCGTTGAATACCCCGTTTCGATACGTGTTGCGCCCCGATGGTCTGTGAATATCGTGATGTCTGAAACAATGCATCGTCGCGCTCGGAGAGTCGCGTTGCGACGAATACGAGCGCTCGCGAAAAAACGATGAAATATTTTCCCGTCGACGCGTTCGTCCGCGTCGGTGGATATATTATCGGATTATCCAGCAGATGTATTACAACATTGTTACGCGCGACGCTCGATCGCGTTAAGTTAATCGCGTTATTGTTTTAAATTTTGCTGCAGCGGGTGCCTGAATTTCGGGATTTGATTGGAAACTCGAAACTTTTATTGGACTAATATCGCTATAGTCAGGATATTTCGGGCAGAGATAGAAATTGAAAACTTTCAAGACCTTTTTCCTGAATTTCAACTTTTCGCAACCAACTTGTAACTTTATAATTTTTATTTTCAAAACTAAGCATCCTATGAATAAACTGTTGATATAAAAAAGTTTCGTCACATCGTTCCCTATAAGCTGATATTTTTTCAAAGTCCTTCGCAGTCAAAGGGAACCTGGGAGTTAACCTGGGAGTTAATTTCGAGTTTTCCGTAATCGTGCAAAAACCGAAGCCGATAGATCAATCAAGAGTCGCGCACGTGGAAACGGGCCTCCGCTCGGGGCTCACCGCAATACGTTGCCGTGCACGAAGGGAACCGGAACGATATTTTACCCGCGACGACTAGTGTATTCTCTCTAACAATCCCTTCTTCGTTCTGGCACGAATTTCCGTGCGTGCAGGCGCGAAAACCCGAGACACGGGAGATATAGAAGGATAGTAGGTGTGCGGCGGGGACGGAGCGGGTGGCATCGGACGAGAATTAATAACGGACGCGTGTATCGGTGATGTATCCTGGCCGTGTTCGGGGACTCCCCGTGGACTTTGCTGATGGAGAACTCGAGAGGGTTGCGTTTCGGGGTAGCGCGACGGGGCCGACTGGATGTGCCTGGCGACTGAATTATTGTACGCGTAGCCCACTAAATCATAAAAAGAACAAATTGCGCGGCGGCTGAACGCGGTATAGGGTCGGTTCTTGTTTCTCGAACGCGCGACCACCATACCATTTACGGGGAATTTTTATGCGCGGACGCGTGTGCAGCCAGCGCCAGCACTTTTTCAACCGATTGAAATATGGAGTCGCGAGACGAGACTGATTTAAGGGGATACACGCAGTTGTTACAGGCAAAACTCAAGAATTCTGTTTCGCAATTTAAATACATATTTTTATAAAAAATAAAGCGTAATTTTACGATACAAGTATTCAACTTAATATGTAAGGCTGATTTTGAAATATATTAATGATTTCTAAAAAATTAGATTTTTTAATGAAACTATCGTACATCACTAGGCGTACCAAATTATGAAATAAATTTATCTTTTTTATCATAGACAAAAAAAATATGTTCAAGTAAATACGACGGACTAGACAGTGAGTGATATCATTTTTTGTTTAAACTATTTTAAAGGAGAACTTTTTCAAATTTACATTTTCGACTTCCGACTTGTTTCCTTCAACACCTGATACCTGATTTTCAGAATTAATTTTTCAATTCCTTAGTTAACATTCCTGTCGGTCATACGTAGTTAACGTGGCGATCAGCGTGTTAAACTTTTCTAAAAATAATTTTTCCTTCGTGTCAATAATAATTCGATCATCCACGGTAATTTCTTTTATCGAGCAGTGCTGCCGTCGCTGTTGGAATCGACACGTTTCAATGCGTAGGGAAATCGGTGGCAGTCGAGTAGGGCCAATGATCATCGCACGTTGAAAGCCTGCATAATATTTCATACGGATCAAGAGAGCGTCGAGCGTATAGATTTGGGCCACGAACGCGGCCCACTGTTTGTTCAGAAATGTACATAGACGTGGAAACAAGTAATTGAATCGAATGTGCAAGGAAACCGCGCGTATCTATTCAGCTGAGAGTAGATGACTGGAAGCCCCCGTTTACACGATCTAATACGGATTTGTCAGCACACGATTCCCAATCTCCCCGAAATCCGCTGAAATCGGCGATTACCTCGAGCGAGAGAAAGCCCGAGGTCGAACTCCATCGAGGTCGATCCAGTTTGCGACGTTACGTCATGGTAGATTTGGGCTTCCGGCTGTGGCACCCTCTTGAGGCATCGAATGGTACGGCCAAGTCGGGAGCATACCCCAGACCCCGAACAATGCCGCCTCCAGCCAGATTGTAAAGTCCTCTCAATTATGCGGCGATGCTAATTACTCGCAAGTGCACACTGCACACTGAAGAAGGCTCTTTAACCGGCACAACGACCCTTCACCGTGCCGGGCTACCCTTCCGCTCTATCCTCGTTATATTGGCGAACGATGAAACGGAATCACCCAGAATTCTTGATTGGAGAGCGCCACGCTCGGTGTTTGCGCGACAGTTTACCTTCCTCTTTCCTAACAATGCCATTAGTACCTTCGCCAAGATTTAGGCTCTTTCCCCTCGGGAACAGAGAACAGTAGGCCGGTCCATATTTTAATGATTTTTTAAATCTATGTTACGCACCTTCTAAACACCTTCCAAATATATAAATATTCCTGTAAAATTTGAGCTCTTAATTTTAAAAATTATTTTTTCACTTCATAATTTATACTTTTTAACATGCAATATACACATTTGATGTCTTAAGAGAGTGTTTGGAAATTGACACGAATGTATTTATATTAATGAGCATGTAATTGTTTTCATGATGTGGATAACATTTCAACTGTCTGGCCTGTGAGAGGCGCATTCTACTTATGAAACATAGTCCGATACTTGTTCTACTGGTCTGATCAGGGTCGATCCTGATTTTAATTTTCTAGATAGGAACTGTGTACGTGCATTGTTGGAATATTTACTATAATTCGATCTCTTATTTTACTACAAAAATAAATGTACTGAGAATGTATGTACAATCTATACTATATGTATATCTGTCACTGCAGAATAAGAAAAGAGAAAGTTTAGGATATGGCCTGAATAGTATCGTAATAACACCTTCAAAAACTTCGTTGAGCTTACTTAAAATTGTACTATGAATTCCACGACGATAATAAGCGTTAAGTGGCATAAATACCCACTCCAAGTTAGATCTAGTTTCGTAAGAGAGGGTTGAAAATGCGATTCTCGCTTCAATGTCGCGTTAAATTCGTTATCCGCAGTAAAAGTCCGAAGACGAACTTTGTCTATGAGCATTCCCTCGCAACTCATTCGGCACAAGGGGCGACGTAATCGTCTTCGTTGCGTTTCAACGAGCACGAATGGAAAACAAGAGCGATGTGTCGGCACCAACCCGCGCAAGAGTAAAAAGAAACACGATAAAACAAAAAGTAAATGCTCGGCGCGCGATTAAATCCTATCAAGCAGACGATCGATCCCCTCTCGGACCTGGCGTCAACGACGAAGTAATTAATTCTCACCTTTTTTCGGACGAGAGTAGAGTACGAAAAGCGTACATCGTCGATCCCGTTCCCATCGCCTCCTCCTTTTCCCTATTCTAGTGCATCGGTTAATTGAAATTTTTCTCGTCAGCCGCGCGTCGAAACCGATGTTTGCCAATCCCTCGGTCTCCGCAGCAGGCACGGCGTTTGCTTTTCATTTACCGCAACATTGCGGTACGGTCACGTTTAGCAGTGCGGTTAGGCCGAAAGTCGTTAACTAAAATCGAAACTTGGGCGCCAAGGAGACGAACAGCGCACGCCGCGGCGAACTGGTAAATGTTTGGAGGGAGTCAGGTCTGGAGCGTCAGTCTTTAATCTAAACGAAACGATAAGTTTGATGTTTACAAAGAAATTTTTCATTATAAAAATATTCACGTGCAATGCTTATAAATATGTACATATTTATAAAGAAATATTTATTTAGAAACAACCAAATGAAACCTATCATTTAATTGGGACGAATTCTTGTAATAGACACAGATGGTATGGATAATTATGGAACTCACTGTACATACATTGTACGTATACTTTCGGTACATTTATTTTTATAGTAAAATTACAGGTTGAATTATGGTAAATGTTCTAACATATTCCAGCAAAATAAATATAAAAAATTCGTTGTAAACGAGAAGATGAACAAAATGGGTTTGTCAAATGGAAATAACGTTCACGCGATGTCATCAGCGTGCTCGCCGATAGCGAGAACAAAGAACTGTGTTCGACAGTGTCGAAGGGGGTCGGAGCATGAATAGCGATTCCCGCTCGTTAGGCGAATTAAACCATTTTCCGAAATTCGCGGTCCGCGTAATTGATGAAACGCTATTCGAAACGGGACTTTAATTTTTCCAACTCCTCCGATTGTATGTGAGCGACGAAGTCACAAGATCGCGGGAGGGGTGACCGCGAATCGAGGGGGTGGAAGGCAGTCGCGATGTAACACAGTCGACTTCACTGATTGCCAATATGGCGGAGAGCATAGAGGACCGTGCCTCTCTATCTCGACCAGGGTGGGCTCCACAATACGCCTGCGGGTGTTAATTCCCCCGTGAAACGTATTGCACCCTCGCGATTCAATTGTTCCAGTTCCGCGGCCATAGTGCTTCACGCTGCAACGCTACGAATGAGTCGCACGCAGCTCATAATGATGCAATTTTCGGAGTGGCGAGCGCGCGTCATCATCATTACCCCCGTACGAACCGGTACCTCGTCACCGCGAGGATAAAAGTGAACTCGAGAAATGCGAAACGTGCAATTGTTGCACTGTGTCTTCCCTTCCATTGCAACTGTCGCCTCCTCTCGTCTCTGGTCCTATTGTACTTGGCTCTTCCGCGGAGTGATCTCCATCAAAGTGGATCACCTAATTAGTTTTCTCCTTTCAGAGAGTTATTCTCATTTCGCGGGATACGAAAATGAATTATTCCGCGACCTGGGTCGGGGGAGACCCGAGCGAAATTTCACTATAGAATTTCTCCGAAATGAAGGATAGTAGATTTTGGTTCCTGTTTTTAATTGGACTTTAAAAATTATTGTAAAATATTGCAAAAAGGGTGCGAATAGTATTAATAGTAGTAGTAGTAGTAGTAGTAGTAATTTCTTTATTTCATTATCATCTCGATATTGTAGATAGGGATAGCGCCTCCTATTCATACGATACACTTAACACATTAAGGACCGCTAAGAAATCTGCGAGACATGCGTCTAGGATCGCACGTTTTTGGGCAAACATGTACGTTACTAAAATCATCATAACTTAATTATTTGTGAAGCAATTTTTGTGAAACTTTCAGAAATTGTAAAATAGGATGCATTTGAGGTATTATTAAAAAAAAAGTTGTTGTTTAATAATTATCATAATATTTTATTTAAAAATCGATTCTACCAAAGTTTAAAGCACCGGCAAATAAGCGAAAAAAACATGAACGCAATAGAGTTTAATACATTGACTATTGATGTAAATACTTAAATCGACAAAGTAGATACAATGTATCAAAGTAATTGCCTAATGACAAGAATTTCAAGAAATCGTTCAACTCGAGATTTGTATTTTTGTTGGAGGTGAGCCTGGGGAAACACGTCTCAGTCGGCGAGGAAGTTAAATACATGCCGGACCCGCAAGACTCCCAGAAAACAGTGTTAACGCAACAGGCGGTCATCTCCATCTCAGGTGTGCCACTCATTGATTATTTGGAGAGGTTACTGACCATGACTATCGAACAAAACGCCAAAAAGGTAAGTGGTTCTATATTTTTCTGATTTTCCGTACAACTTCTGAAGCTCGTCGATTTAGGGGCTTATACTAATCGAGAGACCGAAGAAAGTAGTTTTTCAAGATTTTTGTGTAAAAAGGTGTTTGGATTTATTTTATTGAAGTTTTTTGCATTGGATTAAGTAAGTCCGCGTATATACATATATTTTGCGTTTACGAAAATATTAATTTTTCGGCATGCTACGCTCGATTTCCGAGACCATATCCAAAAGAAGATTTTTTGTGTTTAACACGTTGATTGCTATACTAATTAAACGCTTATTAAAAACACGCGAATTAAGAAAAATATGGATGGACTGTTTTTGATATCGTAATCTTGTAGCTGATCAGAAATAAATTCACACATGTATAATATGTTCACCTTTAGACGACGTTCTAAGGAGTTATTCTTACAAAATTATACTCTGACATACATAGTCAACATATTATACATTTCTTTTAATTTGCCTTTTTGTCAACTGTAAGGTTACAATAACGAAAATACCTCGTCCCATTAAAAAAAATGCCAATTACCTTGAAATCTCTTTAAAAAAATGACCTTTAAAAAAAAATTCTTTCATCATTACATGCGCCCCTTCAAACAAACAGTGTCCTACACATTTTTTTCATAAAATCAAAAGTAACAGCGGTATGTAACGCTCTCTATATTTTCCGTATTACTGTAAGTCATAAATGCATAAAATCCGCAATCTATTTGTGATGAACCCGAAATTGCGACGCACACGCGTGCAAATGAACTTTGCTGCTTGCATGGAACATTGTGTCTTCAGCACAATTGCGTTTCAGGGACGGCAGGCGGTGGAATGGGTGATCGAGAAAATCCACGGAGAGATGAAAGATATCGCATCTACCGCGGCGAAGTCGACGGACGATCTGCTAAACCAAACGCGTCGTCAGTTGGACGACATCACGAATATCACGATGCGTAGCATGGACGATCTTCAGAACGTGGCGAAGAAATCATTTGACGAGTTTCAAAACCTCACAGCACCCCCGCCTTCACAGTCGATACCGAAATTATAGCTAATGTTTCACGTTAGCTTCGATCTCTTTACCTAACGCCTCGTACAACTTTGCCGGAACGATTGGAATCGAAACGTAGACAGCAGCGATCGATATCTCTCGGATGTGTACAGGAAGGGATCGAATACCGACATCATCGATTTGAATAAGTTGTCCCTTTTATCACGCAGAGTATCTCGTCTGAAATTGACTTTTACTATTTTACCGAACGAAATAATTGCATTTAATCAAGTAATCAGCTGGCTGATGCTTGCAGCGCATGGATCATGCAAGGAAGTAATTGTTTGCACAGGTCTTTCGTTCAAATATTCGATACGTTTTCCACGAGCGCAGAGAGCGAGAGAGAGGGAGAGAGAGCGATCAATCGCGTGCAATATCCTTATCGTTCCGTAGAAGTCGCTTTAGCGAAAGAGATGTAGCTATAGTGAGCAATTAAAGTGATTAAAGCGGTTCTGAAGACATTGATTTTTTTGCCAGCATTGTACCATCGAAGAAGCAGTTTCCTGTGTTAGATTTATAAACGACAGATGGAAACATTTTGATAAAACAAACGAAGAAACTATGCCAGTATAGTATTTGCAAGATATGTTCCTCATCACTAGATCATTCGATAACCAGCGTGAGATTAGTGAACCGTTCATTTTTCAGCTTCATTTGCGCTTTAACATCACGTCTACCGAATAACAAAACATGTCGCGCACGCAGAGGAACTAAAAGATCTTCAAATCACTCGATGTCTATGTTTAGCTACTGTCTTGTGTCAAGCTTACGTTTGATTGTATTAGATTTAGATTCGGCCAAGTTGTTGTCTAACAAGTACAACTCATCATCGCGTATCGATTACTTCTCGCGCGTTGCTTGTGCAGCAGCTTGGCGGTAGTTAAGTGAAGTAGCTAATAAATGTGATTTAAATTATTACATGAAAACAAATTCATAGAAACTTATATGTCGCGTAGAAGTTAGTGCACATTTTGTAATGTTAACTAAACAAAGCGTAGCTACAGCTAAGTTCGTTTACAATGACATTAGCAAATCTGTAAATAAATACGAAGCCACAGAGTTAAATACATATATGAATTTTCAAAGCAATTTCCTGTGTCACTTCCCACTATCGTATATTGTACCTCTTTTTAACCGACTTCGAAAAAGGAGGAGGTACTCTCAATTCGATTCGTATATTATTTTTTTAATGTCTGTTCAACGATTACGCCGAGATAGCTTGACCAATCGGGATGAAACCTTTTGCACCTTATAGAGGATAGGACACTCGTTGACCCTTGATTCCGTCTTGAGCGTGACACATGGAACAAACACGAACACTCCGCGGATGGTGCATGATTATTTACACGAGCACCTGGCTGACGTTGGTTTAATTAACCCTTTAGTTTGTCATTTACTTTGTGACAATTGTGACCGCACGTGCCATAGTTTCCCAGCGAGTGGCCCGTGGACAGGGACAAACCAACATCTGACAAAGTGATTTAGTCACCCTTCGACGACTCACTCACTCTACTCGCTCGCTCGCGAGATGATTGAATGCGTGAAGAAACATTCAAAAATTAATTCTTCTTTAAGATATTATTCAGGAATGTGGTAAGTCTTCTATATCTGTTTCTTTAAATTTAATTGGAGTAATTTTTGTATTAATCAATCTCATTATGGAAGGCTTTGGGGACAAGATTGGATTACCAGGAAACTCTCCGTAGCGATTTAATTCCTGCATAAGAAGGTTTTATTTCAACACCTTCAGATATGGAAGAATCATCTGACTATGACACCTCCAAAGCTAAACTATCTAGAATACCCGAGCATTCAGAATCCTCAGCATCATCTACTGAGCCTGCATCAGGGACAAATGAGATCATCAATGAGTTTAGAGTCATGAGTTTTTTTAGATTCATTATTTATATTTAGTTATATTTAACATGGAGAAATAATTTTGTCCTTTTTCAACGATTTATAGAGTGTCCCACCTAAAACATACCACCTGAATATCTCTTTCAATTGAGAATGAAAACTGTGGTCAGAATGTACATGAACAGCTACGTCTCACGGTGACCTCCGAGGAGTGACAGCTGATATCTTTAATTTTTTTCGAGGTAATACTTCAAGAAATTACAATAAATTATATACATATATTTTTTAAATAAATGGGACGACTGGAATCATGAGAACCGTCGAACTACCTCTTTTTTTTTATTTATTTTATAGCACTTCCTATACGGCGTTCATGTTTGTAATTCTGACAATAGACGTGTTACCCCGTTATTCCAACTGATACCCACAATATTTCTCTCTCATGAAAAAAAAAAAAAAAAATTGAAATTTGAAATAAAAAGATCCAATGGAACTGTCAGGGAATATTATCCCAGGTGGTTGGTCGATTCCCGGTATCATTCGAAATCGCGTCGCCACGAAATATCCCCGGCTACTTCTCTCTTTTTCCGCCAGCCTCGTTCGCCTCTTTCGCAATCCTCCAATTCCCTCCGGAGGATATTCGCGCGAGTCAGCGAGCGGTTCTACGCGTCGAGGACCGAACCATTGCTCGCATCATACGGGCCAAGTATCGATTCAACGGTGGAGGACCGGTCTCGACATTCCGCTCGAGCAATTTCCACCCAGGGTGGAATTTCGACCGTGGTCATTATTGTTCTCCGCGGTCCAGAGACAATTTCCATCGGTTTACTCAAATCTGGCCGGCACTCTAGGTAAGTAGAAAGAGACAATGGAGGCGTGGCACGCGAGGTTGGTCCCCACATCAGGAAGTCGCGGCCTATCGGGGCATGAAGCAGACGAAATTTGACAACGGGCACGGAGCAGCGGTATGTAAGAGATAATTGATGACGTTACGGTTCATCGCTCGCTACTCGGTTACCGGACACGAACAAATATTGACAGCTTCCGATCACAGCGTAGGCTGGCCAACCCTTTGTACGTGGCTCACGCACACATGCACTCTCTCGATGTCTGCTCGATTTCCTGTCGAAATAGGTTCGCTTAGTCCCTCGTACGTTAGTAAATCAACGTCCCTGGTTGGACGTGCATGTCAAGCAAGTTTCGTAAATTAAAGTGGCCTCGTTTGGCCCCCTCCGTCCCCCGAAAAGCCACGGGACCGCGGTGATGGCTATTCGTTGCGCCCGACTTTATGCTTTGAGGACAAAGCGACGGTTTTCCCTTTTCGCGTGGCTACTTTTATCTCGGAACAGCCCCGTGCGTTTTCCGTGGCTTCCACGAACGCGAAATTACGCTCGGAACTTAAGTCCCTGGAACTTGAACGACTTTGGTCTTCGAACGATGGGGAGCGAGCCGTATAGGCGTGCTTCCGACCGAGCATAGTTTCGAGAGGACATCGGCGTTCGTGGCGCATTGTTCATCTTTAATTGTCTGTACGGTTCTCGCTTTGGCATTTCGCGGAGAACACGTCCACAAAGGCAGTCCCTCTTCCCGTAAGACGCGCCGTAACAAGTTTCTCAAAATTCGATTAGGTATGTTCCTCGTCTTGTGTCGTTACGTCCGATCGTCCGATCGTTTGCGATAGGACAAAGGAACGCTTGCTGTCGGTCTGTTTAAAGCTCCCGCAATCCGTGTAATCACTTGCTTGGAAAAGTCAGAGTTCGGACAAGATTGGTTGTCCGTCTGCCTCCTCGACTGCACTCTGCGACAAAATTGTAGGGCATCTTTCGATTCTTTGTGTTCCTCAAAAGAATAATGTGCACGAAGATTTCATATATAGAGTAAACCACCCAAATCCTGACATGTATGTATTTTTTTTCAAAAATTAATTTACTCAAAATTAATTTTCAAACTCAATTTTACACACTGCATTTATTCCATCTATTTTCAAATTTTAATCTAGAAAATTACTGGCAGTTGATTTTCACATGAGTGACCATCCTTAAACGTAACATGCTGTATATTTACATCTTTTCAAATTTTACACACACGATAGTCGTTAAAAAGTTCAAAGTGTTAGAGTTACCCCGTTCGAGAGTCACTTGAAACCTTGAAAGTGATCCGATTTTCAAGGCCGTACCTGCTTAGTCCATTTTCCATCCGTTTACCTTCGCTTTTCCGAGGAACGAAGAGTTTCAAAGGCTCGAGAGACGCTCATGGTTTACACATCGCGGTGGTATTCTCTCATCAAGATCCGTAAAAGCTCTCGGAGACGATCGACCGTAAAAGTCGGCGACACGGTCAAGGAAAGATTCTTCTGGGTCTCTCAGTTCTCGATTCACGATCTCGTGAAAGATCACCCTCTACATTTGTGGGCGCTGTCTTGTATACTTTCTTTCCTTATCCGAGCTTCCCATCCTTCCAGGTTGAATCCCGCGTCCTACGATTCCACGAGAGGATCGCAAACTCTCCGTTCGTGGATATGTTCGTGGCGATAAATTTAACCGCGTGGCTTCTTCGGTCCGAACAATTTCGAGAGTTCACATAGGAATCTAAAAGTTCAGTGGAATTAGACTCGAAAGTATGAGAAAAATATTCAGCGAGTATTACTAATCCAGTTTAGAAACAATATCATACTTTTTGTATTATTTATAATAGGAAATGTCCAAGTTTCCGAACAGTATAGCTGACTTTAGGAATAGAATGCCTCGAATAATTGTTCGAATAAACGCGAGACCCTCGCGTAATTCAAATTGATTACGCGCGAGGGAGCACATTTTTCGGAAAAAGCTGTTTCCATGAAATAAAAATAGTTTGTCGAAGTAAGCAGTTGCACGATAGCCAGTTTCACTGTTCGAGGATGTTGGGTATTCAACAAATCCTGCTAATTCGTTCGTTTTATGCATCGTAAATATTGAACTTTTAATGAGTTTGCGTATACACAGTGTTCTCGAACCTGTTTTCAAACAGTTAGCCAAGCTTTCCCAACGTATTCTGCGAATCATATCGATGGAAAGATTTCATGCAAACATGGGGGCTGCGAGTCGCTATTGTTCGGCGTTACTCCGATACGATAGCTGTAGAGATTGTTCTCTTGAGAGTTTTAGTTCTTTTTTTTTAAGTAAACTTGCAATCGATGCTTGTAAATTGAAAAAGCAAATCAACAACGTAGGTAAGCTGTATAAATATAATATTATTCATGGTACATTTCGGTGTATAGCTTTGGAACAATTTGCCTAGAGAATAATAGGGGGACAAGTATATTTTCATAATAATCACAATTCCCTTGCGTGAAACACTTCGGAATTGTAATCCATTGTTGTGTAATAATAATTCAATGCTACGCATAACACGGAAACTGCGTTTAGATGCGAAGTGCGCAATGCGAAGCATGTTATCCTGCTTTACTACGAGCTCTCGTTGCGCTTAATGCGCACCTAGCATAAGCGTTTTCGATTGGGGCGCCTCACATATTTCAGGGAATGAGATCGGTATGCTTGTATGCTCATGTGGGTGGGTTTGTTGAATGGTGGTTATCCCGGGGAAGGGAAAGTTCCTGGCTTTCCTATCAACCTATATTATCCGCGGATTCTTGGGAATCAGTCCACGCTATTAATAAAAGCCACGTGTGATTCATGAATTAATAATACTAATTGTAGTTTGTAGCTTCGTTTGTTCTATATTTGCTATATTATAAATTCTAGTTATCGTTATAATTATAACTATAAATTAGTTTATTTAAACGTTGTAATTGCAAAGATATTCGATTCATTCAAATTTCATACACATTTCTGATAAAATGCAAAAAGAAAATCAATTTTTTGAAATTTCTAGACCAGAATACCATGGTGCACCTAATTCCTTGTACTTATTTGACAGAATGTAAAAGGTGTTGCGTCTTATGTTTCTGCTATACTTTCCGCGTCATAATTAATTTTAGGAGATATCACAAGAAATTTGTCGATGAGGAACAGCGAACGTGCATGCAGTGTATGTTCTACATATAACGCAGCTACGTAGATAATAACGGATAGAATGTTGAAGCGTTCCGGACAACGTGGCGCATACGCTTCGCCTATTAGCATACAATTATCTTTATGGTTCTTTTATGATTCATATTTAGTAGCAGTCTCGCGCGGTTTTCGCTTCGTTGCCCGGCGGAGTTTCAGGTTCGGAACTTTTACGATCGCACTTGTTCCTAAACCTAACGTTCCTCGGTTCGCTCCTTATCACCGTTTCTCCCGCGCAGCACCTCCAGCTAATCTTACTAAATGTGCTTTTGTAAATATACTCGTCGCATCCCAAGAGAAGACTAACGCTTTGACAGTCTAGCTTTTGACTTGTCTTTCGCAGACTACCGATCAAAGGCGCTACTATAGAGGATTCTCCAAATCGTTTTATAAAAATCATAATAATACAACGATTCACACTGTATTTCCACTGTATTTATACATATATTTGTATGTATATTCCTAGTACAGCAAATATTGGAAGCAAGCTTTCCTCGTGTTTCAGACAGCGAAATTGCTTCTCACGAAAAATCAAAGCAACAAAGGTCTCTATAACATAGATATACGAATACCTCTCTTTAGTCCCGTACCATTTTGTACGGTCTATGGGTACGATCGCGATTTCAATGACCGCCATTGTTACAGGCTATGACTAACCATTAATTTAATTAATGCAGATCGATTTGCAGCTGCACACGAGCCACCATTCCCAGCCTTTATTTGGCTCTATTTGGTGTTTATTTTTGACGAAACACGGTTCCACTATGCTCGTGCAGAGTGGATTGTTACCTGTCGATTTTTTTTTATTCCTATAGTTTACTGGAGACCAAACAGATATGTGAAAACTGTAATGTATACTACTAGAAATTCTTTCTACCTTTTTCTTATGACGTTTGTCAGTCTTGAACAGTTCCTCGTAGAGAAAAGATCTCACCTTATTCGCGACATAGTAGTAATAAAATCAGAACTTTTAATCAATAAATTTAGTATTTGATTATTTCGTTATTCCCAATTTCCAAGCATTGTTTCGGCCTCGCGTTGAAATTTTCCAAATGGCAGATACGGTTTATCGCCCAGACGCGTTTACGCTCTTCTCGCATCAAGTTGTTAAATTTAACAAGAACCTAGTGTGACGTTCAGAGCCGGATTTTATAGACTCCTGGGATTACAAGTTACAAGTACTCCTAATATTGAGTGGCCTGTAAAGTTCGTGCTGATTTTTAACCCTTTGACTGCGAATGGGGTATATATGTACATATACATGTAGTACATACGTCCTCGAGAAATGGGCTCGAAGAAAAAATATCAGCTTTTAATTTTTAATGATTAAAAGAACTACGAATTTCATTCTAAGATTAAATAAAAACAACGAAATTCGTGTTAAATTAGAAACTTGACATTAAAAATAAGCTTATAACTATAAATTTATCCATGTAAATGTAGTAATGACAAAGATATTCAATTAATTCAAATTTCACATTAACACATTTGTCTCCGATTGTGCCTCCCATACATCCCTTTTCTGCAATGGCTGGGTCTACCCCCCGTTCCCCTACAGTCGTCTCATCTGTAACGTCTGGTTAACGATCATCGAGAGTAATAACAGAGATCGTAACTTTTGCTGAGTTTTAGCACTAAACGACGTCAACGACAGCGACAAAGAAGTGCACGTCATACAAATACACTTCGTACGACGTGATCGCGCTATCTGGGTACTAAGCGGTTCGTTAAGCGGCTTTCACGACCGTTCCGGAGTCGATCGTTTTCGATAATGGTCGTGCGGCATTTACAACCGATTACGTGCCCGATGATGTTGCGTGATTAAACGTCACATACGTGTCCTGACCAGGAGAAATAGAAGTAGGAAAAGTTAGGTCGAACGACCGCGATACAATCTCACGGTGTACGTACATACAGCTCGATCGTAACGATCGAATGATAGATCACGAACCTCGACCAAGGAGAACGTTTCCATCGAAAGCGACTTTTCGCCACGGCGTTGCTGTCAATGATTGCTATTTTTTTTTTAAATAGTTTATAATTTCGATTTTTATAACATATTGAATTTCCAGCAACTTCCTAAATTGCAATTTGATTTAAATTGAAAAAATTCGAGATGATAATCTGTATGTCCCATAAGAAGCTTTGTTAAAATTACAACATTTTTATATCATTTTTCGTAAAACCGAGATGGTCAATTTAAATCGAAATAGACTCGTATGATTCATATTTAACCCAATAACAATCAAGTGAAGTTTTGTTAGAAACCTACATTAAATAAATCCATGGAACAAGTACATTAAGATACTGAAACCTTCAGAATCCAAATGTTTGGATACTTTTGATACGTAGTGTATATATGTCGGCAGACATTGTTTACTGATGTAAAAGTGCATATGGACAATGTCTACTGGTATTAGGCATCGAACAACGTTGAAACAAGTTTCGATTCCATCGAACATTCAGCGTCATTCCATCGTCCCTTCCATTTATATGTCAGCCGGCCGAGAAAAGGAGTATCGGTTAAACTTTAACGGACCAAGAGCGGGCTTGGGAACTTTCGCAATATTGGTCGAACCATTCCCATTCCTGGATTATTGCCTCCTTGTTCGGTAAACCACCCTTGAGCGGATTCAGTGACCGACTATATGCGGGATTCGCACTTTGTATTCAGAAATCGTCTTGCGCAACGTGACACCGCCCCTCGACCCACGTTCCGTCGCTCTCACGTCGAAATAGTCTCAATACCGAAACTTGCGACTTGATGTATCGCAATTGCCGTCGTCGAATCGCAAATAATCGTGTCACCAAGCGTTTCCTTGTACCTATGAATTTCTAGTTGAAATTGCCTGGGAGACAAATCGGAGAAACCAAAGCAAATTTCGTACAATTCGACCAGACTGTGTCTTACTTCAAAAGTATTTATTAGTAATAAATATTATTGACCCTCATTGTACTTTAGAGCCGTTAAAATCAGCTTTTTAATTTTCAATGCAATTATAACACATATGGTGTAAGTCTTCTAAGCTTTCTGCGAACGACAAGATTCAAGCTGTTAGCAGACAGTTGTTTCTTGACAAAAAAAAAATATGCATGCCGAGTTGGGTAATCTCCTGCTTTTTCGAAGTCGGGTAAAAATGAATTAAAGCCCGTGGGATTGTGGTAGGAACCTGGAGAACAGGTCTACGGGACGACGACGTTTCAGTGTGCTAAAAAGCTGCCGATAGAATAGTACCAGTGGGATTGAGCGGCTCCCTTTCTTTCTCTCTCTTTTCCGAAGCTACTAAATAAATTAGGTACCGAGTCACGCCCAATGGGGATTCCGCGAATTCATTGAAAGCCACGTTCCGTTCACGAAAAAGGAAAAGCAACGCACGCTCGTCGTACGCGAGTACTCGTATCGTTACTTCGTACTGCACGCGTGTTTCAGAGTCACCCCGACATGATGCAGAGTTCTCATAGTCCTGTGTGCACGGCAAACGCGTGAGTTATATCGACTAAATGGATCTCCGCGGCTGGTTTCCTTATTTATGAGTTTTCGATATATTTACCGGGGCAGCGAACGATCAGACCGATATCCATGGAACGAAAGTAAACGGTTCCACTATCCACGAGGGATTTACAAAATACGCGAGTGCATACAGAGCGAGCTGTTACCGCAAATCCACCGATCGAGCTTTCGCTGAAAGTCCGCTTATGGCGGAAAAGTGTAGGTCGGCTTTCCTCCGCTGAACCGCGACAGAGGAAAATCTCTTACGGTCTGTTTCGTCTCCGATGGTAAATGTAAATTTCACCAAAGTCCCTCGTAACAGGTTCGTTTGTACCATATAAAAACAAACGAACGTCCCACGGGATGGAAATCTCATATTTGTTTGCGAGAATGAAAATGAGACTCCGGGGTTGATTCGAATCTCTGATAACTTAATCCGTTGTAATGACAAGATTTTTCCAAGTATTAGAGGACTGTGTTTCACGTAAATACTACTGTGATTTGGAAGGCGGGAATTCGTGGCTAAACTTCAATTTTTCAACATGAATATTTAAACAAATTTAGTTCTCGACGGGAAGGGAAAGGAGCTCTTGAAAGCTTCGAAATTCAAGCCGGTTCCGCTTGACGTAACCTAGGATATTATACGTAAGTTGTAAACAAGTCGAGCAGGACAGTTGAAAATTTTGGAAAATCTTGTACATATCTATTAAAGTAGATACTTACAAACAGACTACTTCGACACTTCGCAACAGTATGTGGTCTCTTGGAACGTGTGACTAAGGGAAGACTGAAAAATGTACAGTTTGTCTTTTTAAATAAATGGTAATCTTTAAGTCTTCCATCGCCTCTTCTTATATATAATGTATGAATTGATGAGGAAATGTTTTCCAGGGGATCTTGGATCGGGTTATGAACCAGTTGGGAGGATCGTTTGCATGGCGCAAGTTTGATTTTGCTAGTTTTAGACAAAGTCCGGCCGACTGGCTAATAACGAACGTGCTCTGACTACTAATCGGTCTTACAGAGATTTCCTCATGCAGAACGGGAGGAGGAAGGTATATGAGTTAAATGCCGCCGGGAGAATGGTCAAAGGGCAAGATTAGACGCTTGCCACGGACTTCTGGGTGAGTTGTGCATAATACATGATGTCCTTCGACAGCACTTCGATTCATAATAACATTTCATCCTCTTAGGGTTGCACACATACACGCAATATGCAACGTTTATCTAGGCGAACAAGATAGGAAGTGTACAGTACATTAGGGCGAAGAACTTTAGCTAATTCGAATCGAATTTTCTCGTATAACTAAACAAGAAAAGTTTGAAGGCAAATAACATCATTGTATTTATCGCCGAGCAAAATAAAAGTTCTCCAAACAAAATAGAAAAATAGAGTATATTAGAGGAAAGAATTTTTGCTAATTAAATTGAATTTGCACGTATAACTAAACAAGAAAAGTAGCAGTACGTATTTTTGCGACCTTTTTAGAATCCTATCCAAATTAACTTTTTTAGGACACCTCACTTTCAGAATTAATTTATTTATTCCTCAGCGAAAAACCTTGTCATCCATATGTGGATGACATTCTCATAACATTTTCAGACAGGATCTTTATATAACGGTTTAAAATAGTTATTTTTGGAAGCTTTTCCATCTCTGCCGTCCAGTCGCAACTCGAGTCGCCTCATAAAGTCCAGTAACGACTGATTGTGAGAGTTTCTTCTCGAGTGCAAAGGTTTAATTTGTATCGAACAAATCCGAGAAATCTGACGCTGGCAATCCGACACGAATTAGTCGAGACAACGCTCGTCCGAAGAATTGTAACTTGAGAGCAATCAATCATCATTGTTAATCCTTTGTCCGTGTTAGAGGAGATCGGTTGTTTGCAGGCTTAAGGATCGCACTAAGGGCTGCGGGTGTATGGATCGAGTCTTAGAGCAAAGGAGGGTGCGGCTGCCTGTAGCATGATCCTCCCTAAGCCGAGGCTAAGAGGCTATTAGTTAGCTCTGCGAGCAGCGACGTAACCCCAAAGACTAACACGGTACTTACACCTTCCTGCTTCGTAGAGATCGCCAGATATTCAACAAACTAGTTCACAGAGTATGTTTGCACGACATGGAGACCCGCGATACTTGGGGAATACCGTCGCCGAGCAAGATCAACGATAAGAAATTAATATTAAAACAAACTTGGCGTGCATGGCTCCCACTCCTCGCCGCGAAGCAATTACAGATGGAATCTGCTAGTCCTCGGATTACGTGTAAATGAATTACTCCAGGAAATCTGTTTCGGGACAAGCTAATTAAAAAAAATATTCCGAACGCTAATTTTGTTCGTTTTCATCCGTCTTGCTATGAAATCTTTGTCGCACGTTTCGTATGGGAGATACGAAATTGTCGTAATTGCGACATTTAAATGAACAAATTTATAGTTATAAGCTTGTTTTTAATGTCAACTTTCTAATTTAACACCAATTTTTTGAATATCTGAAATGAATGATAGAAATTATTAAAGTCTCATTTCGAAAGACCAAAGGGTGGTTTATTTTGAATTTTGTATGAAACATCAAAGAATCGTAATATCATTGATAAACGATTATATTATACTTTCTTCTTTCTTTAGATGAATATACTTCCTTCGAGGTATTAAAATTTTCAGTCGGTAGCCTCATTAGTTTTTGAGATATCATTTCCGAAAGCTTGGAAAGTATGGTTTTAAGAAAAGCAGCTTTAAAGTTTTCGATCTTCACTCTTTGCCGCAACAGACCTTCTTTTTCAACTCTCATGCCTTCTTTGACTTTCGGTCGGAAATTTCACCGAGGCACTCCGAGGACTAGTAGTTTCCAAACTTCTTGGAAGACGTCTTCCTAAAAAACGGACAACTATTGCGTCTGGGGTAAATAGACCAAATTTTTGTTACGTTTATTTCGATTCGTTAGAATTTAAATTGTTTTTTTCTCATTTAAATTCATTAAAAATTCCACTGACCGAACGTATAAAATTATTTTGAAGTCTCACGTCAAATTAAATACAAAACTATCACACTGATAAGTGAATGATATTTATTATACATTGCAAATAATGTAGTACAAAACTAAATATTTAGGAGGATATAGATATTAGTATTTTACTAACAAATTACTAGTTATATCACCATAGGTTTAATCGATGGGATTGATTCCTGCAGTTTAAACAGATATGTATAATCTTGCAGTTTATACGATATTAGTTCACTTTTCAGACCATATGATATTGGTAATGCGATACTTATTTTCACTTCATATTAATATTTACGAATTTTTCCATATATTGAATTATTTTGTCATATAGTATTCAATTTCCTTTTAAAATGACTCGGTTATTATCAATAACTTTGCTGCAATTTTTAATGACAATGTTTGAAATAGAGGACTAGTTATATTCATACATTCCTTTAGTTCTCCCCCTGTTTAATTTCAAATATATCCTAATACCTTGAATAGTTGGTCGTCGCTAGTTGTAGTGTTAACAAAAGAAGTCCGTTGCATTATATTTACAAATAACAGTTTTATTTTCTTACGTAATCAGTTTCACGAGCTTTCTGAGACCTGACGCCGAGTGTAATTTGAAGAGTCCCGCCGACTTTTCTTATGACTGTCGCGTGGAAGAAATTTAAAACATCGGGTCGCGGAGTATTAGACCTCACGGTTGGCACGAGAGACGGCCAGTAAAGGGGTCCTGCGAGCATAAGTGCAGCTCTGAATCCTGGAAACTCGGAGTTGGAGGAGTCGGCACTTGCCTGAGCAGATCTCACGACGTGTAAGTACATATGTATATAGAGTAACGTACTTGCCGGCGTGCTCGGTAACATCCGTGGTTAGCCATAAAGGGAGTATACGTAAACGGCTAGTAGGGCTTTCCTCCTTCTGCATTTTGCTACCTAGAACGACCACATGGAATCTAGAACGTACAGCTGTGCACGGAGGTGAACGTTAGGAAACGACGTGAAACCGAGAATGAATATAGACTTTGTCGCGTTCCGTTTGTACGTGCTGGAGGACCAACGCGAGCTTTCGTCGCGCGGGAAAGCTGTTTCACATCATTCTTAAACGGCTATATTCGCTGTGAATGGATCGACAATTCGACACACCCATCCCCATGCGAGCGCTTACAAGGGAGGTTCGGCAATTGTCACACTACTCAGAAATAACACTAATTACTTGATCATATTTATCTTTTATTTATAGATATTTAACTAATGCATGGATAGATTCAAACTTGAATGACCATGAATGTACGAATGGTCGATGGATTCGTTTCACCGTCAGCTTTCATAATGTGCAAACAAAATCCATAGCCCGTAGTACGATGATCGGGCGAATAGCGAATGGCTCGAAGGCTGGGCGAGCTTATTTACGTTTTTTGCCCAAAATTCTCGAACGTAAATCGTAGGTTAAAGGGTTAACGCAGTAATTATCTTGTCAAAATATCCATCAAGTCTTCGGATGTCGAAGCTTTGCTTTTCGAGTTTACCGAGTGGGGGAACTTCGGGTTCAGTTCGTCGTGGAACTCGTGGCGTAGAAACCGGAAACTCCGACGAACGCTCGAAAGTTCAGAAGTAAATAAACCCGAGCGCAAACACGCGAGACAATTTCGCGTGTCAATTACGTGACTCTTTGAATCACGTTGGTCGAGCCCCAACATCCATGCCCTGAAGAAAGACGAGACACACGCGAAGAAAAGCTAATTACGGTAGCTGCACTTAGTACGGAAACCCCGTACAGCTCGTCGGGAAACGCACAGGAAATCCACCCCCTTTAACTTGCCAACTAACGCCAATCTGTGTCATTTACATGTCACGATTTCAGCTACTCAATTGACGAATCGCGCAAGTCAAAATTACTATACAGGTTGAGGGGTCTAACTCTATCAGCCTAAACTACTTTTAACACTAAACCAACCATGACCGATCAAATGACCGTTTGCAAACTTTTGTGTACAGTTCTTATATATACTAATGTAGTAACAATTATGTAGTAACATTAATAATACCAGAGAAATGGATCGAACGGCGAAAACAAGTCGGAATGCGTTGTAAAGATAGTTTACTATAAAGCTACACTAAGGATACAAAACGTAGTAAAATAATTTTAGGAAAAAAATATAATCGACTTCGAAAAACATTAAAACTGCACTAAAAAGTATGAAATAATTTCTAGTTAATATGCTGTATTTAATAATTTAACTAAATTTATCAAGAGCTGGTGAGTAATAATGCAGTTTAAATAAAAATTATTTCATACTTTTCACTGCATTTTGTCGTATTTTTAAGCAATTATATCTAGAGCTGGTGAGTATTCATATAAATTCGAATTAAGTAACCTCCTCCTTTTCGAATTCGGCTAAAAAAGTACGTATAAAAAAGGAAACTTTGCTAAAAGTCTAAGAAGGACGTAGGGGGAAGTCACCAGTGGCGCCCTAAGTCGGTAATGAAGTGCGGGTCATTGCATATCTAAAAAATAATACTAATACTAATATTAATCTATATCTATACTAATATTATAATGAGGAAAAATTGTTTGTATGTAGCAAATAATCACTGGAACTACTGAACCAATTTTTAAAGTTTTTTAAAGAACAGAATACTACGATATCCCTTAGTAACATAGACTATATTCTATTTTGATGAAAATAAGTTTCCAATCAGGAATCTGTATTCGTAAACGTTCTGGCAATACGAAATATCGATAGAAACATTTTGGTTATTAAAAGAAAATATAATCACCCGCCGATTCATGAAGGTAGGCGTGGTTGAACTGTCAATTTAACGAAGGCAATGAATCTAACATTTTATTATTATTAAGGTTTACAAACAATCGAACAATTTTATTACAGTTAACTAAACTTACAAAATACAATATAACTAATACAATTATATCGTTTGTGAACTGGCAGTTTTTCTGATTGTAGCACTGCTCTTTCATTAGTTGAATATCAAGTTGAATATTCAATTAGTTGGATTCCGAGCCAAGAAAAATGTTCCACGCAGTAAAAAGAAATTTTTGATGAATTTATATTTTGTACAGTAACGATCCGCACTGTTCCAATGAAAACTGAATTCTGGTTTGCTGAGGTTTTTGCGAGCCTTTATAATCTATCTATTTCTAAAGGGCGAGTAATGGGTAGGGAAAGTACAACAAGATATAGAAATTTGGAGCTGAGATTAGGGTGTTTGGCTATGGAAAAATCTATGCTACAGTTACGTTGTGACTAAGCGTGTTGGTCATCCAACAATAATAATTTATTTTTTATTGATGCTTACTAATGCATATACCGTGTAATCCTTTATATTAGCCTACATGTAGTTTATGCACCAACCAGTATAGAAGGTAGCAAAAAATTGAATTGGTAAACAATTTTTTCAACTGTTTTACAACAAAAATAGGCCATCTATACCGTTTTATAGATTTATTTTGAGACAGAATTCTCTTTCAATGGGAATAGTAAGGCGCCAACTCTCTGCCTGCTGTTGGTTTATTGTACCTGATCAAGTGTCGGCCCTACGGTAAGAAATCTTCAGTTGGCCCCTTTTAACTTTTTGCGACACAGTAATTCAGGTCATAAAATAGACCCATGTTGCACAGGAATTTTATTGCGTTTTAAATCAAACAAAATTGTTATGGATTTGTTCTTTGCATTTTGAAGCTGAAGGGTCAAAAATTACCTACATTATATTCAAATCACATTTATAGTTTTAAGAATATTAAAACATAAACATTAAATAAAAGTATGGTTTTTTTTTTGTATTACTCCCCAAGTTGCATGGTGGGACGAACAAAATCCCACCATACTTTCATCATTTGCAAACAAATTTAATCTTTAGTTTTTATTATAAAACACTTCACTTGTTTATATAGAACTAATTTTTATATAAATTAACGTACCTCTACGATTTTTCACATAAAATTCAGGAAAGAAGTATTATCCCAATAAACCTTTCGCTTGCAACAATTGTTGAACCGGTATTAGCATGTTGAAAGTTGCCAACATAAGTGCATGCATTTGTAACATTGGATGAATATATTACCAACTATACACATGCAGCTATTGCAATATTTCGAGGTGAGATTAAAAATGTCCCACCATGCATTACGGTCCATCAAAAAGGTGGGACACTTTTAATCCCACCGTGCCCCAAAGAGATATTAAAAGTAACGAGGGGTCTAGATTGGGTGTGATCGTTGGTCCAGTTGAAGAAAAAAGCTAACCGTTGGATAACCGATAATCACATAAATGGCCCATAAAAATGCCAACAATAATTGCTACTAGCGCGTTGTAAACGAGGAGTATAAGGGTCAGGTATCTATTCGGAATCGACGATCCTTAATGTAAACACGTTGACGCCGAAAACAATCCTTGGCTGGGTCGAGGAGCGGTCACGTTCACGGTATCTCATAAAAAAATGTATCACGGATAGGCAACGATGTTGTTATCTGGAAGAAGCACGGAGATAAACACGGAGACGGCTGTACAAGACGGTCATCGATGGGACGCCGGTAGTATCATTGCGGCTGTCCGGTGGTAAACACGGTCGCGTGGAAGCGAAGCTAACACCAACACCGAGCGATAA
This sequence comes from Hylaeus volcanicus, assembly GCF_026283585.1. NCBI lineage: Eukaryota > Metazoa > Arthropoda > Insecta > Hymenoptera > Colletidae > Hylaeus > Hylaeus volcanicus. The sequence goes on along the minus strand of NC_071983.1, from coordinate 8,343,617 downwards.
GGCCGCGGCCACACAAGACGTTCGTTCAACGTTCACACGCCACATCCTAAATAAAGCATCGAATCCCCCATCAATCGCGACGCGAGTGAAAGCGAAAAGCTTGTTCCGATCGGGGTCCTCGTCTCGTTCGGTCAGTTTCTTTTTTCGTCGTCGCGAGCGCGAAACGGTGTACCTACCGGCTTGTGGAGTAACGCGTTCGCGTTCCTTTTTTTACCGCGGGAGTGTGTATGTGAGTGTGCCCGTGTGCGCTTGTGTGCTTCGTATGGTGAACGGTGCGCGTGGTGAACGTTCCTCGTCGCGGAACAACATCATGACTACGGATCACGAAAACGAGACGAAGGTGAGGTTAAGGCGGACCAAGAGCGTCACCAGGGCCGAGGAGATCCAGAAAGCCGAAATGATGGTGCGCAAATCGCAGCCTGATAAACCGTGAGTGTTTTCAATCACACGATACGATTGGTTATGGACACGCTCCATTTTTCCGTGGCACGGTTCATGCTTTTTCCGTTTCCAACGAGATTTGTGTGTCCATCGGACGCACGATCACTCGAGTAAATTGCGGAGAATCGATGATAACGAGGAATCGACGTGGACGTGATACACGGCGACACGAAATTTTACAGAGACTTGCAGATGCACTGACGTAACACGGTCTATGGAAGTGGGAACACGCATGCGTGACTGGCCTCGGCTCGAGCGCGACTGTCACTGCGCGACGCGCGCTCCCCTCCTTTTTCTTCGTGCCATTCCTCTTCTCGTTTTAGCACGTGCTCATTCACGCTACTCTATCGTGTATTATAATCGATACGGTTACGGTTACCTGGCTGTATCGCGGGCTTGTCATTTCCATAGCTGGTCTTCCAAGACCGTATCGTGGCAAGGTAACGAACTGAAAACGGTGCAGTTGATTTGTCCTTACTGGAAAAAATCGCGCGAGAAAAGTATGCCATCGACTGACTCTATTGTTACACGAGAACAAACATACTTTTATTCAGCTTTTATCCCCTCAACCTATATATGCATAGACATACACATTTCAATGAAAAGTGAATCATTATTAACCTTTGGCACTCGAAGCTATCTCGTGGGTTATTGTGTAAACTGGAATTGTGTCATGCTAACTCACGCACGCTGGTTAAATATCAATCGCTGCGTTAAAAGCCCAAGTGTCGTCTCATTGGCTGGTATACAGAGTGTCCCATTTAAGGCGACTAGACTAAGTATCTTCGTTGCTTTGTATGAAACGAGAAAACTGTTACGATAATAACTTTTCACAGAAGGGACAATATTATCATCTGCACGAAAAGTATCTCAAGACCATATTTTCTGAAATTTCAATGTCATCAATGTGTTTTTAAACGTGACACGGCATTTTTGTTACTGTAGTATCGTAGCTGAAAAAAGACAAATTTAAATATGTGTAATACGTCAACCTTCAGATGACTTTTAGATGACTGACTACGTTGGAGTATGATTTTATAAGAATAACTTCTCACAAGCTCGTTTAAAGGTCGATATATATTATACATGTTTGAATTTCTCTTTTTCGTCAGATATAAGATTATAATAATGAAAATCCCCCTTTCCATTGACAAAAAGGTCGATGACTTTAAAATTTCGAAAAATTTGACCTCCAGATCATTTTTGTATTATATTTCGTTATACCAGTTACGCAATATTGTTAATTAATTACATTGAAACTAGGGGTATAATAAATTGCTGGCTTATCAGTAAATAGTTGAATAGGTATGTAATTAATTTAAAGAGTAATATTAGTTACATAAATAGAGTTACTCCAGATTCATTTTTTGTTATCTAATGAAAGTAGTTTTAATGGCCACCATACTTTTAAATATAAACCTGTTGTATCTATCACCTGATTCAAACGATACCAACATCGTGGAAATAAAAGAAAAGCTTGAACCAGTTTCTTCGGATAATTGGACAGGGTCCAATTAATACCGCTAGTGAAGCAGAAATTTGGAAACACGATATTCGTGGCAGCCTCTATCGCCTCAATTATTAGAGATAATTACTTGACATTTTTTTTTGCAATTAGTTAAAATATGGACGAACATTCGTACGAAATACCAATAATTTGCGTTCGATAATTTTTTTTTGTTTAATTATTAAAAGTTGCCTAAAAAAGAACCGTCCAGAATACCTTCTTAATTACACTGACTGCGAGTAAGAGCGTTCCACTTTCCCTAACGAGGTAGGGCCTACTACGATTTGAGCGTATTTTTGTAGGCTTGTAAAACTAAAGTAGCTAAAGATAATAGATTCACGTTTGTTTGTAGCCGCAGCAACTGAAATTTTATGTAGTTGTTAGTTAGTTACTAGTTATTGTTATCGGTTATCAGACACATTATATAATATACGTATCAGGTTGTCCCGAAAGTTTCTTTCGCGAATTGCACTTAATTATTTTACGTGGTCGTGTTTATATAAATAAACAATCTAATTTCATAGATATTCATGTTGTAACAGTAATGGAGCAAAATGAATCGTGCACAATTCAGTAATGTAACATCAAACATAAAATATCGTGGATGTATTACTTATTAATAAAGCGAAAGAAACTTTCGGGACAACCTAATATAATAATTAAGACGTAAACGTTAACTTGTGAACCCATTAAAATTATTTCTATATCTGTGTGAAATGAATTGAAACAAATAGCAAATGTAGTTTAAATCGTACGTAAGGTATTCTCAAAGTTGAAAAAACTTTACATGGATTCTTCTCTGTAAAAATAATATCCCAAGAAATACTAAATATTTGGACTCCTAATGTGATCGCCCTTAAAGTTAGCCCGTATGTATGCAAACCGTAGGCTACGAGGGATCTAGGAATATTCTAATGTATCTAAACTTACTGGCCGTTAATAAACCTGAAATACATAGTGCTCGGTTTTCTTTGCTCAGAAGATTGTATGTGCACAGAGTTCTATCATGTTACGGCGATAACGTTGTTGGTTTATGCGCTGAGTCGTCTTGAGATATATTTGCACGTTATCAGATTAGAGTTTGTGATATATGTATAAATACTAATATATCAAGCTTAATCTTCATCCGGTTGCCTTGCACCAGCAGAAAATAGTCTGCGTCTGAGGTTGATGACATTTTGCTACGAAATGAAATATTAACGAGCACGGGTAAACTTTATAGTAATCGTCAGGGACCTAAGCAACGGCTGATAACAGTTCAGAGCTTTAGAAATTAACCGAAGACTTCAATTGCGTGTAAATGCTTCGGAATCTTTAGCCGCATACTGAACTTAAGCTTAATCGTAAGCTGTATCTACAGTGACTTGCATTACCTCCTTGTGGCACACGATTTAAAAGAAAAATAAATTTCATGCTGCATATAATACAAATTCATTTCTTATTCAGCTCCAAAGTTAGTACAAAATATCGAATATCACGTTTATTTAAAATTGTAAAACGATTCACTTATTCATTATGAATATTTTCATTATAACATTACACAGAAGAAATGTTTTCAACATGTTTTATAAGATTTGGATAAATCGTACGGTGAAGTATCAACGTTCCACTCATGTTAGAAAGCGTTGAATTAGTTAAAACGTAACACATGCGAAAAACGTTAATTCCTCAAGTATGCTGAACGTTACGTGTCGATGACATTTTTGTCAATAATTCGGAGAACGTTCAAATGCTGGATACTTGACACACAACTGCATGTTATAAGCCCACTTTTGTTCCATATATCACGAAACAAAATTTTAATAAACAATTCCTTCAGAAAACATTTAAAAGCATTTGTTCGTATAATATTTTCTTCTTACTTTTGCGTGTAGAACACGCTGGCAAAGTTTGGCCGGAAAAAAACTGGGACACCCTGTGTAATTTCTCCAGAAATAATTTCCGACGGTTTATCGTTATCAAAGTTCCGAAGTTCAAGGGTTCCCGTATCGAATGCTCGATAGCGCGAGTCTAGAAGTAATTAAAACATGACAAACGCTAACGAGCGTCGTGGCGTTTAATTAGTCCAACGAACACTGTCTATCGGTCATTCCATACGGAATCTCGCAACTCTTTACACTCGATATCACGGATTTCGACAAAATTTAAGTGTGACGTCTTCCTTACATTCTGTAAGCTTTGAGTCACCATTTTGCTAGTTTTGAATTTGAAGTATTTAACCCTCTATGGGCTCTCTAATTTTTTTTTTCTGCAGACGACTTGCAAGGCATTAAGCTTGATATTTCAAGTCGATAATGAGTGTATGGCAGGGTATAATTCAAAAAGCTTACTGTGAGCATAGGTTGAACTTACATACGTTAAACTTGTATTAAAGGTATCTTAGGCGCGTAAAAATTATAGCTATATTCAACCATTTTTTTTTAAACAATTAACTTAATGTTAAATCTGTTTGATGGGGTTTATTGTGCGTATATTAAAAAAAATATATTTTTTGTTTAATTATTCTTTCCAATCGGCGCGGCGCGGCGTAACGGGTTGGCGAAACCACAATAGAAAATGATATCGAAATAATGTTATCACGTAAATCAATTGCGTGATTCACTGTAAATCAAATTCAAAAAGAGACCACGAGCGTAAAAACATCGAGAAACACTGGTCCCAGCCCGTCGTTAATTAAAATGTTAATGCGAATAACGAGGGAGACAGATCTACGGCGCGGCTAACTGAACGTAACGCGCAAATACTTTCAGCGATTCGTGCGCGTCGCGCTGCTGGAAGTTTCATAAATTTATGATTGGTTCGCAGCGTATCCAATGCAAATCGCAGGTACGCGTATGATCTACAATTGGAATCGCTAATCAAGGAATCCGGTCGTCGTGAAATTGTAGAAGCAAATGCTAATTCGCATTAATATTTTTCCGTAAACAAACGAGGGATTTGATAGCGGAAACCTTGGATCAGCGAATTTCATTTGTCCAGATCTATGAAGCTCCGTCGTTGGGGACAAATTTTAATCAAGTCCACGGTCTAATCACGCCCACGATCACAAATTAATCCACGAGAAGAACGAGAGTCGATCTTGCAAAACCCAGTTGGAGTGTTTCGAAAGTAAAATAAAGTAAAGACAATTAGTTCCTTGATTTATTATTTGGTTAGGTGAAGAGCCTCTTTTTCAAAAAATTATTTTATTTGAAGCGTATACCTAGTTATACATTTTTTGAAAGTCGAACAGCTACACAGAACAAATTTTAAATTATTACTATCGTCGGCTAATATTCGAAGAAGAGGTCTAATTAAAATTGCAGCTTAAAATATTTATCTTTTAATATAAAAGATACAAAAGATAATTTCCAAGACACAGCTGTGGAATATGATCAACTAGGCATTGGTACCACGAAACATACCAAAAGAGGCCGCAAGGGACATAGTAAAAAAGATGTACGTATCCACTCGAAGCGGTCAGTTCATGTACATAAACGTTAATTAGCGTTGAGACGCGAACTGCACCGGAAAGGGAGGAGGATGATGCTAGAGGCATTTTTTCCTCCGAAACATATCCTCCCGACGAGCTCTGTTTTATTAGCAAAAGGTCGACTAGGGAAAAACAGTGAAATCTTCAACTCCCCTTTTGACATGCTATAATGACCTGCAAACAAGAGTTTTTTTTTTGCTCTTCGGTAAGGAACACTTTTCTACCTTGGGTTGTTTCTTCTCCCCATCTTCGCGCCCCTTCGCTTTCTTGCTCTCGGATCCGTCCATTATGCCGTAGAATCAGAGATGGCACCACTCCTCCGTCTCTTGAACAAACGAACCCCTACTGTATTTACTCGTTCCGTGTTTGCCAGATACTTCTTGTTTTCGCCAACTTTGCAATTAGGCTGGGCGCGCTGGGTTCGTTGGACGCGGTGAATATCGGATGATCCACCCCTTTGGGTACAGGGAATTCGCGCGTAAAGCTATGTCTGGCTCGTGCGGATCTTTCAGTTCCGGGATTGATTTTAAAGTTCTCGTTTGTACGATCCTTCGATTCGAAGCCCTTCCTGTGTGTTTGTTCCCGAATTCAATCTAATCCTCGACGACTTCCACGCGGCGGGAACCCGGGATTTGCATCTATTCGTCGTGTATTTATGCCATAAAACGTTCCCATCGGAGTGAACTTTGAGCAAGCGTCTCGTTTACTCTAAATTTCTATAACAACGTTTCTCAAACTTCGATTACATTGCGACTCTCTTAAGGGGGTATTCTAGTCTAGTGCGTCGATTTTTAGTTCTTCTTGACGATTGTTTTTCTTTTAATCTATAAAGAATTTTTATAAGGGTTAATAGAAATAAGTATCTACCAATTATATTAGAAATTTAACAATTTCTTTATGTTGAAGCAGCATAATTTGCGTTAAATAAATTACCAATAACTAGACAGCGGTCTTGAAGTTCCTCGTCACGAAATGCAACAACATTTTGCTGCCGAAGACCAATCATGAGGTAACAGGGAGTAAAACGAAATAGATAGTAGCGATATCTCCTATATATCCCTATATTACCTCCCAAGATCTTTTTTTCCTATATATCGATCGTATTTGGAGTATTATTCTCTTTGCTCGAGCCAGCCATCGGCCCATGCTTACGATCTATCTGCAGCACACGGATCTATATTGTGCCAATATTGCTGCAGCAACGGTAACGGACTCCTTTCGACCGACGGCCGCTGATATTCGAATAGTTAATAACTTCGGACGGTGTTTTATGCGAGGGAGTAGGATATAGCGAACGGAAGGATCATCTCGCGAACTTTCTCCTCTGCCCACTCCATTGCGAATGCAAATAATCGTCAAGCCTCGTCCGGGCGACGATATTGAACGACGCACGAAGAGTATGTGCGAGAACCAACTCCAGGATTTTAATTTGCAGTCCACCGTGGTCATTCACCGCCGCCATCAGCCTCCTACCATTGTCAGGTGCATTTTCATTCGTGTATATATCGCATGTTCTTCTTGCGGCTTCTTCCAATTACCTGGCCTCGCTAAATGATCTTAAGGTAGTCTTTTTTTCCTTATATAACTAACTTCACATCAACCTTTGGTTATTAGCGAGTGAGATAGATAAAAACAATAAATAATGGTGCGAACGAATCACCCACAACATTGGATACTACAATTGATACTCTGATATTCTTCATTTCATAAATCTATCGTATCGTGTTTGGAGAACGAAATTGATGAATAAATACATTGTAAACGCAGATTAGAACGAAATTTGTTTTGTCACTCATCTCACCCCCATTTAATCTCACATCATAAAACGAAATTTGGATAAAATGAAGTTTCACGTTTAATGCACGGGATTCCACGCTGTCAATCTTTTATTTTTAGTTTTTAAATAAAGATCGTATTTCGTACAGTAAAGCTCAGAGCTTTTGCGCACCTAATGGAATCGATCGTGACGAGTACATCGTGGAAATAGACGGTTCCTAGCCCCGAATCGATCGCAACCGAATGTGGACGGTTCCGAGCAACACCAAAATCCCCTCAAAAGCCGCAGTCGTCTTCGAGCTCAATCCGAACGGTCTTTCGCTCTTTTCCGCCGATGTAATCGGTTTCCATTGTTCTTTCGGTCGATTTCGTGCGCGAAATTCAACACCGACGTCACGGCCGACGCCGACGTTGCAATCTTCGTGCATAAAATGGCCACGGTATGAAAAGATAGGAAACAAGGGAAGGAACGCCAGAAAACGATTGAAGGATTGACACCACAATACCGTTAATCCTTATTCGTTTCGAAGTCGTGTCAGCCGAAAACGAGGCATCAATCCCACCTGCAAACGAAGATTAAAAGTTTTTGCAGAACTTGACGAAGCGCAAAAAATCTCCGATGGAACAAGCAGCTGGAGGAAAAGGACGACGTCGAAAATAAAGAAAGAGAGAAAGCAGTCATATAATAATATTACATGCAGTACTTGTAGTGTATTGTTGCGCCGCGGAGAGACCACTTTAATGAGGCAGGATTCATAAAGGAATATAAACTCAAGCTTTATTTATAAGAATATCAGGACATCCGATTTGTACAATATCTAACATAAAACTGACTATTCAAATAACTGCCGGTTCTTTAATGGCAACTGAAACATCGGGACATCGCAAAGGACCAGCTTTCACATCGTTCCAACAGTATTTTCAATGACATCCTCAACCAAACATCACATAAGTACTAATTTCAAACGGTTCATAATAATTTCCTCTTAAAAGTGAAATATAATCCGTTAAAATTGTAGTCTTCGGTCTCTTAAACAAATGTCTCGAAACAAAAGCCTTTCTTCCACGGGCTTACTCGGGTTTAAGAATGAAACAGTGACGTCAAGTCTAAATGCATCCTGCAATTTAATTATTCACCGAGGTCGTTTCTTAGAACAGCGCATCTTAGAGTTTACGTAAATTCCGTAGGAAAATAATATACCATAAGGCAAACAGGTATCGCGCGGGATCGCAAGCTCGTATTATATTTCCGTCGTGGAAACGGTTCACAACAGGTGAGAGGTTCTGTTGATGAACTCCCTGGGACCGTCCGTAGAGAATGCAACGCCGAAAGTTGGTGCTTGTCTCGGTGAAAGGCAGGAGACAATAAAACAGAGAGACAGACAGACAGACAAGCGGACGGAACTGTCAGACAGACGGGGAGCGAGGAAGACGGATGCCGGGAGCTTGGTAATCGATTCCAGGGTGCTTCGAGTCGAGGAAGTGCTCGGAGACGAAGGAAGACGAGATGAACGAAAACCCGGGCCAGCAAGAAGACCTGTTTAAAGCGCCGTTTAATTTTCCTTCATGAATCATTTAGGGTATTCTTCTACCCTCTGCCGTTCTCCTGACACTCCTCGTTCTCTTTCGTTCGTTCTCGATTCGGAGCCGCATGTCATGGAAGGGGAGGAGGTGGGGAGCGGTTTCCCTCCTCATTACACGGGTAATATATGTATATCCGTCTATCGCCTAAATATTCACGAGGGTTCCGGTGTCAGGAAGATTCGCGAGGCAGATACGCGAATCCTACGGAACCGTCAGCCCCTTTCTGCCCATCTACTTTCCGCCCTCTCGCACCCCCGTTCCTTTTTCGCCCACCCTCTCATCTTCGTGTCTGCCCTTGTATTGTATGTACAACGGCTTCTTCGTTTCCGTGGCAGACAGGGGTTGACTCGAGATTCGAGGAGCAGCCCACTGGAAAGGGAAACACGAGTGGGCTGGGCACTTGTCTTTGCGGGACTCACCGGCCCTGTAAGGCGTCGCGACGTGACTCTCGAGGTGATCCGAAGACAAAAGATTGGACACCTGTATCTTTACGTGAGGATTTATGACGGCGGTGACTGACACTTTTGCTGACTGAGACGTTGGACTAACAACAAGAGGGTTGACAAACGAGACGATTTTTAGCCGGTTTGATCGTTTGAGTAATTTGTGGATTCCCTCGAGGTCGCGAGTAAACCGGCGGAAGTAACCATGACTGTCTTAACTCTTTCGACTCTAGTGGGACATATACAGTGAACGAAATTTGTATAAGGACACTGGTATATTTAATAACGGAAACTAAGTACTTTTCAATCAAATTACAAAAACATAAAGATAATATAAAGAAATGAACACATTCCATGCGGGTATACTTCGCCGCGGATTAACAAAATTATCTGTGGCATCGTTTGTTACCGTTGCAGTTACGGCGTCATATGTGTTGGCGATCGGCAATACAATAAAACATTTTGTCGAGATCTTGACGAGAATTTGAAATAATCTTGATCTCGTCCAAATCTCGATATACTGAATCTCGATATCGATCTCGAATGTTACAAGTAATCTTGATCTCGAATCGCATCTCGAAATCGAGACGAGATCGAGATTTATATCGTCTCGTGTGCACCACTATTAGGGATTGTTCTTGCGTCATACGAACGATGACCGTTGATTTTGTAATCGATAAAATGTCGAGTACGGATTGAAATGCGCGCGAAAAGCACGCATAATTACGGAACAGCAAAAACGTTGGTCGTGTACATCGGGTCTACTATTAATTATGCAGATAGAACTACAATTACTCACTTTGTGCTCCGGTATCAGTATCGATAACTTTAACGAGCGTGTAATTAATTAACGACGCCATTCAAAGAGTCGCGAGTTTTTCAAATTAGACTTTAACGATCGGACAGAGAATGTTGCATGGCAATCAAATAACGGAGAATTTTAATAGCTTCGTGACTCAACATGATGCCATTTATGCCAGACCTTCTCTTTAGGAAATAAGTAAATCCATTACCTGCCCAATGTCCCATTTTTGGGACACATTTTCACACACAGGGACAGTTTGTTTAGTATACTATAGTACACATTCCGCTAATGATCCAAAAATGGGACGGGCTTTAATTTTTCTATTTAAATAAAAACAATAACAATTATGGCAAAAATACTTCCAGTTGTTTAGTATGAATATCATGATACAGTTAAATCCCTTTTTTTTTGTATTTTTTAATTGTGGGGGGGGGTAATGGGTTAAGTAAAAATGCGTCAGTTTCATTGCACGATCGACGATAAACATTTCTCTGAGCCCATTTCTCGAGGGCGTATATATTTTCATGCTTTTTCCCCGCATGAACAGTATTAACAATCGAAAACGTTGTTTTTTTGGAAAACCCAAGTTTAGGCCTGTCTGGATGGTGAACGAGTAACCCCGCATCAACGCCATTGGCGGATCCGGACGCGCAAATGCTTCATTAGCAGATCCCAAAAAAATGAGATTTTTTGAATCACGCTTTCGTTGCCAAATCGGGTCAGATTTGAAAGAGCAGCAAGTGGGCCGGACGAAATCAGCGTTCAGGAGCGAAGCGGTTACCAAGTAGCTTCAGCCGTACGTGGTCAGACCCAGACCGGACTCCAATAGAACGTGGGCTGACCACGTGCGGGTGCAGGCCCTCGCTCCGCTTCTGAATGCCGGCTTTGTCCGGCCCACTTGCTGATCTTTCAAATCTGCCCCGATTTGGCAACGAAAGCGTGATTTAAAAAATCTGATTTTTTGGGGGACCTGCGAATGAAGCATTCGCGCATCCGGATCCGCCAATGGTGTTGATGTGAGATTACTCGTTCACCATCCAGAAACGGCTAAACTTGGGGGTGGGTTTTCCAAAAAAACAACGTTTGCGATATTATAAAATACGGTGTCACTAGTTGAAAGTTGAATCCCTTGCTTTTTCAGTCCTCGTTAGATAAAAACAGTTGATTTCAGTTTGGCTAGAGGCGCGGCGGTTCCCTCGTAGACCTGACAAGAAGACACGAGTTACCGACTACTTTCCAAAGTTTAGATACTCCGCGTACTGGTTTTGGACAAGCACGCCTTGTTTCTTGCGCCCGAAAGCGGACCAGTTGTCGGACATCTTCCGGCTAACGCGCTGTACTCGCGAAAAATGTTTGCCCCAAAGCGGACAAGTTTGCGACACACGAGTTTTCGACGCAAAATCGGCCGCGTCATAAGCACCCTTCCGATTATTGATGTCGTAAAGTATGTCGAGGTAACTTTTTGCTCGCAAACAGTGACAAAAAGAGACAACAGCCGCGCGTAGAGTAATAGCATAAGATGCACCGTTCCGCCAAAACAATAAACAACTTTCCCCGCTTCTATGCAATCGATATACCTTACGAGGACCGCGAAGTGCTTCCCCTTCCATCACGGAACTGTGATGAAACTCGGCAGGTTTGTAGAGTGATCAAGCACGGAAGTGCGGTAGAACTTCGATTATCCAAACTTCCATTACCCGAATTCCCTATTTTACGAACTTTCTGTTATTCTGACTCTTCATCGTTCGAACACTTTTGTAAACATTTCAATGTTATCGACTTTCTTACAATAGTGTAATCGTTTGATGAAGTATTGTAACTAACATTGTTTAACTGTGTAAATTAAACCAACATTTGTAGATATTTTGGGGGGAAAAATTCAGATATCGAAGCCATACCATTCAAATTGCATGTAAATAATTTTATGTAATAAATTTTGTTCTTCGAAGCCTAGAAACAGTAAATATAAACTTCGTTGATAATTAAAATAACAATTATCAACAAACTCGAAAATAAAGAAAATGGAACAACCTTTTCATGTATCATATCCATGTGTGCTAAAGGCGAGCTTACAATCAATTTATAGTACATTTTTTAACAAGGTTACGGTACACTAATACATACATAGGTGCAAATTAATGTCACGAGTGTCTGCAAAAATAATGGGTTCTGCACGTAAAAAAAGCACCGATACAGGCTTACAGATATCTCATGTGTGCATTATTATGTTTGTTAATTGTAAGCATAATTACAAGCACGAAATTACCTTCATCTAGCCTGCACCATAAATAATTACTTAGAAATAATAAAGCTCGCACCAACTGCATATTTTGCACATTTCATTGCTGAATCGCGTATAGTTCAGGCAACAGTTTCATCATTTTCTATTTTCTCTCTTTCTTTCATTCTGTATGTTTGATCCATTCTATTTCCTTCTGTACCAGTGCAAAGTGGAAACGTATTATTGTTATCATTATTAATGGCGTGGGAATAACGGCATTCTTTTCTCCCCTATTCGATACAAAATAAAATACAATTTAATTAAAATGTTAATCAAGAATAAAAACGAATCATACTCTGAGATTTATATCATTGTTTAATATTTTACCGAGTAGAAATTCCATATAAATGGTTCAAGCAAAATATATTTAAAAGAGTTGTGTAAATATTCCGATGTATGATTTAAGTATCGATATAAATTTTCCCGTTTCTTTCGAGATTGATTCTTTACAATTGAGGTTTCATACCTCATTTTCTTTATTATAAGAGCAAACTTAATTTAGCTAGCAAAAAATTCTCTTCCCAAGAAAAATGTTTTTCATTCATTCTACGTTTCGATATTATTCCAAGGATTTCCTTCAGGAATGAATCAAAAATGTAATTCATACTTAATTTATAAAAGCCGAAAACAGAGTTAAGAATAATACAAAATTATATAAAACATTTTGAAACCATTTTTTACTACGGTGTTACAGAATGTTAAAGACCATTAACCTTTGTATTTAAAATGTTTTCATATCTTTTCGGATTTCAGAGATATTATCAGAAATATAAATAACCAGAATTATTTCGAAGGGGTGTTTACACCGTTAAAATCATTTCTGGGCAAAAATAGAAAACAGCATTGCGATTAATTTTCCATGATACTGGGATTTCTGCAAAAATTCAAATTCGTTAACATGTACGTACATACATATCAATCGCTGAACTTCCCTTCTCAGTTTCCCCCGTTCGTCCATAATCTGTTTCGAATAAACTAGCAGGCCACAATTCACTCCTCTTCTATCACGCATCTCAACACAGCTATACCACGTTAATTTATGACTTAGATAGCGCAGCTTTGAATCATAGCCATGCTAGAAACAGAACGTAGCGTCGATAGGATCACGACTTGCGTCGCATACCGGCTCTAGCGCGAAATGTTTGGAGAATCACGATTCAGGGATCGTTTTAAATTATAAGAATTTAAAATTCACATTAAAAATTCGGAGAGACAGATTCTTATAATTTCAACTTTGAGGGCTTATAACTTTATAGTGGTTAGACTTATGAGATTTTTACAAGAGTCTTTTTTAGGTGAGCATTCGATTTCCTATACATATAAGAATGTACCATCTCGTAATATTTTAGTTATTTCATTCTCAAAATATAAAAATCAGAATGCAGGAAACTTTCTTTTCTACATATTTCAAGTTAGAACTGACACTTTTAAGGAATTTTAATTATTTCGAAGCATTTAAGATCCAGGAAGCATTAATATTTGAAAGTTACCCATTTCAGAACCGTCATAACTTTTCAATTTTTATTTTCGAAATTAACCGTCCTATGAATAAACTGTAAATATAAAAAAGTTTCGTGCCATCATCCCTTATAAGCTGATATTTTTTATAAATTAATTTAACGAACATAAACATTTCTCTGAGCCGATTTCTCGAGAGTGTATTTATTATATCTGCCCTTCGCAATCAAAGCGTTAATATTCATCTCTCAAGAGGCGAAAAAATACATATTTTAACCTTGACAAATAATTCTTGAATTTTGACTGTGACGGCTGCATGTAGCCCTTATGGAATCATTGTGTCTTATTTCGTGTCACGTAAAATTCGACGTCGCACTCATTTCAGAACCACCCTAAGACTAGGTGTATCCTATTAATTTACTTTTCGTTCGGGACAGGGTCTTATTATTTTTAATTTCAGCCAAGAGATATCGTTTCCCAGGCTACAGCGAGATCGGTTCGCGAATTCTCGTTTTCTACCAACAAACCAGCGCAGCGTTTAAACTTTGATCCACCCTGCTATCTCCGACGGTCTTCCTGCTTTTTACATTAGGACGTGATTAAGACTGAAACTGGGAGGGCTTCTAAGCCGCCATCGCAGGAAGCCACCGATCTTAAGTATTTACGGGGAGAGATCCCACCGCGGCGCGGGGCCAACTCGAGCGTGGAGTTCAATCATCCGGACGTTAAGACTTCCAAGTCTCAAAGGGGCTGCGCGATACTGACCGAAACAATCGGGAGAGGGATAAAAATTGCGAGTCGAAGAGCCAGCGGAGCAACATTGTGAAACTTCACCGCTAAAAAGAACGTCGGATTAAAGTCGAAGATTAAGGACAGCTCGCGGGAAGCCCTTTTCTAAAATACCGCCTCGCTGGTCCCCGTGTAATTACTCGACGGAACTCCCCATATGCTACATCCAGCAACTACGTGCGTTTAATGTGATCGTTTAACCTCGCCGCTGTCTCGAGTAAATCCCAACTATTACTACGAATTTATGGCAGATCGTGGTAATTAATAGAGTCGCGATAAAGCGGTGGCCCAAGTCAACCCAGAGCCGCGCAGGAAGAGCTATCTCACACTTCTGATTCTGGCCTGCTCGGTCTGCATGACAGGATGCAGACGTGTCGCCGAGAAATTCCATATGCATGAGTGGGTCGTGTACTGGGTGACCAAAGTGTCACGTCCGACTTATCCAGAAACGCGCGACAGAGCAATAAACGTGTAAACGATCCTCCGAGTGGTTGTTTAGCGAATCAGTGGCCATGATGGAATTGCAGATGCTCGCAAATGGAGGATCTTTGATGGTCTGTCGACTCCCGTCACACTCCTCAGCTGTAGCGAGAGAAGTTTATTATCTATAATATGTAATCCTCGCGCGATGGCTTGGGTACGAAGACAGTAAACGAATAATAATGCGACAGAGTCGTAGGAGGTTATACAGGGTTAGACATTCAAAACAGGCCACTTGAATAATTCGCTTAGTTTTAGCGATAGAAAAAAAAGTGTCGAACAAGAGTTATTTGATTTCGGGCACGTAACGTGGCGCCAATAACTTTTTAATCGGTGGAAGCTTAGAGGAGATTGGAAAAGCGACTAAGAGCATTTGTATAAGAAAGTAAGATGTGGGAACATATTTGGTATGACATGGTGCAATCTAAGATAAACAAGGAAAATTGCAAATTGAGAGACAGAAACTATCAATGCATATCTATGACTGTTTCACACATTATCACATATTAGAATAGTATAAAATTTTGATTTCTGCCATAAATATGTTCCTTAATGTTTAAAGATTCATATAAGCTCAAGTATCATTTCAGTAAGCTACATATATGCTTTATAAGTTGCATTATGTAATACATGATTCCTGTTTGCACATTCTGTAACGAAATGGTTCCGAGTGCAAAGGGTTAAATTTCAATAAAATTGTTCGAAAAAAAGAATGTACATTAAAATTTGTACCTCTTCTTACGAATTTTGAACGGTTTTCATACACGTAAAAAATGTCAAACAAATCAGGTGCGGACACCGAGAAGATTTCTTGAAAGAAGGTCTTGGACGACTCCAAGGAGATTCAGAAGAAATACGATAGCCTGTAGGTGTAGAACCGTATGTTTTACTTTCAAGCGATACATACCACTGAACGCCAACCCTTTGTTTCGTCTCTCTAAATTCTCACACTCTGGCAAGCACGTCTTATCCGGGAGAAGGAACAAGGGTCTCCTCGAATGCTTTATGCTTCCAGACAAAACGCTTTTGAAAAGTTTACACGATGGTCCTTGTCAGTTCTCGACGTGCTTGTAGTCACGAAGGAACGATACCGGTAGCCCGTAGAAGCCGATTACTTAGGCTCACCCGGTGTATTATCTGCGTGAGAGATACCTAAGAGGAGAGGGTTTTGTATCCACCACTCGCCACGATCTTCACGTACACGCCATTCAAATTTTACGAGACGGGGTGCACGGTTTATTGTTAATATTCCACTTAATAGCTCTCACAAAAGAGAATTTCTGATGTTTCAAGCGTTTTCCACGCACGCGATAACACAATCTCACGGAATACATAATGCGAAGGCATCGTTAGTAAAAAATTATATATTAAGTTGGCCAAAAAGTTCGTACAGATTTTAACGCCTTATCTTAAAAAAAGGTACAAGGTTCGAAAGAGCCCATATAATATGACTATTTTTTTTTCTTTTGTCCAAATGCTGAGGGTGTGTTAAAGTCATCGCCATTTTTTTTAAATGGAACCATAGGATTTCTTTGGCATATTATGAAAGCTGACATCGAGACGAATCCATCGACCTGCAATACTTGGTCATTTGTTGTAATATAAATCGTCCTTAAATTGGAGTTTGTATTCAGTAGATGTAACACAGAAAGAAAGAAAGAAGATGCTCTATCCTTGTTCGACCGATTCACGGACTGATTGCGAAGCATTTTGAGAAGTTAGCGGAAATAGAACCTACACAACAACGTGAACCCCACTCAAACGCGCTCTCAAACTGCACCGGTCAGCGAAATTGTCGCTACAAGTTGATTCATCTATAAATTTCATTAACCATTTCTTCGAAAACGATTTAATGTTTGCAGAAAATGAAGATAAAGTATACCATATATTTTATGCATGTGATAAGATCGCAATTACATTTACATGTTTCCATCCATTTTTGACAACATCATCATCTATTTTGAAGAACGTTTTTTGCTCTTTCTTTGTCCAAGTGAAATGCACATCGCCGACCCGTGTTTCCGTCTCCTCTAAAAAAAGTTGAAAAAGAAAACACCGCGGAGAATCGGGCGAAATAAGAAGAGCTTGAACAAATGTTTTCAATACGTTGCATAAATCGCGTGTTTCTTCGTAAATTGAAATGGAAATGCATATAACCGTACGATATGAAAGCGGCTTTATTGTTCCATTCTTATTCTAGTGACGTTTTCATGGCGCCTTTCTACATTTATATCGCGAACGACGAGTGCGCCATCGGTTTCGAACGATTATTTCTTTTTAACTTGGTCCGTTCTTTCTCCTTACAGATGCCATCGTCCTAGAGATAGTCTCTTCTCCTGGAGTTCAGGCTTCGACAACTTTACGGGATTCGTCAATTGGGGCTTCCTTTTGTTGTGCATCGGTGGAATCCGTTTGCTCCTAGAAAATTTCATAAAGTGAGTATGTCATGAGTCTTGATAAAACCGCATTCTCATCAAAATGCTATCGCTCGCGATATGTGATCTGTTTCGTTGAGAAACAGATGGCGAGGAATGCAAACAACAACAAAAACAACGCTCGAGGAATGAAAACATTATTATATGGATAATTCTTATTATAATTAACTACTTATGTCAAACTAGATCTTCAGGTCACGTGTACCATTTATGCTACACGGAGATATATTTATTTAATGCACTGAAAACATACATATATTTGATGAAAAATTTAATTTTAGAAAATATATTTCCACGCAAAGAATGAGGTATTACATATTGAAAATACAGTATAGAACAGAACAAAACAAACTAATTACGTATAGATTGATGATGTAATGAATGATTGTGTGATAATAGGATATATCAATCTTTAGTTAAAACATCAAACGATCTGAACGACAAGTCGGGTAAAAAAACAAACATGCACGTCGAATTGAGTACTCTCCTCCTTTTCGAAGTCGGTTAAAAACGACTTGGTAGGACCGTGTTGACAAAATGAATGTAGAAATGCTGCACGCGACGCTTGAACATCGTCAATTTTGTTCGTATAAATAAAACACCTCGTTATGGGGTCGTATCTCTCGAAAGCTGATGGGAATACACCATAATCCGGCGAGGTAGTGATTTATAGGCGAGGAAACGGGTCGCGAGAAGAAATCGAAATGCCCTCGAATCTCATCTTTCCGTTATTTGTGGCAATTTACTTGACGTGTGTCGTCGTAATTTATCAAAGAAAAGAGAAATCGCTATCATCCTGCGAGACCGACGCAATGCCAACGTCTCCAACCTCCGCAAAGGTACTACGAGGTTGAGTGTTCGATGAGTCCCTCGAGCATTTTTTCGTGTCTACTCACGGTAGGGGTTAAACCTCTCCATCATACGTCTACGTCATAGACAGAGCTTGAAAAAAACGTGTAAGAAAGATCCTAGATGTGGACGATTCTGCTCGAGTCTCGGATAATATCACGAGGAGAACATAAAGTATACATTTTTCATGTTTAATTGAACATAAAATAGCGTCGGATTGATTGGATGATGTACATCAAATAGACAAACTAAAGAAACACTTGCGCATGAGAGGAGTACGTTGAGAAGAATTTCCCAAAAATACTTACTCGTCAAAGGGTTAATAACAGCATTGATAACGTTAACGTCGGCCTTGACAGCTTCGCCAAGCTGTCATAGGACGGTAGGCGGAAGAAGGGAAGGGCACACTAACGTGAAAAGGAATCAAGTCCAGGAAACGTAATTTTGATGAAGTAGAAAAACCCGTTTGAGCGATAAATGAATTTCACTTGATTAGGGAATCGATTGTCCGAGTAAAACTTTTCGCGCTGATTCGGACGAATCGGCTTTCGCGAGAGTGAGGAATTTTTCCATGGGAAACTAGAGCTGGTGAGGCATGGCGGCCGACGCGACGGAAACAAAAAGAGGAATAATAATTCCACGGTGTGTAAGCATATTGACGGTAATTCTCATTGGAAATCAAAGTCACCGTGACAGTCTAACCTACGTTGAAAACTGCATCATTATCAATGGCCGTTGCGATACCGTTGGAACCTTTGTGCTAACTCTAAAGGATAGCGTCGGATATGTGTGCGTGCGCGCGTTAATGATGTCCGCGGGTATAATTCAAGCTAGCTAATATGTCAGTACCAATCGCAGTTAATGTATTCCTACAGTCAATAGAATCTAGTTATCGCGGCTAAATTTCTCATTAATTATTCCATCGATTTTCATGTCTACGACATCGTCCAATTCGTATGCCGCGAATTTATACGAAATCGTGGTCGGAAGTTGGAAACGAACAAGTTACAAATTTTCCAGATTTAATTAAAATTGACTTTTTTGGTTAATCTTAAGTGGTAACTTTGTGTATTTTTTTAGTTTTTAAATTATACTGTAAATTTCTTGAATATCAATGAAGTTAATTATTCCAATATTCACTCGTCTCTCCGGTTCGTAACATATTTATTTCAATTTAAACATCTCAAAAAACATGTTGAGAGCATTTTTAAAAGCATTTATTAATAAACAGTTTTATACATTAATTTAAATCACGAATGATTATTATCAATTGATTAAATTTTGCATCCAGTGAGTGAAATACATTTAAAATATAAATGTCTTTAAATGGACAAAAGTCAAATTGAATATTATTAAATTCGGTATATTTATAACATCGGTATTATTCATTAGCTGCTATGAAAAAAATATACATGTCATGAAAATGTGAAATAAATTAATCGTATAGTTTCTTTATAAACAATTCCTGAAAATACTTCTCCCTTTGGGCACGTTACAATTTGTGTGCCCTCTGAATTTCCCGAGTCAAGTAGAAGACTACGCCCTTCTTTCTTTCAATCCGATTAAAATTAATAGAGTGTTCTCAATTCGATCCGTTTCTACGAAAGATTTTGCTACACCAAGGGACGTCCTCTGCCAATTTCGTTTCCCTTCGAATCGAGAAGGGCAAAGTACAAGCTCGACCCATGAATAATTTCAACGAGATTTTTATCGCCGTTGTAAACTTTCGGCCTCGCGTCCAGCGCGGCGGCTCCTGGGGGCGCGTAACAGAAATTTATCACGCTCGTTAAGCGTGGAAAAACTTTCGAAAGAAACTTTCGCGACGTAATTGCTCAGGGTAGTCTCGAAGCGTTTCTGAAACAAACGCGGCTCCGCGGGCGGGTCACTCGAAAGCCCGTCGAACGAACGTAGGCGTAGGAAGTGATTCCATGCGTGACCAGCACCGAGAATTGTTCTCGAGACCGCGAACAGTCGGATAGATTATTCATCGATCGTTGAACAGGCAGCTCCGATTAACTTTTTACGCTATTTTTGATACTTTCATATTAATATTTGCGGAACGATTATGTTACCGCCTCGTGAAAGTGTTTTCGGTCAGTTTCCTTCTATTAGATTGCTGCGAAGATTATTGTAGTTATTTGTGTAAAATATAGAGTTGAAATTCTTGCCGTATCAATTTTGTTTACCTACATTTTTTCGTGCAGAGAGTCGGTTTAATTATTCAAACACCATGGTACTTATATAAAGATTGCCGTCTCTATTTATTTCATATTTGTTCCGTTGGAATTCCTCGTGCGTCATACGTCGTGCGTCATTGGTAACATATGTGCTAATAGCACACTAAAGAATGTAATCCTTCACTCAAACCCATGACATTTCAGTTTTAAGTAGTGACGTTTATCAATAAAACTACACGAATTATCTGAAAAAGCCAGTTCAAATACTACAACTCCATCGTATCTTTTTGTATTATGGTAACATATGTAGGACTGTAACTAATTTCCGTTAAACCAATTAATCCGTCCATTTAATTTCAACGTGGTAATTGGATTTACAAGAAATCCATTCTAGCGTCGAGTGGGTGTAAGTCGCGCTTCGGGTCGTCGAATCACGGGAATAGGACGAAACAGGCGACGCGATTTTATGGCAATCGAGATTAATCGACGCGCAGAAGCGCAGAGCTGGGAAATCAGAGACGCGGCGGTGGTTGAAGAGACACGCCGCGCCGTTAAGAAAGTAGGTGGATTGTTCTACCTTGCGAAGTGAAAAAAAGTAGGAAGAGGGAGCTCAATTAATCGGTCTCTCGGCGAAAGGCTCTCCATCGATAAAAGTCCGCGTTAAGGTTTGGAGACAGGCTGGGTTATATCGAAGTTTCCCCCTCCCCCCGGCTACCATCTTTATCCTTTTTCGCAGCTTCATTCGGCGAAACTTTTCGAAAGGTTCACGATTCGCTCATAATTTATGCACTTGGACTGAAACTGTACGATGCCTTGCGCAAATCTTAATGGACCGAGTTTACTGTGAAGAAGGATCGAGAAACTGTAGCGAGGAATCAAAGACGTAGCAGGCGCCGATAAATTGAAAGTATTAAAGTATGCTCGAAACGGGAGCCATAGAGTTTCTCGCGGAAACGCTCGAGAACTTTTATGAATTAAAGATTCAATCACGAGAAGGATTTCTACTTTTTTCTAATAACTTTTACAGTGTACAGATTGATTACGTAATGGTAGGAAATATTTTAACACGAATTTTGTTAAAACATTTGTCGCGAAGGAGTACGTTGACATCTGAATGAATGGATCTAAGGACATTTAAGAACCTTGTGTATTTATAAACCTATTTTAATGTATAACTTAAAAATTTTCTTAGTTTGTTATATGTGTCGATTGGGGATAAATACTATGTAAAGCTCGTTTATGTTAGCCCGAGATGTTTAATTAAGCATGGTCCAGATGAGGCGACTTGAAACAGGTAGCATTCAGTCAGTATTCAGAATGGAGTGATGACAAACTTTTATTTAATAAAATTAATGTTTCATCTCTTTATTATACCCCATTTTCGATAGAGCTACAAAGGGTTAATACGAGTTTGTATATTCTGTCTGAGAACAAATACCCTTGAACAGACCGAGGGAAAGGTATCGGTTCGCGATAATGTTTCACCGTTACTTTTCGAGGCCGTTTCGCAGGCTTCGTACTCGTACGGGCGATTACAGCGTCCGGCTTTAAAAATTTTCAGCGATTCGATATCGGACCGGCGCGACGCCGACGCCGACGCGTCGCGGAGAGACAGCCGAATCCGTCGTGTCACGTTCATCCCTGTCGTTCTATTTTGCTCGCGATTTTCACAAGGATTCACGTCATGCCGAGAAATAAAACTCGTCCACCGTTCATCCGGATTTACGCGAGCTATTATAGTCGGAGAATCCTGGAAACTGCACCGTTGCTCGGTAATACCAAGCGAAAAATGGCATTAACGTTTCCGGCATCGCGATAGTTTCGATGGATATTGTAACGTTCCAAGTGTGTGTTGGTATCATTGTTTTATTTTATATACCAGTGGCGGTCAAATTTTACTCGCGATAGAAATTATGCAAGACGTTAACAAATATGTGGAATCTTTTTTCAGGATCAAATCTTCATACCAAAATGAATCGAAAAGTCCTTTACCATTTTGTGATCCGAGGCTTCGTTGTCAAGATATAAACAGTTGAAATTTGCAAGTGTAACCTCCGGCGCGGCCCGCGCTGTTTGAAATGCCATCCACCCTGCTTTACTTCGACCTGTATGCATAAACCATAGAACATTCTTCACATCTATATTACACACATACGCTACAGATTGCATAAACGTTTGCGACCATTTTCATGCGATAGTGAGAACCATTCCTTTAATTGTCATAAATTGTATCAGAGTTTTTAATGTTAGGAGAAATTCTCTTTGAAACCGTAACGAGACCGTTTGAAAAATTCGCCACCGCGTTTCCACTGTTTCCAGTAACGGGTTAATAGTATTACGAGACATCGTGAACGTGCTTTTGAATCTAATTGAGGATATTGTTCTCGGCTGTTTACAGTGAGCTGCATGCACATTCCGCCCAGCACTCCAATCCGATTAACGATACCGCGGAAAGTGATTTAAACTGACAGATTGCACGGTAAACCTTTGTACACGGTAATCGGATTGCGCCAATTACAGTATGAACTTGAAACTCCATTAGATAATCGGGCCGCTGGACAAAATTTAGGTCATCGGCTTACACCCCTGAACGAGGTTTTAAATCGTATTAATGATGCCGCGGACGGCCATACAGGTCACCGATCTTTCGCTTTGAGCATGTTTTTTTAATGGTAAGATCGTTCGATTACACGGAACGCACTGTCTCTGTCCCTTTCTCTCTCTGGAATCGGCTGATTCGGTGAAAAAATCATTCGCTCCGTTTGACATTTAACGCAAGAAACGCCATTGATCATGATACATATGTACTACTATAGAAATAGAAATGTTTCATAATTCATAATATTTACTTCGAAAGTACTAGGAAGAAAGTTGAATCTTAAATGGGTTCCTAGCCATGTTCGAATTTCCGGAAATGAAAACGCTCAGCTAGCAATCAAAGAAACCGTTAACGTTCAACCGATCAGCCCAAGTGATTTGCTGATGGACGAAATGGACGAAATGGAATAAAACTAAAATTGAAATCTCCGTGGGAAGCAAAATAAAAGAGAACAGCTCCGTCTCGTATAAAAAGAATCACCGAAAGTTTCTTCAAAAACTGTAAAACGTCTTTTATTTTGTTGAGGAGGGACCATGTCACCGTAACAAGAATTACAATATAAAATTAGTATAGTTTTTTGCTGTGGTGGTTCGGGGTAGACATACGATCGCAAAGGAACGTTAAGCGTAATAACGTAAACTTGTTTAACACCTGCTGAAACTAGACGAACGCTTCCCTCGTCATTTATTAATATTTAACGCAAACCTTGAACAGTCGCGTTTTTTTTTTTGCCGCAACTTTCCATATTGGCGCCATAACTCTTTCAATCTGAAGTTTTCAAGCTCTCACTCCAACTTTCTTTCATCTCACTCTTGCCTTGCTTGTGGCGTACGACGCCCCTTTTCCGTTCACCTTCTATCCATCTCCGTTCTTCTTTTCGGTCGACATGGAATTGGGGATTTTATCGTGACTGCTGTATTAATGAACTTCGGCGAACGAAGAACCGGCGCGGATTTAACGGGTGTGCCCGGATCAAAGCGGCTATTCTCGTCGAGGGAAGAAATTTAATATCGTTTTCGCTCACGCCTTGGATCGATGAGTTTCGATACTTTCGATGGATGCGACATCCTTTCGCGTCCTTGCCGATTTGGTTGCTCCTGTTGTCAGACTTATCTGAAATCAACCGACACTGTGATCGCTCAATCGCTGCGTTCTTCATTGACCCAATCAACCTCAGCACTTGGAAATCGTGGTGAACGTCTTTGAAACGCGGGAACAGGTTTATTACACTAATACGTACTTGTTACTTATTTCCATTTTTCTTGTCATAACCTTTTCTTACGTGACTCCTACATTGACGTTTATTTGTAAGTATTGTAGTATACAAGCCTCCCATATCCAAGAAGATGGAGTGAAACGAGAACACGTAGAGTGCGGGATTCGTCGTGTAGGAAAAGCGGTCGACTGTGGACCCGAGGATCGTGGATTCGAATCTCCGTGCCTTATTTTTCGTTTAGACTCCTACAGTATCTTCTTACCGATACGAAGCCGTGCACGAACAACATCAGCGGATATACCCTTCCGGTCTCGCGACAGATTTTAATAGCTCGATATTCGCGGGATTTATGGCGCGGCGTCCTATCAATCCGAGTCAGCGGGAACGTTTGTTGCACACGGTCACCATCCACGAGGACAAACGGACTACATTCGCGGCCCACGAAAAGAAAGAAAAAAAAAGGATATAAAGGTCGGGTAACCAACACTAATGGGTTCAGATCGAACGCGTCGGCTAACGATGATAAACGAGGCTTATAGGCGAAGTAATTAAAGTATTTGAAGTGGGTGCGGTTCGACACGAGCGACGGATATTTATTGGGAGCGTCGGTCCGTTTCATTCCATTTTTTTTTTTATTTCCCTCTCCCCCTCTCTCCTTCACAAACGCAATCAGTCACGTTGACGCAGTCCGCGATAATTGAAGAGCGAACCGGAAAAATCAAACGCTTATAATTGATAGCTACCGTGGAAGTCTGCACACTCCACGCGCTAGCAAGCCAAAAGTGATTCGAAAGGGAACAGCAATTCCCATGTATTACTGCGCGGTAAATCACCCCGAGGGCGCTTCCCACACCCTCTATCGCGTCGCAGACGCGTGCACCTTTTGCGTAGTTTCACCGATTGAATTGTTAAACACTTTCGAATTTCACGCGATCATCGTTTGTCTCGAATTCGTGCTCGTGGAAAATAAAAAAAATAAAGGTGTCGATGTCAAGGGGATGTTTTGGTTTGAACGACTGAAAAATAGCCGACATCGAAACAACAATTTCCCATAACATTAAACAATGCCAAAATGACTTATTTGTATTTTTTTTCTTTGATAATTGCCTTACAACAAATATTGAAATTTTATCGATCCAACGCATCGATAACACACATCTCCCTTTTCTCATTATATTATAGAATGCGAATATATATCGTATATTTGTCAGCATCGGTATTCATCATTTTCGTTCTTTGCCAAAAAGAATGGTCGAAGTATCTGAAAATAACAGAGGACCCACACTCTACGTAATAAAGAACCTTCTCCAATTTATTTCATCTTCGTGGCCCTCGAGACCTGTTTCATCCAAAGTTTGGTCCTAACCTTGCGACAATCTGACAGGGAATGCCGTATTTTTCCGCAAGGCGGCTCGACGGTGACTTGGAACAGAAATTGCGTTCATCGTCCTTCTTTTTTATATTTCAGAGACGAATGCGACAGCGACGTTTTATTATTTGCCTGAAGAACAAAGAGATCACTTTTTATTTGCCCTCCCCTTCGTTTCTTTCTCCCCGCTCTTTTTCTAGGAGCCCGGTGAAGAGCATTGCATTGATGGCAGACGTTAATAACGACGCCTTTGCTTCTCGACCCGTGTTGCAGTGTAGAGACACCCGTTTAACGCGACTTGGAAGATATAGCTAGCAGAGAGACAAGGGTGCGATAATAACGGGTGGAGTGTTCTCTTTCTTTCCAAGTGTTTACTGGGTTTTTTTCCTTTTACTCTGCCATAGGTACGGAGTCAGGGTGGATCCAAGGCAATGGTTTCTGTTCCTCAGCGGCACGTACGAGGGTGGCGAGGAATATCCGTCCGTTCTGCTCATCATCTGTAAGTTACTCTCCTGATTTTTAATCGTACACTGTTGAACATATTATGTTAGACTCAACACAAATCACATGTCCCAAACGGTCGACCAATATTTTTCTGTTAACTCACTATGAGCCCATGTAACCTTCAGGTCACATGCTAATACATTGACATTTACAATTATAATGATATCGTTATTCCATTTTGCATGCGTGCACATGCTTTTTCTCTGTTGTATCCGCACGAATACGATGTCGGAACAATGAATGAAAAAGACAAATGCTTGTAACGAATATTTTCAAATTGTATTTACCTTTCGCCGGACACACATCTACGGAAATAAATACATAAGTGGATAACGATCTAAATCGAAGCACGTCGCGAGGCATTAAAACGACAATGCACAGCGAGTAGTCCGCGTCTGAACGTAGGAGTAGAAAGAGGGTCGAAATTTACGCTCCGACGCAAACTCCGGCGTGCTAAATTTCGAGCTTTTAAAGTCGAGCTTAAACGACGCTTTAATGGGTTCGCGTTTAGTGATAAATTTGAATTTAACCGGACGCCCGAGGTCGTCGGTTATCTACAGGCCTGACCCTGTCCGCTGCGCCGTCGCCGTGTCTTTGAAATTCGTGTTAAAATAGAGAACGTGACGCTTTAAATACACATTGGAGAATTATGAGTATCTTTGAAATTTAACAAGTAATCGCGCGCCTTCGCGCGAGACGTTAACCGTGCTCGTTATTTCAAAACAGCCGCGTCCGTGGACGTTACGACACTAATTACTTTTACATTTATATTAGCACCTTTTGCTGGCGTACCTCGACACCATTACCTTTTCAGAACGGATTAATGTATAAACATATAAATGAAGAAATACAATAAAATGTAACTCACTGTAGTATATAAATGACGAGATAAAATAAAATATAAATGATGCACGGTATATATGATATAAATAATAAAATATAACGAAACATAACACACATGTGTACAAATGATGCAAAATATATGAGTTATACGTATAGCATCAGTAATTAAATGTAATAAAACATACCACACTTGTAGGATACGGGATCGACGGATTAGGCGGAAGTGAGGTAGTTGTTTCCTTTAAATAAAAACAAGAATATATTTAATATATGTCGATGGATAATACATAAATAGGTCTTTTTACACGTTGGTAGGTTGTCACGTACATTTGTTTGTATTAATATGTTAATAAGCGATTTTTTTAATTTCTGTGATTTTTTACCGTATCAAGTGTACATTGTTTAATATTTGTTCCTTCTTATTCTTATATAATTTTTAACGTTTATTTATAAAAACTTATTTCATTTGAATTGCCATTTTGATTTCGACCGGTCGCCTGTGTCGCTTTTATCGCGCTATCCTGCATACAAGTGCATAAATGGTTCAATATATTCAAGGAAATAAGATATAATAGAAAAGTACGATGTAATATACAATAGTACTCGCAAATTCGTTATATCCTCACCTGCTCGCGTCCAATGCCTTTCATTAAAGCGTTAAGTTTGTGATCGATAATTTGTTGGCGCTCTGTATATCGTCGCTAATTTTCGGCAACAACCGAGTGCGGAATTCTATTCGTCGTTGCCTCACTCGATTAACGATACAACGTTTCAGACACTTCGGTTATCGAAGTAACTTACGCTTAAACACGACCTGACACAACAAGTAGCGGCAAGTGACCCACTAGAACCGTCCCGGTAGCTTGCGTCAATTTCTCAATACTCCTCAACTCTCAAAGCTAATTATCTTCGGCGATTAGGTTCCGAAATTAATTTCTCCGTGGAAACTTTCTCCCTCTGTGCCTTTACAAAGAACCTGTGGCCCCAATTTCGTGGGTCGATGGTTTCGACGAACACCTCGTGAACCCGCCGTTTAAATTTCGCTTGCATGCTTACACGTTAGTCCGGCCACTCAAGATTAAAGTACGCAGGGCGTTATGGAAATACTTTTATCACGCTGGTTGCGTGCATGTGCATTTATTGGCTCGTTAGTGTTGAATATCTCAAAGGTAGTTGGATGAATACGTTGGCATAGTACAAAGTTGGCGTTGGATTAAACACGTGGAGCGTGTAAATAAGAAATTATTGTTCAGAATCGTATCAGCTACCCCTCATTTCCGGCATTACAGGAGTTCTGGGGCACCCTGTATTATCATTGTGACATATCGTTATACTGTCAGGTCGTCATATAATTGCATCGTCTATCGTCGTATTATCATATCGTCATAGTGTCACTTCGTTATACCATTTCACCGTCAATTGTCATATTGCAATAACATCACATCATCACATCGTCATATCGTTACACTACAATTTAGTAATATCTCCACATCGTTACATCGTCATCGTTGCATCATATCACTATGAAACGAAACCAACTTGTCTACAGCATCGCAATCTTGCAGACTTCTCTCAAAAGCAATTCCACATTATACGCAAACAATTAGCCCCAGTAGCAATGTTTTTATAACATGATAGAATCAAAAGCGACTGGGCTAAACTAGGCGAAAACTGGCAGATTGTATTGTACGTAGAGGGTTCGCCGGCACGTATGAAGGGGCTGCGAATTACCAACGGAATGAGGTGGATAGTGGGGAAGGCTAGCTTGCATTATTTACACATGAGGGAAGGTAATGCTCATGGGGAAGTACGGTTAACAGCACTCATATTTTAGAATCTTCGCAGCGGCAGCCCTCGGCCCTTCTTTCCTTACTGCAGGACCTTAACTTCCCGCTCTCTTTTTATACCCTCAGCCCGTTCGTTCGAGCGAATGCACCCTACAGCAGTGTTCCTCGTATCCCGGTAGCCATGGCTCGCGCGTAATAATTTTCATGGCGGCCGGCCGAGATTGCTTTTTAAACGGCCCTCCTGCAGGATCTCTCGGCCTTCGCGGCTCGCTGTTTCGCGATTAGGGGATTAATTATTCCATGGACGGTGCGAAGCAGAAATCGGGTCGTTTAACGGTGCGCCTCGTGATTTATTCGGTGCCGCGTTGATTAGCGCTTGACGTATTTCGCTGCGGTTTCATCTGGTTTACGTCGGCCCCCTTGCCCATTATTTCTTTGAGTTTAATTAATTTCCTGCGAAATGGAAATTGAACGAGGAACCACTATAAAATTAATAAACTTCCAGCTTCGGACTTCCGCGCAGATGATAGTTTTCTCATTTACTTGCTATTCGAAAGTACAGAAGAGAGTAGACAGAGAAATATCCAAGTGAAATAAAGATGTCGGCTGTAAATTAATTCCAAACATTACCTTGAAAACCGAAATTTGTGTCTGTGAAAGAACGACTCGACAGACTCTCAACTGAAAAGGTGAAACACGGCTACGTAATTGTTTCGAAACAGCTTTCACGAGGCCAGTAAAGTCCCAGGGAATAAAACTTGGATGCATGTCGCGACGTTAGGAAAAGTATAATTGAATTCCGTTCCGAAATTTCCAAATAATAAAACTGTCTTCGGCTTTGTATCCTTTTCTTTGAATTCGCACGTCCCCGGGGGCGGAAACTGCGGAACTTTAGCTTGGGCGATGAAAGTAAAGGAAAACAGACGCACTTTCGCTAGCCTTCCATCCCACGTATTTCGCTCGAAAGAAATGCTTATCCTGGAGCACCCATACCGAGCGTCCGTTTCCTCGTTTTGTGAAAGTTTCGACCAGGCAGCTTGCAGCAAACTTAAAGTTAACTGTAACTCAATGCTCGCGGTCCTTGTGTGACGTAACAAGTCAAGAGCAACAGCTCTGACATCTTGCGAGCTACACTTCTGGACGAAAAAGGTCTATCATTAACCCTTTGACTGCGAACGGCGTATATATACGCCCACGAGAAATGTGCTCAGAGAGATGTTTCTAATCGTTGAATCAATTTAAAAGAAATATCAGCTTGTAGGGGATGATGAGACGAAACATTTTTATATTTACAGTTTACTATATTCATAGAAGGATTAGTTTAAAAAATTAAAATTGACAAGTTACAAGTTCGTTGCGTAAAAACGGGCAAAGGGAATATTGGCGCGGTTTAAGTGAAACCGGAAGATACGGTAAACGATCAGAGACAAATTGATGTTCGGAATCAATAATCCTCTCTCGGTTTTCGAATTCATTCGAGGGGTTGTACGGATAACCTACATTTGCGGGGGAACGGTGATATCGAGTGTAGCCTGTAGGCAAAATATTCAAGTGATATCAGCGATATCAGATTTCTACCGAAAGGGGAGGCGAATTAATGCTGTTGATGTATTGCATTCTGAAATACGAATCGTATCGAATGATTTCACTTTTAAACATAATTTTATTATTTTTCGGTTGGGGAAGGATGTGAAATTCGTTATTGCAACACACACAGTATTATTCGATTAAAGTTTGATATAATTTAACATAAGTGGCGATTTCCTGCTGCAAACAAATCGCTTTGCGTAGGCAAGTCGCGCTTAAATAATCGAAGATCCGACAGACTCTAACAACACGAAGTCGACAGGCGTTTCTGACAAGCATGCTATTTAACTGAATGCGCCGCACACGATAGGTATTGAACCGGGTGCGCAGCTGGCAAATGCGTGAAAGGCTTTCCACCGGCGCGATCTCGCATTTAATTCGATTATTATAGGCTGGTTCGTGGAATAGGCGGTGGATTACGTGATTTATGCGTGGATTTACGGACCCGTTCCTCCGTTTTCCCCTCCCACCGCGTGAAAATCTCTATCCATTTGTATATTATATGACAAGTGCGAGGACGATAACCAAAAGTTTTCAACTATTCTGATATATTTAGACCTGTTCCAATACCATCTTCCGAAAATCGACGCGCGTACAAGTCCGTACAATCCGATCCATTGACAGCACAAAATCAGAAAAAATTGCCTCGAAACGGGCATAAAATAAAAAAGTACTCCTTTAAGTGCAGTTATACCCTATGCTCCCCAAGTTTTGTACCCGTTTCTCAGTACCCTGTACGCAAAAGCAAACTCGTCAGCGAACTGGCGAGCACTTTTCATCGCCGTCAATATTGGCGTTGCGGGTTTTTTTCGTTATTCCTCTCCATCGAGAGACTTTTTTTCGTCCTATTGTCCGAACTGGTTCGCGCGGCAGTTGAAAATTTTAATATCCGCGTCAATTACGAGGACTGCTGGAAGTTTCGCATCACGGCCTGGTGGAGAATAATGCGAGATAACCAGCCAGTTTTTTATCTCGCGCACGACTACACTGGCAGAAGTTGCCGGCGATTAATTTGGGATTCGATTGAAAGCAAATCCCTCGACTCGAGTTCGCGCAGCGTTGCTAAGCGGACCTGAAACTTCTCTCGGCCGCCAAATGTTTCCTAATCTGGGGAACGATCATTACCGTGTGAAGGAATAAAACTTGAATTTTCTTTCACCGACCACTTCTCCGTAGTTATAACTTTCTTCGATTACCTTAAGTTAGCCTGAGAACGGAATTAGATAGCCGGTTTAAAGATGTTTGGGAGTTATATTAAAATAGTCAGTATTTATAAAAATAAAACAAATTATGACCAAATATGATGTATATTGTTGTTAATTATTATTTACAGCAAGAAATGATATTTTACAAATTTGTTTTATAATTTTTGTGAAGTGTCTTTAAATAATTTATATTATTCATTTTAGATCTGTTACGTACGGAGACTTCACTCTGTTACGTTATTTCTATCAAACCTCTCCTCCGTGACATTTGACCTTTCGAGCGGATGTGGCCGCGACGCTCCGATAAAGTTTTTACTAAGAAAATAGGGCGCGTCGCGATACTGATTTCCATGGAAAAATAGAAGCCACGTGCCTCTACGTATCTCTTAACAACCCAAATGTGTAACTCAAAGTACCATGTAAAATTGAAGGTAAGTCGCACACGTCGACTATAATAATACCTACTTGAAATGAAGATGTATTCCAGTAAACTTATATTCTGTAGCAAAGTGAACTGTACAAAACGACGGAAACTTTCAATATGCCCCGAAGCATTGACAGCGCATGCTCCCTCCGGATGTCTTTGTAGTTTAATCCGGAGTATCTTGACGAAGTTGCGGGAAAATTGAAAAACGTCGGAGAGGGCAACAGCGCGTAAAGTAATGATTACATTCGGTTGAATTTACATAATCCAAGGCAAAAGGAGATGGGTCGGCGTAGCGCGTTTCGGACGAGAGAGCCCATCGAAAAGTTTCGTGTCTGTGGTTGCATTGCGTGTATTCAAAGCCGATCGTTTCTATGGTGTTAGCATGCGTTTAATAGCGCCGTTAAAGCGCGGGCTGCATTACGCGTGCGTCTTTGCTCGCGGTTCGTGCGCCGCGCCGTGCCGTTGCAAAGGGAAGCCTTAATTAGTACTCATAATTATTCGTAATTAGCAGTCGGCGGGCCGCGGTTTAGGGTGCTCGTGAAGCACTTCCGGTTGACGGTGACGCCCGCTCTTCGCTGGTGGCGGGTGAGGACGAGGAGTGGGAAAGAAACTACCCCGACTCGAAATCGAAGCGTTGCATTCGTTCCTCGTCTCTCGAGTTCAACCGAGAGTATTTATATTTACAGTTCGCGACACCTGATTGAACTCGTTCAAATTTTTACTATACTATTCTCCACTCATTGCTGGACATCGGAAATTGGTATCGTTAAGGCGAAGATCAAAATTACAAAATATGTTTCGAAATATCAGTATTGTAAATGTTGTATGTAGTGTATATAAAATAGAAAGATTATCATAATTTTTTCATAACCAGGAATAGAATTTGAAGTGACGTGAATTCGCGTCAGCGGTCGTGAATGTGTGAATACAATTTTCGATAGTGAAAGTATACGCGGTTATTTCGATTAATTTCTTATATGGTCTGAAGATATTTATTTTTTATGGAAGAAGATTAAAATCAGCCTTGTGTCATTTGAATAAACGCATTCGATACCCTTCCTTAATCTTTTCGTAACGAAGAGTGTAAACTCATACACGGTCTCTGGAAACGAATAGCTTGTTTCTCTCTTAGAAATGAAATTGGGGTACCTGTGGCCCAGGGGCTTGTGAAATCTTTATCCGTCTCTGAGGATGGCGCGAGCACAGCTGTCGGAAACGCGAACGGGCGCAAAGAAGAAAATCTGCCGGGATAAGATCAAATCTAAGGAAGCAAATTTTAATTATATTCCGACATCGAGTTGGCAACATTCCTCCACTTTTTAATAAAACTTTAATGAAAAAAGGGGAGAAGAGGCGAGTGCGTTCCTTCCGAACGGACGGGAGCCAAAGAATTTCGTTAGTCCCATGGATGATTCTCGACGGAACCGTTTTCCTAGCAGGCTCCCGTTTCGATCCCGACGCAATCAATGAATTATAGTTCGCGACGATACCGTTAATAATATTGCACACTCGTTTGACTAATTACTGCTCCCAGGTGCATGAATCATCCACTCGTATTGGCAACTATTTCAATTCGGATTCCGATGTAATTCATTATTATCTGCGTATCGATTCATAGCAAATACACAGGGGTAACGAATTTCGAGATTGTTACGGCTCGATGCGGACTGTTAAGGGATTACATTAGTACAAAAATTATACTATCAATTTAGATTTTTATTAGTTACTAGCTATACAACCTCACTCCCCCAAGCGTTGCTGTAGCTCATTGTCAGTTTGGTTAAATGGTGTCAGAATTAAGGCGGACAGGACCGTGTTTCACGAAATAATTAAATCAAAATGAATGATAATATTTAATACGCGTACCTTTCACAGTTCCCCATTAAAGATTTGTTACTTAACGCGAATATTTATTTGCATTTATTGTATTTAATATGTGTCGTAGTATTTAATTTCTTAACCTCGTCAAATTCACAAATGCTATCCACATTTTTACTACCTCACCTACGTAATTAATTTGTTTAATTGCTGAATGAAAAGTCCTGTCCCCTATTTCTGGATGACATGGCGACCAATATGTTAAATATTAAACTCTGGAGGTGTCTGCCATCCACCAAAGAATTCTGGATCGCACCTTCTAAAGTTCACGCCTCGATGCGACCCTGACGCTTACCGTGCGTTCCTCTAGTTGTCGTCGTTCCTGTCTGCCCTGTCGCCCGGTAGTCATCCGCGAACGAGGTTTCACGGGTCTGAAATACTTGAGAAGATAGAAGAGATTTACCAAGGAAAAAGTAAAAGTCTTAATTAGCGGCTGAGATTCGAGGAGGTGCACAAGAGTAAAGGTCGATTACCCTCGAGGCTCTCGGATACCACTGCTCATCTTGTCTCTGTCTTTCACCGACGCGACGAGAGAAAAATGTCTCCTCGCTATCCCGTCCCCGCGCTCGCCCTCTACCCAATGAATTTCCGGAAAAATTTGATCTCGTTAATATGACTTTCCGGTTCGTTAGGGAGCAAACTACCGTGACTCATTTAGGAAACTTGCGGCACAGAGGAGCGCGGGAATGCGGACGTCAGGCACTTTGTACGAGATCCAGCTTCCTTTTGTTCGTTGGCTGCTGGTGGGAAGTGTTTGGGTGGGGTTCGCGTGATTATTCGAATTGGAGAAATTCATCTGAGACCGTGCAGTATTATCTGTTATTTATCGGCTAACAATATTTCGAACTTTCAAAAAACAGGTTGCAGAGGAGTGGATAAAACCAAAACTCTTGAGTCATTTCAGCTTCCTTTTGGCTGCTGGTGAGAAGTGCTTAAAGTGCTTTCGTAGGAATCACGCGACTATGCGAAATACAGAAATTCGTTTGAAATCGTGCAGCATTATTTACTGTTTATTGGTTACCAGTATTTTGAACTTTCGAAAAACAGGCTGTAACAGCGCAAATAAAGTCAAAACCACGGTGTGACGACGACGATGGCGATGACGATATGACTTACTGCCTTACAACTTCCTCTTCTTTCTATTTCCTATAATATATTATTCCTGAAAGTGATACAAGTCCATTTGGAGCTGAAAAATCGTTTATTTTCTTTATCAATTTTAGTAAGCATCGATGCATAATGAAATTCAACAGGTGAACAAATTGATTAGCGTTTGCCAATATTTTTAAACTAATTCAAACGCGAACTCTTACATATCTCGATATATATGAAAAAAATGGTCTTGTTCCACTTTCAAAAATAACAGCTCATATTCCGAATATAAATGTACATTTGCATATGAAACACCCATTTGCATGGATATCTGCAGTCTATTCATTACTGTCCCGCGAAACAGTTTCTACATAATTGCGTTTCGAAGCAATACGGACCGCGTGTTTTTTTTTTGTAGGTTTTTGTTGCATGAATTCTTGGTGTCGCGTTTGTCGTTAAATTGAATTATTTAACGCGAAACAACATTCGTACATTTCCAACAATGGCGAGTAGAATACATTTGCGTTCTTGTCGCTACGCGGAAAAATAAAATCGTCCATGTCGCGGGAACGCCAGCTGCGAAATTGCTTTCGTAAACCCGATGATCAGCAATATTGTAGTCAATTTGATGCGATCGTCGCAACATTTAATCGGATGAAAGCATATCAGTTGGTATATTTGTTGCGTGTACCTCGTGTAAACGGTCGGATGAAAGTAAAGTTAACCAGTGTGGTAAAATGAAATCGAAAATGATCAAAGAAGAACGAAATGCGCACAGACTGGTTCGACTTCGTGAATCGGGACAGAAAGGTTATGCAAATACGCGGCATTCGAGCCGGGTCGGTATCGTATATCCTTTTACTCTGTGCCACTCATCAAAGGGCATTTGTTTTGTTTAATTCATTTTTTCGGAGCGGTGCAAGCGTTTACGGCACGTTTTTCCATCGTTCGAGCTCACCTTTTTATCTACAGCGGACCACAAATGTATTCGAGCAATTTCGATCTAAATGTTCAATGTTTTACGTCCTAGCTCGCCTAGGCCTTTTTTTGGATCTTGTTTTTGTTGTGAGTTTCCTCTCGAGTGCAAAGAGTTAACAAACGAAAGGTACTTAAAACGACTGTATTGAATATGTGCGAAGTATACATTTTTGCTTCTATCAGTCATTACCTTTCGAAAGCCGATCTCTTTAAAACCTTGAAAATTGTGTAAATAAAGCATCGTGTAAATTGAGAGATAAGTGTATCGTAATTCTTTAATTGAATTACATTTATCGAAATCCAAACAATTTGAGATGCAGCGCGAATATTAAGACAATTCATTTTAAATGAAATGATATTTAATATAATAATTCGTCGTTATTTGTCCATTAACCCAATGCTCAAACCTGTTTGCACCGCGATGAATTATCAACGGACAATGAATAATCAACCTCGATTTCGAGGACATTTATTCAATATCAACACAGTAAATTTGATAAATTATAAAATCCACGCTCCACTCGAAACAACGGTAGACTTTTCAAATGAAATTTCACGTACGGTGGGAAATTTAATCAACCTCTATTTAAATAAATATTATCGTTCGCGTTATGAAAGTTACACGGACTTCGGTACGTAGGAATAAGAACATTTATTTTTACATCAGTTATTTCGTAGTATTAGTAGGTTAAGTATTATTAATATTAGGATTAGTACGTAAGGCAGGAGTGTGGAGGAGTGTTTGCAAATGTGAAAATGGTTAGAAGATTTGAAAGTCCAAGTCCATTTTTTGGTTGAAAAGCTGAAATAAATATTATATGTATACAGTCGTAGACTCAATTAAGAGGACAAGTTTTTAAAAGGGTCGAAAATATGGAAGTTTTCAATCGATTTTCGTGAAACTTCGTTAGGAGTAGCTTTGAAGTGTCCTATGGGTGTGTGCAAAGTTGCATTGACGAGGGTTGATGAGAAGTTAATTTATTCCTGTAAAGAGGGTGGTTCAGAAAACGGCATTTTTGAAGGGGCTAGGGGTGGCGGAAGGGGTTGAAAAAATAAAAGAAACCTTTGGGGCGACTCTCCTTGATGCCCTATACAGAATGCACCCCCTGGAATCCCTCTCGGACAAACCCACCCCTCACAAACCCCACCCCCTCTAAAATCCATAATTTCTGGACGACAGTCCCGAATTTGGAGTCAATGCATTCCCTGGAATTCCCTGATTCAGGAAATGCCATAGGCACCCCTTTGGGGGGGGGGGCGGAATAGCTCACCACTTTTCAACCTCCTCCGTGAAGGGGCACTTCCACACCTCGCAGCGTGATGAAATTCACCAGGTTTGTTCTTGGTACGTTAAGATTCAATGCCAAATAGACCCCGTTTCAAAAGCTGCCCCTAGAGCTGAACAGGGGTGGCCCAAAGTTAGGGGTGATCCACCCCCTGGCGTAGGGGTTGAAACGTTGCCTCGTCGCATGCCGAGCATGTCACGTGATCCAAGGCATAGAGCCAAACACTGTTTTGATCTCATTTCCCCGCGTGGACAGTATTAACAAACGAAAACGTTGTTTTTTTGGAAAACCCACCCCCAAGTTTAGGCCTGTCTGGATGGTGAACGAGTAATCCCACATCAACGCCATTGGCGGATCCGGACGCGCAAACGCTTCATTAGCAGATTTCCAAAAATTCGGATTTTTTGAATCACGCTTTCGTTGTCAAATCGGGGCAGATTTGAAAAAGCAGCAAGTTGGCCGGACTATCTCTGATACACTCTGTTATGTGCAAGAGGGTGGAACATTTATCTTACAATAAAAAAGGGAAAAACATGGAATGTTATTCATCGGGTAAATCGAAACTGCTATAATTATAATAGTAACCTGTTTTACTCCTTTACGTTAGCTACAATACGTTTGATTCGTCGATCAAGTCTCTTTGCTGGAGCGAACGTGTTCTGTAATTCACAGTGTGATGAAAGCGCGTGTTCGAATCGGTCGGTACAGGCCGGAAAAAATGTTGGAAATTCGTAAAACCGGTTCGAATTGAAAGAGCTGCGTAATTAGTCGACATGAACACGTGTCGGCTATGGTGAAACAATCGCTGCCTTTCCGGTACGCCCTTTCTTTTTTCCACCGAACATTTTGCGAGCCACTGAATAAGCGAGGCTCGAATTCCTTTTTAACGGGAAGCTCTGGTAACTCTGGGATACCCAAAAATTGTTACTCGACCGCATAAAAAACTTTTTATCTCTCTGCCTCGCGACGTTGAATCGTAACCGAGTGAAATTAAATATTAACAAGGAAAGAACACGCACTGTGGATTTCAACCAACGAGCGTAATGGCTCGTCGGATCAGGGTATTTATTCTGAATTTCGTTGGACGTAATTTTATGTTGATATGAAGTAAATGTAATACATAACATTTTATTAGGCGTAGAAATTAATTCTGTGGCTTTACATTCTATCGTTTGTAACTGTAGTTTAAGAAATGGTATCTACTCCAGAAATAGAAGCACTACTCCAGAAATAGAAATCTGATAAGAAATCTCCGTAAACCTAATATTAAATACTGTATACAATAAAAAAGATACCCTATAAATATTTCTCAACTTTTCACCATAATACCGATATGCCCTCGTAAGAGTTAAATAATGCGTTACCAGATCGAACGAGTACCTATGTCATCCTGATGAAATCGTTGTACCGAAGTGAAACGTCGAAGCGTATCGTTGGCGAACTATTTCGATCACTATGCAGATGACTAATCGGAAATTGACGGAAGTTTAACCGGAATACTTCTCCGTTCTCCGTTATGTGCTTTTCAATTTTCAGACGTCACTTCATTGACGTTCGCTGGTAGTTCTGGCGTGAATTCGATCGTGGATGATATTACGTGGACGTCGACGCCGACTCGTGCATAAAATAGGATAAAGTTCCTGGCGCTGTCTAGATCGTCTCGTTCTCCCCTGAAAAGCTTCTAATTGCTCCTAATTTGTTCTTAATTGCCTACTTTACATTTTACGGGAACGCTAAAATTACACTGCGAGTGCTGAATCTTTTTGTAGAAGGGATTAAATAAAATTAGTTCCAGGTGTGAAGTCAATGTACCTTACCTCTTAAGAGTTTCGTTTGTTAATTTTAGCTACCGCCGAGATTATTATCAGAAATTAAACGTTTTAATGGTGGTTTATAGCAGCACTCCTGTGACATTTACAGTAGGTGATCATGTGATCATATAATGATCATATGTAAAAGTGACATAATTCATGTTTTCAGTGATAATATTACTCGGTAATTGTTCAGTACAGTTACTTTCGAGAATATTATACATAAGAAATTTGTGAATAAAAATTTCATTTTTAAATAAATCATCGCAAAAGAATCTTTATATTTGCACGTGCAACAAGAATGGGTATTCGCAGTCCTAAATCTCCACAAACAAATATTTGTCGCGCATCTCGTAAATAAAGATTCATATTTAGAAATAGAGTTTATGTTTCCAGTGACGTTATTTATGACTTTGGTAATAGTAAAATACAGTTATTCGTAAATGTACCCGTGCGATCTGTATCTGTAATATATTTTTATTAAGCTAGAATTATCGCTGTTAATTCTCTTGAATATGAATTTTCGTTAGTATGCTTATAAGGAAGAATTATTAGGATATTTGTAGGTCCTCCTCTAATAAAAAACGTAATTCTTTCGTTGAGAATGAAGTTTAATATATCTCTGTCGAAGATGAGTCCTTTTCAGGATACGATAAATCTTTTAAGGATATGGCGAATATACCATGCACATTATTTCGTTTGTATTAAATTAATCGAGAGTTCTGAGATTATCGTAGTATCGAAATATGTATTACGTAAGAATGGCTTTTAATTTCCCCTCCCTAGGTAAGGTCATGTAGAGATTTTTTAAACTCTCCTCGCCCCTCGGGACCAATGCATCATTAATGAACAACCCCTAAACGAAACGTGATACTTCGAGTAATCGCACTAGTATCGAGAATATATCGTATACTTATATTTTTGAACGTCGGCGTCGCCGCATTCGAGGACTACAGGTATGATCCTTTTCCAGAAGGATCCCGGGGCTCCCAATTTCACGAGTTTGCCTATCGTACGGTTGCATCTCTTAAACTTATTTAAGTTTCGCCATATTTTATGCCGGGTTGGACGATACTCGGAAGAATACGGGGACGAACCGCTTGAAATGAAATCGTACGGCTATACCTGCGCTATCGTCCTCGTCTGCGTCGAATTCCGCGTAATCTACCGAAGTGTCTTGGCTCCGTGGATTTCGAAAACAGTTTACGAAATGATAAAGGAACGAACGTGGAATGAAATTTGTATTTTACGAATGTTCCAATTGTCATTTGTCTCCGCATGGACGTCGACCGATTCCGAGTACCAGATAAAATGAAAATGTAAAAATTCAACGTGATATTGCGTTTTTCGACAAATGTTGAGGAACATGGACTACCTTTTGCATTCACCCATTTTCCAGCATGTCTCAATAAGGAATCTTGCCTTGGCGTATCGCCAATTTTTAAGGGTTTTCTGCAACCTT
The DNA here is from genome assembly GCF_026283585.1 of Hylaeus volcanicus. Lineage (NCBI taxonomy): Eukaryota > Metazoa > Arthropoda > Insecta > Hymenoptera > Colletidae > Hylaeus > Hylaeus volcanicus. The sequence goes on along the minus strand of NC_071983.1, from coordinate 8,303,076 downwards.
TACTTTCTTCCTTTATTTCTTCGGTTTCCTACTTACTCGATTGTTTTCAAATTAAAATAAAATAGTAAGAACTAACTAATTGAAATCGTTTATTTCAGGCCATTATTTTCAACACGCTTGTTTGAAAATAAAGATCAATCGATCAATTGACGAAATAGCTATTTCAAACAACGAATTCTTTCGGTATTTTTTTATTTTAAATTCATAGAAAAAGAGTAATTCTCGAAATAATACGCAACAGAAAGAATTTGTTTTAAGAGATCCTTATAGCAATTCGCTTTGAGCAAGAAATGTTTGAATTTGTTTTTTTTATCAGCTACAATATTACAATAATAAACATACCCCATGTCATATAAAAAAAGGCCAATGATATTGAGATCATCATTTTTGTCTATCATAGTATGTCCCCTTCCAAACCAAAAAACGTTTTCCACTGACATTTTTTTCCTATCACAAAAAACACGCGAGATATTTAAGAATTAGGTGGGACACCCTGTGTGTATAAAATGTTCTCAATGGTTCAATAAATTATATACATTCCTTTCTTGCCAAAAAATTGCATACAAATCACTAAAACAATGTAGTCCTAAACCTCTCTTCTCCCTTAATGGAAGTCACTCTAACATCGATAGCGTCAAGTACACTTCAGCTCCACCTCTAGCCACGTTTCTCGCAAGTACTTCGCCATAGAACCGCTCGCGCTCGAATACATATCATCGATACCTATTGATAGCAGTCGCGTCGCAGGTGCCATAAACCTTCACCAGTTGTCACGAAATACGATAAAACGATACCTGCACTCGTACACATTTTTATCTATCGCGAGAATGGCCGAAGATGCGGCAAAAGCTGTTAGCGTTTCCCACGGTCCCTGGTACTTCGCGTTAACTCGTAGGTACACGACATCCAATCGAACTTCCGTTTTGTAGCGAGTGCTATTTTGGCTGATTTATCGACGAGTCGCTTTCGTCGCTGGTAGCTCGATATCGGTTTTTGCCGGTCTCCTTTCTTTTTTCTTTTTATTCTGTTATCCCTGCCGACCATTCGAGCGAGGCTCTCGATCACTAGCAGCTAGCAGCGTTTATCCTCCCTGTAGTGTACAGCCTTCGTCGCGCACGTCACTCCGCTCCGTTTCGTTCCCTTTCCCTTCCCTTTCGATTGCCTCTGGAACGTCACATCGTATGACAGACGCGTCACTTCCTCTCTGCCACCGAGCATAGAGAACACTCGGGTGACTGACCTTTTCGAAGTTTGTCATTTCGAAAAAAATGCTCGGACAATTCTGAGTGGATCGTCGAAAATTTCGTGCGTTCGTTCGTCGGACAACACCGAATCATTCGTTTCAAATTCTTTTTTTCTGTTACAGATTCCACTATACCCGTGGGCCTTTGTCTGCTGATCGAAAAAGGATTGTCGGTGGTGAGTAATTCTAATCAATATAGCTTTCCACCGATACGTAGAAAAACAATTCGAAATTCTCGGACCAACGTACTCCTGTGTTGCTCCAAACTAATGGGGATAAATATTTCATTACTTGTGTCACGTTTCGGTCATTGAATTCCTGATTTCTTATTCTGTATCCTTGATACATAGTTTGCGATATTTGTTTCGTGGATTTTCAAGTGGAAAAAGAATGCGGATGATCGTAATCAAGGATTTTATAATAATGTTCTGGTAAAAAATATCTTATTTCTCAAGGATATTATTAATAAGAACTTCAGTTTCTCCTAACTTTTATGAAAAGGACTAAAAATGACGCTCTGACCAGAATATCCCCTTGATGGAATAAATCAATGTCCTAATCTCAAATTAGAAATTGAATTGCAGCTCGAAGATTCTATCGCAACAATTATCGCATGGGCTCGTTCGAGCGTCTAAATCGAGAGTACTCGAGGAACGGGTAGGAAACGGGTCCCGTTGATATTTCGCTTCGACCGGCATCACCAGACCATTGACAGCTCGAGCGATACGCGGTGTAAAAGTCGCTCTCGGATCGGAAACCTAGCACCTGGCGACACGAGAAAAATACAACGCGACCCCGTTGTTGTCGCTCGTCCTCGTTCGCCATTTTTATTCACGACCGTGCAAAGTTTTCCATGTGCTTGGGATGTTATTATTAGTTCAGCTCACACACGCGATTCTTGCAATAAACTAAAGGGAAATAAAACGCAAACGAACATACATAGAAACGCGGAAGGATGAAAAATATTTATCAACATCCATCCCCATTTGCTTTTAACGCTCGTGATTTCAGCGTTGTTTGTTCGATTCACTTCTACTCGGGTTTACGTTTCCACGGACACAGAGTGTAAAAATAAAAACTCCGCGGACATTACCACGTTTGACGCGACGAAGTTTTTTAATATCTCCGTGAGACTCGAGTTATTCGTATATTAACTTCTGCATTGGAATATATTGCTTTGGTAGGATTAAAAGTTACATCGAAAGGTAGGGCCTCGCTTAACTAAAATATTTAGGAGCCCAGAAAATTATGAGACAGTGTCCGTCGCCGATTTCCATTGCAATAGATGTAGTATTTAAAACTTTTTTTAAAAATTTGATCGTAAATTTCAATCATAATGGTATTTGAGAATGATTTATCCAACATATGCTTACCGATCCAACTGTGTGGCTTGTACGATATACAAAAAATCACAGAACGTTTGAAAGCAAAAAATAAAAATCGAGTTTTCAACATTCTGGAACTTCTTACCCTCTTAAACAAATCTCGCACAAATTTGCCACAAATGGGTAAACATCCGCAGTCTGGGGAATCACTGATTTCCGATGTTCTTTGTCATGGGTGGTAGTTGTAAAATACAATACATTTCATTTTCACATCTTTTATCATTTTCACTTTCGAGCCTTTACAATATTCCAATAAATTAAATTTTCTGCTTCAAAAAATTGGATGCTGTTACAGTTCTGTTGAAAGAATTGAACATTGAAATGAATTCGAGTAACTTTTTACGTTGAGTCTCGCACTTGATACACGTGGATCCAATAAAGCTCGTAAAACGAAAATTCGATGAAGTACACTTCGATTGCCTTGCAGTAGAAATTTTTCCAATCATTTCATGAAAAATTTTTGAAAAAAAGAAGTTTGTTAGTTTGTTTAATAACGAAAAATAAATTAACGTAGTAGACATTCAAAAAATATCTTTTTCAACAAAAAGTTGACGTAAGCTTAATATTTTTTAAAAATCGATTTGTACACTTTCGATCACATTCTTTTATAGCCGTGTATAAAAAGACAAAAGTTAGTAAACTACAATTTCACACAAAAGATTTTTGAGAAATTGATCAGTGTACATCCACTGTACATACGTCATGGCTTACTTTTGCAACGCATTTTACGTACTCACTTTTCAAAACGGCCGCGAGAATTAACTGATCAAAAATCGAAGTAACTCGAATCGACGACTTGCTTCTGAGCCAGATCTGGATAAACAGTATAAACACCGAGAATCCGTGAATTAAACAGAGTTTATAAAGCGAAGGTTTGTTGATACTCACCCCAAACCAGCTCGTGCATTATTAACTTGACGCGCGACAGGAAGAGACGAAAGCCAGATTTAAACGCACACCGAGAACGTACCGATTTCAATTAAACATCACCGCGTTCGTGGCATCTCCTTTAGACTGTAGCTCGAATCACGGAATCCATTTGAATTTATTTAACCTGCGAACTTCCGCTTAGAAATTCATTTCACGTTTACGACGGCGAATGATTATTTTTAACGTTAAACGGGATTCGCTAGTCAATTGAAGTTTCAGAAACAGATCATTTTCAAAGCGTTGTTTAACATTTGTTGTATTATGTTTATTAAATGAAACATTTTGATGATGCGAGTGAATTATTAGTTGTAGAAATTAATTCTATGCATTTACGTTTAAGCATTTATAACTCTAGTTTCAATGAAAATACTATATGTGTACCTATGTTTGTTTTTATATTAATAATTAAATTGCCATTATTTACGATTAAAAACGCCATTTTTGAAATGTGGAAGTACCCTTTACCTCTTAAAATTACTTCTTTCTCTTTTGGATCACGAATCCAACAATTCCATGAATCTGAAGAATTCATTTCAGTAAATTGATATTTCCTTCATTCTAAAGTATCATCCAAAGTCTAAATCGACCTTTTTGCGCGGAGAAGTTAATATCGTGCCACGTCTCAATTTTCTTCGCTTGATGTATTCTCATTGTTGTTTTCACGCGACGTACAATCTTTACACGAGTTTCAACGCCAGCTGCTTTCGCAATTTCCCTTACTGTCCCGTTGGACTTTGAAGCAGTTCGCGAAATGATACCTTTGTGGCGCTTCGTTATAGCGTCTGGTCATCCCGCTCTCTTAATTTTATTTCATATTCTTCAGAATGCTTGAGTAGAACGTATTCTGATTTCCAACTTTTATTAATCCTTCAATTGCTGTATCAAAGACCAACACAAAACTTTGTCAAGTAGAGTTCACCGACAGTAATATTGACAAATTTGAAAATATTCTCGAATAAATAGAATGGGATATTTCGGCACGGGTAACAGCGGCAATATTTTTCTCTTTGGTGAAAGAAGAAGCGTCGTTACACGATGTCACATACGACGGGGCATTATGTGAACCGATAATGGTGAGTTTAACGTTGGATTCAGCGTTCTTCCGTTATCGTAGAACCATAAAGATGGTCTAGCCGGCCGATGAAACGCGCACTACGGTTTGATGATCGGCGTAGCGTGACGATCACGTTGCAAAGCCTCGTTCGCCTCCACGTCAACGCGAATTAGCGATGCTCTGGCTAACGTCTATATACGTTATATCGTATATTCCCTCACGGTATGGTGGTCGCGCAAATACACGACTCCCGTGCGGTATCGCGTCGGTGTAAACATTGCCCGTGCTCCGTTCTGTCCCGCGGGGACCGCGACTCGCGATCGATCAACCCCGCAGAGATCTACGTTGGGTTCCTTCAAAGTGTCAAGATTTTTTTCGGCTAAATGTTCTTAATAACACAATTAATGTGCAACACGCGAACACGCGGATTCAAACAATTGCGCTGGCGTCAGATTTTCTGGCGTAATCATTAATAAATTTCGATGTCTCCTGAAAGAGGACATCCGAGTGGCATGGTAGACTTACGGTGCCCCTTCAGAGTGGAGAACCGAGTACAAAGGGCTAAAAGTCTTAAATAAACTGTCAAGTACTACATATACGGAAAATTCACCTAATAGATTTCTATGCTACGCTTCCCAACGAACATACTCGAATTTGTTTTATACGAGCTTCGCGGTTTAATTAAATTTTGTCGGATGATATCGACGGGGTATGTGTACGGGACCGTCCGTGAACGATATATTTGAACGTGTAATTAGTATGTCGGACAGGAACAGCGGTCAAAATTGCATTCTTCTAGCAGCTGATTTGCTGGTCGTAGCACATAGCAACGCAGCCCGCTGAACTTGATAATTACTGTACCTTGATTAATCGTCGTCCGCTAATCGAGTAATAATTCGGCTAATGACGAACGCGTAATAACGCTGTATGAATAATCCGTCGATACGAATGATCATCATGTATGAATAATACATGGTAAATTAATCCTCAAAACTAACACGAGTCAAAGCGCGCGACTTTTAATCCAATATACACCTCGTATCAATTTCCATCGATTCTCTCTCTCACTCACTCACACTCTCTCACTCTCTCTTCCTTTATTTCTTAATTGACATAAGTAATAGTTACATATAGAAATCGCAACAACACGAAAAATGTAGATTTGTCAAATAACATAAGGAAAAGAGACGCTACGTTGCTAGAAAAAAAGTTGAAACCCTTTGAAGAAGAGGGTTGAGTGAGGCCTTAAGATCTACTTTCCTTGATTTCGGTGAAGGTTCAATTGTACTAGATGCTTAAAGATCTACAGTCTAATAATAAATAATAACAGGGTTCATAAAATACAACGTTCGTATAACGGTTATTGTAACAATTTTATAGCTTCTTGCAATATAATGGTTGTCTACATAACGAAAGTTTAACTGCACCTTATTGAACACCCTATACATAAATATAACACCAGGGGAACGTATCGTGTATAATACGCGAGAAAATGCAGGCTACAGGGTGTATAGGTATGACGAAAAAAAAAGCGTACGAAAGGAGATTGAACCGTCGAACTAATTAAAATGCAAATGGCCGGATTTTTATTAACCCGGAGAGTGACGGGGTACGCGTTGTAAGTAATGTCACGGTTTTATGGCCGAGTATTAGAGCGGCTTTTACCTTGGCTGATTATCTTGATAGATCCATTTGTCTCGATTAACATGTACTGTTAATTCTATCAGCCCGGAATTCCATTTCCTGTTAATTCCTTTCTGTCCCGTATTCGTTCGACGCGATCAAAGGCTTGCGGGGTGAGTTATTACGGCCGCCTCGTTCCTCTTTGTACCCGAAGACGAACCAGAGAATCCCTGCCGTGGCCGACCCTTCGCCTTTTTCGCTCGCGTAAATGTTTCAGTTGTGCAATTTTCCACACCAAACTTGAAATTCATGGTATTCTTTTGTAACCGTGTAATTGGGTCAAGCGTTTCGTAAATATTTGTCCTGGCGGCGTATCGACTGCCGTCGGTTTAGTTGCGGACTGGACAAGCGCACTTTCCGTGACGTCACATCGATGAAAGGTTCGTCGATTACCCAGTCAGTTGTGGTTAATGCTAAGTTTAAAAAACGCGATCATCTTGACCCACTTCGTGCTTCACAAGGAAAATTACAGAAACTATTTACATTTTTCGCCAATCTCTTATGCTGAACTTTATTCGTAGAAAGAGACATATATTCAAATTCGTTTTTATCTAACAAGGGGAGTTTGGTCATTCACAAATTCTGTTTCCGGTCTTATTGTCTAATATTTTTTCGAATATATTTCGCTGTATATGTCGCCTATCTTCTTTTCTCCTGTTCTAATAATCAGATAAATGCCATTATTTACGTAATATGCGTAGCATGCGTTTTTATGTCTGTCCGTTGAAATATAGTTGAAATACTAATTCTGGGATGTTCAATACAAAATTTAAACGCGTTTAATTATTCGAGCTTGTCGTTCAGCTGCTTCCGTAAAGCATCGCGTGTACCAACGACGAAAAGACAATGATAAAGCGGGAAGACAAACGCGATGAAACTTTCTCATCTAATATAAAATATTCCACGGCACGCTTTCGTGTTACATTTGTCGCCGGTGGCCTTAATATTTGCTTTGCCTAACTTTCGCTCGCAGTCGGAATGTTGAACAGAAAAAGGAGCGAGGAGGAGCTGTTCGTTACGCTTTCAACGTTCACACGACTTCGAGCAGATTTCTACGCAGGAATTTCTCACAGGTTGAGCGGGTAAAAGCTCGTGGAGGACTCAACTGCAAGTACACGTCACTGTTTTTGTAGATATCTATGAATTCTGTATCATGTGTAGAAAGAACGAGAAGGCTCAGATTAACCCAGTAACCCTACGACCCCCAAGAAGGGGTAAAAACTAATGTTCAGAGCTCTGAACATTAGTTTGTTCCGAAAAACAAATTCCCTGGGTGACCAGTAATCTAGCTTTGTGTAAGAAAGTAGAGGGAGCTGTGGAATACCGACCATTTCAAGTTTTTGGATTACATCGTATACTCATATAAAATAAAATATGCAATATTTTGACTTGAATAATAACTTATTTAAGAATAATAAAAATAACTGTTACAGCATCTTTTCGATTCTTATAACTGTTTCAGTCAGAACCTTTACATAACAATGCGAAACAGTTATTTTTGAAATCTTCTCAACCCCTGGATAAAAACGAGTATTTAAGAGTGTCGAAGGATCTTGTAGTATCCACTCGTTTCGTCGCGAGAGATGTACATACAACCCTACGCGTCGGAGAAAATGCACACGAATGCGACACGATTTTCTCTATTTGCTGAAACGAACGAGTAACAAAAGGTTACTGACCTGGGAACTCGATATGAAAATTAATGCCAGCGCCACCCAGTGAACGCCCATTTAATTTGTCCGCGCAGGACCATATTTAAATAACCCACTCTCGTGGCAAGGACGTTTGGTTTTCTATTGAACACAGGCACAGTCAGTGACACAGACAGGATATACGGAGGCTTCTGCGTGGATAATAAACGATTTTCGGTAGTTGTACGGGGAGGTTCTACTTTTTGAAATTTTTGAACATTTTCTACTGGTAAAAGGAATACAATGGAAACCAGTCACTGGAATAAAAAACAATTCTACAATTTATTTAATGAGAATTGGTTACAAGATGATGAAAAATTAAAACAGACTGAGTGCGCTTATATCAGAGAAAACAAGTACTAGCATAGTTGGAAGTACGTTACCTTTACCTGTATTTATATTGGTCTTCTGTTGTCTCTTACTGTTTACATACAACAATCTCCCTGTCCTCATTATAGAATGCGATATATATATATATATATGTATAATAATTTCAACTGAGTGCATTTCAGCCTTCGTATTTTGAGAAGCACACCGTTCTCCAGGACTACGTCGATCTTCGCCAACCCCCTACGTCCATCCCCTCGGAATCGAGGGTGCTTTTCCCCTCCCTCAATCTCCTTCATGTTCCGCGCGCGTACTCTGCAAGCAACTTCCGCTCGTAACTTGTACCTCTCTATTTTGTGCCGCAGGATATCATAGCTCACGGGCCAGGGATGGTGTTCCACGTCGTAAACCTCATCGTGATGGTACTGATACCGATGGTGGTCATCCACGTGAAGGATTCCGGATTCAGCCTGAGTAAGCGCCATTTTACGTATCATTTCATCCACGCGGTTCGCGTTTCTGCCGCGATTTCGCGTCTCTGAAAGATCTATCCGCAATGAAATATAGCAAGTAGCAAACAATACCGCGGTAAATGTCTTTCGCGTGCGTTAACGGAATCGGTGGTACCTCTGCGTGCATCGATTCCAGATCGCTATCGATAGTTTCGCGGTGTTATTCGTGGAACTTTCACGGGACGTCGGAAACCTTTAAGGGTTTACACTACTTTGCCAACCCGGATTTTCAGGCGTTTTCAAGAACTTTCATCGAAGCGATACTGACTATTTTAATACATCTCCCAAACATCCTTAAACAATCGCGGTAAGTTCATACAGTTTCGTACTATTGCGTTTGGGCAAAAACTTTTTGTCTGGAGTTGCAATTAGTCAATGGTCGTTGAAAAAATTGTTTAATTAACCTGGCAAGCGTGGATCGAGTCTGTTTCGTCGCGTGCTGTTTACCATGTAACCTCTCCTCCCGCCCGCCACCCGAATTGCCAAATATGCGTTGATTAACGAGATACCGCTGATTTACACTCATTAGCGGAAATTATCAATTTTCGGGCGATTTTAATTATCCGTTTCGGCTCGCGCGTCACGTGACTCCGCGCCGGCCGGTTTAATTCTCGTTACGGGTTGAGAGCAGCGTCGTACCCTATCAAAAATTCTATTTAAATGTAATACACGCGGTGACCCGGGAGACTCGCATGTCATTGCGCGCGCATGCAAACACAATTGTACGATCTATGACTCCGTGGAACGATAGATCGCGACAGAAATTGGCGAAAATTCCGCTCCACTTTAATAAAAAATGAATTTGTCAGAAAATAGCTTGTCGTCACAAATACAGACAGATGGCTTCCTTATTCCTGGGACGCACTCTCTACCTGTAGCTGGCGCAATTCAAACAAACAATTAAACTCCGAGGGAGGTGAAAAAACTTTCTTGCGGATCGAGTTGGTCGCGAATCTCAATTAAGAGAGATTTTATTGGTGGGAGTTTGTGAAGCATGCGAAGCGCGCTGGGAACGATCGAAGAAAAGCAATTAAAGAGTAAGCACATCGAAGAATGCCGCGGAAGCCGACTCTCTAATTAAAGGATTTCGAATTAAAACATCTCCGAGAACGGACGTGTCCCGCGATTTACAGGATCGATCGGTACAAGCGTTGCGCGCCGAAACTCGATCCGCCTTCGTCGTTAACTTATTATCATAAAGATGATGAGCCGAAAAGTTTCACAGAGCGATAGCTCGGCAATTCTCGCGTTAATTAAAGAAGCGAAGGCACGGATTAAAGCAACGAACGACAAGTGTAATAAGAAGCTCCGCGCACATCTTGAAAGTTGTTCGAGAAACTTTCCCTGTCCGATTCCTCGTCCAATCAGGAAAATTTCTAACGAAGTTAGCGATACGCCAGTGGAAAACATTCTTGCATCGTATAATGATCTTTAAGTATTCTTGTTCGATCGAATCCTCTCTATGTATACACCTGTGAAAAGAAGTTTGCGCTAACTATGCCAACTCGAATTGCTTGACGATTTCATCAGAGTTGCGTATTAATTTCTCGAGACAGGTTCCCGTATTTAAATGGAACTTCTAGAAGCATCTTCTTCCTCTCAAATTGGCATGTTAGCGCCCAATCGATATACTGATGTTTGGGGCAGTTGATCCGCCGCTGTTTGGCTAGCGACAGGTTCTCGAAAGGTGGAGACAATACGTGGCGCAATAGGCTATTGTTATAAACAAATTATTTTTTACAAAATTGAGATCTAGATTAGATTTAATGCAGTCCATGAATCGGCCAAACAAGGATAGAAGAAGGAGAAAAGGAAAGAAAGAATGAAAGAAAATGCTTTGTCTTTGTTTGACTTCGTGTCCTGCACTATTAAAAATACCATAGCTCTCATGTTTCTCGAACAAATGTCTGAAGTCCCGAGTTAGGTCGACACTTCGTCGCAAGTAAGTCACGTAGAGATTCATACGTCAACTAGTCTGTACATTCGGTTATGTAAGCGCTTCTTAAAAGTTCTCAAGTCCCACGCGAGTGTGCCTGCAGCTTGAAAGTAGGTGCGCGAAGTGGCTGCATTGCGAGTACAGAGGCTCGTACTCCTTTTCTTTTCAGCCTCGCTTCATCCACGGTCTTCGTAAGTCGTCTTTTTTCTTACGTCGAGAACCACGGCCTTATAACACGTGGAACGTCTCACCTTCGCGAGAGTGTGCACTCGAAAAGCATAGCCCAGTAGCTCTTAACCCTCTACAGTTAAATATTTTTTATTCTCGTTCCTAACGGTATGGTTTAAACCATTTCATCGCAACGTGAGCGATTGACATCTTACAGTGGGCGATTATTTGACTAATTGCTTTTAAGGGCAATGGTTATTTTCATATATTATTATTATTATTATTATTATTATATGTATATAATATAATAATTATCTATATATTAGGGAGACCATAAAGTAATGTCGTTTCTTTTATATTAAATTCAAACAAATAAATTTAGAGTATGTTTTTATTTTTAATCAATTATGTAATCGTCCTCGTTATCAACAAGGTTGAATTATATATAGTAAATATTCCAACGCTTTCGCTTTGTCCCACCTTTTCCATAAATAGACATACAACGTTTGACATCATAATTGTCAATAACATTTGAGAAGAAACCTTGCTAATAGACCCCTCTTTTGAAAGTAGAAGACTCCCTGAAGAACCACCGACGCCGACGCTGCTACTCTCACAAAGTTTCCAACATCTTTCCGCGAACCAGGCGAGCAAAGTCATACCGTGTCAAAGCAGTTTCGTCTTTCGATAGGCAGGCGAAAGGTTGCGGACCAACAACGTCAAGCCTAGTAATTATCGACGAGCGGTTTTATTCCGAGGTCTCTTTGCGCTGCTGTGGAATTAAAGACGCCGATGCTCGGCCACTTACGGACGCGACTTACGGAAGCCTGGCCTTTCAAGTCAAGGGAGTGTAAATTTAATGAAAGGGAGGCTCCATTTGTCGGGTAGTCGTCTGGAATTGCATAAAGCGGGGAGTGATTTTTCTTGTAACTAGGAGGAGTAACTCCCCCCAATTAGCAGCGTTATACGAACGATGCGAAATGAAGACCAATTTCATTAACGTTCCCCCAATAAAGCGGTTCAGCGCCGACACTGCTTTGGATCGTTTCGGACCAAGGCGTCGTGCTTAATCCTTGAGTTAGTTCGGATAATTTTCAGGGTGAAAGAAGCAAAGGAACTCTCGGAGTAATCAGTTTCGTGCAAAAAAGAGAAGCGAATTATACAGGACGAGGCATTGCAAATATGCCGACTGAATAATTTGTCCATTTTCTGTGGTAGAAGAGACTGCAGCGAATCAATCTCGCTTGGTTTTGAGAGGGATCTGATCTGGAAAATTGAAACTTACAATTAGACATACATTTAAAAGGACATATACAGTTTGTAGCACAAGAGCGTGGACGCGATCTTTCTGCAAAAAATAAAAACTTTTTAAAAAAAATTTATGTAGATCGAAAGTGTATCTAAAAAGCTAATACCTCTTACTTAATAGTGTGCCCAATCTCCTCCATTTGCAATTATAGCTTCGCAACGTCTCGGCATGCTATTGATTAATTTGTTTGCACAGGTGCAAAAGCGACCTGCTACTTCCGGCCCCTTTTCTTTTAACATCCTCCATAGGAAACAGAGTTCGAGTGGTTGCGAGAAAGGGATCGATCGGATGTCCTCTAGCGACGAGTACGAGAATCGCCATCACGCTTTTATCCACGATCACGCTATCGATGGACAATTGAAAGGAATTTTCTCTATTTACTGGTAAACCGGAATCGCCAGTGCCTAGTATTGCAATTCGTAGTAGCGTCGTGGTGCACTAAATTGTTCAGCGACACATGGTACCTGGTCCCCTTTGACGCGCAGTTTTCCGCCAACTCTTGTCGCCTCGAATATTGGACGCCGGCGCCGCCGGTCTCATTCGTATCGAGTTTTTAGGCAAACGGCGCCGAAATTGCCCAGTCGTTCGTCTCCGATTGTAATTACCAGTTTTACGTGAATCCGCTCGAAGCGTTCCCCGTTTGACTCCCGATCAGAGACAACAGCGGAAGCTCGGAACTTTTGAAAGAGTGGCTCTTGGCTACTCGACGATTTCATTTTCGCTACCACTCGTCGACAGTTCTGTTGTTTCCAATGACATGAGCACGAAACGGGCAATACAAAACCTGATTCGCCATACGAACTTCAGAAACACGCCGGCACACGTCGTACAATGCTTTTGAATAACCATCTGCAGGAGGACGTACGTTTAAATTGGAGAAGTAAATAGGATTATATTTGAACACGATAGATTTTATTTCTTTTAACGAATATTTAAGTTTTTTTACTTCTTTAGTACCTTAGAGTCGATGATTGACTTTTTAATTTTCAATACAATTTTAACATACAGGGTGTTTCGTTTAAATCTAAAAGGCGTCATATTTACAGACGAGGATGTACTGCTGGATGTCTGGTTTCTCGCTTTCTTACTCTTTTTATCTCTATTCCCTCTCGTCTTTGTTTCTTTCGGTTTCCCTATGCCATTGCCATAGCTGCCGCCCGCAAATGCAATAATAGGAGTCGAGTGTTTACTCGTGCCGTTAAGTGGCACTCGGTATCATATTGTCGCGGGAGAAGCATTCTCGTTTTCGCTCCGCGATCGAACGTACGCGTAAACTCCGTCACACGCTACACGCGCGTACGCTCCGTTCATATTATAATTAATAAAATCATACTCAAATGCATGCTTCTAAATTGTCTAGTATTTTTTATTTCGGATAACTCATTTATAACGCGAACGAACAACGTTTTGTTTGCACATCTTTTGTTACGTAATTTAGATCGAAGGATTTGAACATATCGACTAAACGTTTTACTATTTATAATTAACAAAGGTAGCCCATGATTCATCCTATCGATAACGTAGTTTCTGGTTGTGAAAAAAACGTCCGACTTGGCAGTCTGTCAACATGTTAAAAGCTTAGACCGCTAAGGGTTAATATATGCAGAAAGTCATTACTTAAAACGAGGTAATGCATGCAGAAAGTTAGCTCGATGAGAATTTTTCCATAATGTCCAGTGTGTTTTACTCCGGAGTGACTAGACTGCGAGCGGAAGGATGAAAACGCGATTCGGAATTGAAAACGCTCGGTTCGCCCGCTGCGAATTGCAGATTTCATCGGTATTAATTAGAGCGACGAGTGGCATGTTTATCGGGTGCCGTTTGAATGTTTCATTATCACGCCCGTAAAAACGGTTTCCATGCGTGTAATCGCATTTCCATGTCGAATATCGCGAGACTTGTGTTTTTAATGCGACAGCGGGGACGCGATTTGATTGTGACGAATTATTCCAGTGTTGTGGGGGACACCAGGGAACAGGAAAATGCTCACAGATATTGAAATATGTCGACGGATTTATACTCGACAATAAATCATTGATAAAGGAACGATTTTATTAAACTCCCTGGTTCCATAGTTTATTCGTAACTCGTATCCTACCAGAATGCTTAATATAATCCGTCGTTTGTTGTAATTTCATTAACCCGTTGACTGTGGGACGATTTTTGGTGGAAATTCTAAGAGGCATAGAGGTGTGAATTAAAAAAGAAAAATATCACCTTATACAGAATGATACTTTACAGACAGTTTTCTGTTTTTTGACTGTTTCATCGAGGTATTCAGAAGCAAGCGTTTTAGAAACTGATTTACCAAACTCCGAAAAACAGTGCAAAGCCGTATCCCGCATAGAAATAGCGGAGTGGAGAACGTGGCGCGAAGGTGACGGTGTAAAAATTTCCTCGTTACCGTAGAAATTATTTTTGCTACGGGAAACAGGTATGGTAATTGTACTGGGAATAACAATTGCCATAGTCTTTTAAGAGATGCTCATTTCAGTTTGCTGTCGGTATTGTTCGGTTATCATTACTGGTTTTTATTCTGCGACACGACAAATTCTTTTTTTTATGAATTTTATTTCGTCGGTTTGCATTTTTTCACAATACATTAATGTACTTGAATGTAAAGAAAATCTTGTTATCGCTTGAACACAAATTCTTGTATAACCCCTTAAGGCACATTAACGATCTCGTTCAACCTTTTAATACATACCTTCATACCTCAAATACCCCGCTATGCATTGGATAGGAATGTAATAACTGTCGCGAAATAAACAGTCCAGAGACGTGCTAGAAACAGCCTCTTTTCCGAATAAGACCCAAAGCATCGCGTCACGGCGCACTATATCGTTGACTCGCGCGTCCGCTTGGAAAATGTAATCATCGCCTAACACGAGCACCCGCCAAAGGCAGCGTGGAAAGAATAAAGCCTGGCGACATATTTCAGATCCGTGCCAGGAATAAAGCGTTTGCTTTCTCTTTTCTTGTTGTCTTTCGCATTTCCGTTGCAGCTAGGACGCCATCGCTATCCCGTTCTTTTCGTGTGATTGAGGAATGCAACGGGGATAGATATTGGGTATGAATAAGATAGGTGCACTTCGGAGAAGGCAGCGATAGGGAAATCGAGGGAGGAAAAAGTCCTCGGTAGAAGCTTGGTTCGGAAAACAATAGAAGATGCAGATGTTGACGCGATGGTACTGTCATAATCTGTACACAAATGCTGGGATGGTGAAATAGTGAAATGGTGGACACTTGCCATTTTTAACAAATACGTATAATTTATAAAGTGTAGTTCGGGGGATCGGAGAGCTCAATGAAATTTAAACGAATCCCGCAATGTTTAAGGTTCAACGAGTTACGGGCTAAACTGTTTTACGTCGACGTCATCGCGGGGAGTGTCGGTAATTACTAATTATACCTGCGACACAGATTCCAGTAAAATCGCGGAGCCAAAACGTCCCTTCCCTCTCCCTCTACCTGGTTCGCGATAGATGTTCTCGTTTGCTCAACTAGATCCTAGTGGATTACGGCATGATAACGAAGTAGTTATTCCGGGTGTTCCATTCTCTCTCGAGAGCAGGGCGGCTCAGTGAATTAGTCGGTCCATGATTTGTTATTCAAAATTCGCGGAAAGGCGGCCATCTGGCCACATATCCGGCTGCGTTCGAACGTAATTTCCGTTCTACGTAAAGCTTCCAACTCCAGTGTAAGCCGTTCCTGTTCCAACCGGCTGAAACTCTCGCATTACCTGGATGGAACAACATTCATAATTCAAGGCTTGTAAATATCAACCTACGAACCAAGATTTCCTCTTACGTACTCGCGACGCGTTGATACTGCTGGCAACGAACAATCGACTCGGAAATACAGACACATATTATAAAAAATGCGCACGCATTAAACATTATTTATTCAGCAGATTATGCTATATACAGAGTGCCTTAGGTTCAGTGTTCATATTTTTTTAACGAATCTTTGAAAAATACATTCAGCGAACAAACGGTAAACTACATACATTCCAAACGATTGCTATCGTTTATTTCTCGGAAATACAAGCTCAAAGTAAGGTCAATTATTAAACATATCGATGGAATATCCTATCGATAATGCTGACAATGAGTGCTTCAGACGATCCGCATACGTTTTCCGAAAATTATGCATAGCTCAGCGTCTTTAGTCGTTGTTCGCGAATCCGTTCGTCCACCCTTCGACGCGAACAAACACACTGATTGCCTTCCACGTTGCGTTACGCGTGCGTTTGCACTTGCCGACGCAGTAAGTCCACAGCTCTGAACCGAGCGTGCTCTTCGAGGATCCTCCATCTGCTCCACCGTTCCTTTGTTCCTAACAATCCTAATTGTTTTCGTCTAAACCAACAGTCCCCATTTCCTCTTTTCCTTGGTTCGGGAGGCCGGTAGACAGAGACGGGAGTGTCTGGACGTGTGATTCGTAATTCCCGAGGAACTCATCCCCGAAGGTTCGGGGTCGAAGGTACTCGCGCTGCATAATTCGTAATTCCGAGGAATACCAGGAGCACGGAGTGGCCGATAGGATGCCTACAGAGGAAAGAACCTGGTCGATTGAAACACGAACGATCACGGGTTTAAAGAAAGAGTATTGGGAAAGTGGGAAGAAACCGACAATGAGAGGGGTGGCGGTGACAGTGCGCGATTCGAGCGATCACGAGACGTTTTGAGTCGGGAAGCGAAACTCAATCAGACTCAAGGATCTGTTAATTGAAAATCTTGAAAGATTTGGATGACTGAGATTACTCGAGTGTCTTGGTTGTGTCGAATGACACAAATTACTTGGACGTTTCTAATGATGAATGTCTCGAAAGGGTAGCTCGAATGATTGAATAGCTGCTCAAATAGTCAGTGATTATGATCTTTGATCATATTTATTAGCGATTGTGTACTAGAGTGGCCTTTTGTTATATGAGGTCTGTTCAGAAAATAATCGAACTTACGTTATGTATTTGATGCGGTGGGTGATAGAAAGATTTATGATGGTGGAATATATAATATATATATACATGTCGAATTGAGTATCCTCCTCCTTTTTGAAGTCGGTTAAAAAAGATATACTTCGTGCGAAAGTGCATCAAACAATCCAAAGTTTCATGAAAATCGTGTTGTATCAGTGACCGACGTTTTCTTGTATGATCCAAGCCTGTGTGACGGTGTGCTTAGCTGGAAAGGGAGTCGAAGGACGTAGGCGCGATGAATACAGGCCCTCACACCCTCGAGTCGTCGGAGGTTATAAGAGGGGTATGCAACCAATTTCGTTGACTTCAAACGAGCACGGGGCTCGACGTAGCGTGAAACGCCGCCGCCGCGGTGCCAGGGCGAAAAAGACGCTGACGGTCGGGCAGAGGACGCGGCGAACGGTTGCGTGTGCGTGAGGCACTCGGGGCTGCTTCCGTACACCGTAATGGCGATTCCCGGGCGCAAGAATTCCATGCATAACCGAGAGAGGCTGGTTCCCGTGGTGGGAGAACGACTGGAGCCTCGCCAGACGCCGTTAAGCTAACTAGCTCGCGGCAGTCGAATGCACAAAGGAGGCCGGGTCTGCCGTTTACACCGGATAATCCGCACGAAATTAGGATGGTAAATTGGTTTCCGCGCGAGTAATGCGAACGAAGTCACGATTCTGAGTACCGCTGGAGGGGATGGTCGCGGGGTAACATGTCGGAAGCGGCTGGCTTGACACCGGATGCCAGGCTTTGTGAATACAGGACCGGAGAGTTTGTCTTGGGAAGATGTAACAAAGATACCGGGAGAATCGCTTTGTAACGCTGAGGGACAACGACCTTGCTACTGAAATATTAACGCCGCGGCCGCGGCACGGCGATGCACGCCTCGTCCGGCGACGACTCCTGTTCGCCGTTGACTTTGATCTTCCGTTACCGGAAACTGCTTCGACGCGTAATGGCTTTAGACGGAATGGCGCGTCGTATCGTTCGAGTTAGAGGTCGGCAACCTACGATCTGATCTCTCAGCTGGAATCATCTGGCCAGTAGTTTCCAAACGAAAGATCATACCGAATTTGCCACGAAAGTGTTGCCGCGAATTAGGAATTCGAGATTAAATGGCACTGGGAGATTGTTGCGATAGAGACGGTGCTTGGAGTTGTGACTGTCGTGAACAACTTCAGTGGTGCTATTGGTTGAATCAACGGTAGACGTCGCACTATGGTACAGATTGCTGAAAAGGTAGCCATAATGCGAATGCAATTTCTCATGTTTTTAACAGCTCTTTTTTCTCATTTTTTGGATACGCAATTTTAGATTTTTCAACTTTAATATCAAATACGTAATTTGCAGCTCAAATAATTTATATATACCAAATTTCGTGGAAATCTAACGAAGTTTTAATATACATGTCGGCTATATTCGATCCGTCGTATTGAATTTTGCAATTCTGATGTCAAATTCGTAATCTATGTCCGAAATAACTCACGAATACCAAGTTTCATAAATATCTAATAGATTCTTAGTTATTAATTTTTCCTCGCCTTGATTATAGAAGTTTACGGTAACTACTTTCAGAATTTCTTCATTTTCGCCGATCATAAATGCGTTAATTTCCTATCATTCACAAGTGATTTTTCATAATCGTTTACTTATGTGTTCGAATCGTTAATTTGGAACGTTGAAGCAAGGAGGATCACGAATCCCAACCATACACATCGAATTCTCCGCAGGATGCTTTCTTCCCACAAACGTTCGAGTTAGTCGCATAGAGATGACAGCACAAGTGTCTCGTAGGGGAACATCCTGAATTTCCAAAGGGATTCGGCTAGCCAGGAACGTTGCGTTGAAGCCACTCCTCGCCGTAATAGTCGTCCACGGATCGAGGAATCGGGGTTAAACCGCGCGGGGAGATCTACAAACCGCGCCACACACTAATGTGGTCACGTTTAAGACTGCGTCGGATGCACGTTCCTCTTTGGTCGTTGTTTTCCACTCGCGATTTAATCTGGTACATATTCAACTATTGTCTGGTGTTTGTAAACGCTGCCCTCTCTTTTAAAAATGTATCGAAACGGAGTTCTTCTTCGTGCTTATGTCTGATACCACACGGATCGTACAGGACAATCACGTAAATGAACAACTTCATTTATTCTTTGTGGTAGAACGACATTTACGGATAGACAAAATATTACTATATTTTGTACCAAATTGTTTGGTATCGACGCTGTAAATGTTGGCGTATCACAAAAAAAAAAAAAAAAAAAAAAGTAAACTAGGCCAATGTAACAAATCAAATTGTATAATAAGTACGTTTCCAAAAACTTACAATGATCGATTTTACTTTGATTAAATAAAAAATATTGTAAAGAAAAGTATTTGATAAATTTTTTGAATCACTGTACGTGCCAGTGCCTGAAAAGAGGTTAAGAAAAGGTCGCATGGCAAGTAGAGTTGAGTTAAGTGTGATAACGAAGGAAGATAGGTTGCGTAGGATGGAGGAAGATCCGACAACCAACATGGAGGATTTGGAGGGATTTAATCCCAAACCATGCAAGTTGCACCAGCGTGAAAACGTACGAAGTTTATCTTCTATCTCCTACTTAGCAAACTCGGCGCAACAAGGATCAAAAGTCTTAACCAAATGAGTATCATCTTCATACACATATACCAGGCAGTTGTTATAAACGCACGGTAAATCGCTCGTGTAAACGATGGCTGAATGGTAAAGAGATATTGTAAGCTTCTTGAGTGTTTGAGTTTTTTCTCGAATTACAATGTCGTTTAAAATATTTTTGTAACGTTATTTTAAATGTTTTAAATATAAGTTGCTGTTGAAAGAAGAATTTCGATATACTAAATTTTTGAATTACCAGAAAAGCAACTTCTGTTTATGGAACCTTGATAACAAAAAATGAATAAGTTCATATTTTAAAGTTACATTGTATTTTAACATTAAATAAAACAACAGTCACGGTAGTTGCGTGGTTTGTGAGACCACACCTCGATACCTGATGGTTAAATTTAAAAATAGTCACCGTACGTATGTATGTATTTGATTAATGCTCCCCAAGGGATTTGCACGATCTCCACTTCCATTACAATTTTCTTATAACTTTTACTTACTCTAATCCATAAAACTATCCTTACTCCATCCTTATTCTATCCTTATTCTAACCTTATCCTATCCTTGTTTTAATCTCGTTTCTCCGTACGTAACACAGTACATTGTAGGCCCTTGACGCAACGAGGAAGAATGCGAGAACGCAAAAGCTTGCCAGCGCCAATGGGGATGCATCCCCGCGTGAAAGGAGAACCCTCTGCGTGCGATATCTGCCCGTCTATCGACTTGGTGATAAAAAGAACGACTCTCCTAGGTACATACACACGCATCTGAATAGTCGTGCGTGAAACGAATGCACGCAGTCTGCCAAGATCCGGCTTCACGCACGGTAACTTTGCGAGGTGATTACAAGCTCGTGCCAACTGGATGCTGTGCCAGGTTCAGAAATTCCCCGTGGGACGCGACGCAGGGAGAGGGCCACCGCGGAGGAATCAAAGAAACGAGAGCAGGAATTGTCAGGACATAAGTAGGGAATTACGCGTGCTTGGTGAATTAGGGTTGGCGATCGATCTTGGAATGCATACAGTGAGTCAGTCTGTGTGAAGCTGCTAGCACACTTTCTGGAAGCTCATAAACAATTAAGAGTTCTCGCTTTAAGAGTTTTCAATAGTCCTATAGTTCTTGATCAATTAAACTAATAGTTCTATCAATTAGAACTCTGCTAATTCGTGTTCAAAGGATGAAGGCTACCATCGTAGTTGCGAACGAAATACCTGTTTAATTAAATTTCTAAAAATTAACGTAGATAGAAAAAAAGCGTTATTGTAGATATTTAGGTTGTGCATAACATAGATTTCAGAAATCATTGAAATAAGTACCTACTACACACGCTTTCAAAGTATTTCTTCAATAAGACTATATCCCACTAATTTGTTTTATCGATTGTACCAAGTGTCACGTTAGACCTGATATAACAGTTTTAAGAAAAAGTAGTTCTGTTACGACAGGGGTGACTTCATAATGCAAAGGGTAATTGATCCGCCGAGATAGCAACCGTGAAGCATCATCGTGGATTTGTTACAAGGTGTTGGACGGTCTTACAAGTCGTTACTCAAAACGACACTCGACATCTGGATTTCAGTGGAATTCGAAACGTTACTCTAGAAACTGTCCGATTTCACGTGGAATGGCGCAGTTCATTTTGAGAAATAGGTACTCGAAGTTAACGAGATCTTGCGTTGGTGAGATACGTGTGCATAGGTCGGTGCTGCCGGAATGAAGTGTGCGAAACCTCGCCGAGTACAAACAGCTAAATTAGCGATGAGATCAATCTCAGCGACTCAACTCAAACATCAAGTATAATGGAGACCTTTACAACGTAACGGTGTAGCTGGTCTATCAGAGTCGAGTATTATTCAAATAACAGTCCATTATCTCCCTCTAGATAGTTATTGGGATATCTTTGGTTACATAGTACAATTCGAGAAAATTTCACGAAAAACTTGGAGAATGATTTATATCAATATTTATTTGTGGTGTTTGTAATGTATTAATGAATGTTAAAAATTGCTCGGGGGAGAAAAATTAAAATCGAGGCTAAATCTGATCAGACAAGTACAATAAGTCTTGGTCTGTATTTCGTAAGTAGAATAGTACCACATAGGCCAGACAGATCAAAGTGTTAGCTACGCTAGCAATTCGCTAGCAAAGTTTTAAAAAAACTGGCTACGTCCAGACCTAGCAACGAGTTTTTTGAGGAAAATGTAACTTGAATCATATCGATCGGACTCGTACTTTCCTCAGGAAGCTGTCGAGCGAACTGAAACATGTCGTTTTAAGTAAAGTAAACGTATTTAAAGTTTCAATAGCCTTCGGTCAAACGCTTTCTACTCCACATTCAAGGCTAAAAGTCTAGCAATTATAAAGATTTCTTGTTCAACTTTTGACACAAAATTCTTGAGATATGTATCTTTCGAAAGGTGCAAACAAAATCGATTTTGTTTAAAAAAAGAAGTAATGTATGAAACGTATAGAAATGTATGTGACTTCAATTATGGGCAGTGCATCTCGTACTCGTAATAATATAACACAACGTTTACATAACAATGATTCCAGTGTACCTATTTAAAAAAGAAATTACGATGCACAGAGCTAAAATGAATATCGCTTGGATGACGTCTCGTGTTAATCTGCGGTTGCTCTCCAGCTGGTTGTGAGCCCTAGGCCGTAACTCATGCATTAATTCGGGCCTGCGTTCAGGGAAACTTGATATCAGTGATATGGTCGTCGATATCATGAAATTGGTATAACTGGATGGAACATTGTCGCGTTGCATCGGCGCATTTCAACGAGGCGCGTTCGAGCGATGATTTTGACGCGGATCATTCGCGTCGCTGCACGATACGCGGGACATGTGGCGTCGTTTCACGCAATAATTATCCCTCTGTCGGTTAATGGCAACTTCCTGACTTGATATTTTGTTCAGGCCAACCGAGTCGAGTAACTAGATTGCGGTCCATACAATGATTCGGATTAATATTCGAACGCATGGTTTTTCGTATATAGTTGCTTCGTATAATCCTTATGGGAGTTAATGAATGAATTATTTATTAATTAATTAGAGCTCTAATCCTGGATGATAGGAACATAAGATTTATTCATTTTATTCATTGGCTTCATAATATTGGAATGAATGTGAATTAACTCTTTGACCGCGGGACGATTTTTGCATACTGTATATAAAATAGGTCTAATTAAAAAAAATTGTATTAAAGGAAGATTCTAGCGTACCAGCTCCAAAAAACAGGTGAACTTCATGAATTTTTGTTTGGTAAACAAAGCATGACATAAAATCTAATTTAATCCTACCGGCTAGAAATGTATTAATATTGAATGTAACTGAATAGATCGATGGGTTTTAGATAATATTTTCAATAAAGTGTTTGTATAAGTACGAAACAAGCTTAATTTATTTCAAAGACCGTGGTGCGCTTCAAACTTTCGTTTGGCAGTGTACACGTATGATGTTTGCGTGTTTACCTTATTCTAGAAGAGTCCTAATTACCATCGAAACATCGTCGGAGTTATCTTTCGTTTAACTATTCGCTATTATATAAAGCCGCGTACTCGTCGACCGTGCAGTTCTAACAAATGTTCGGCAAAGTTCGCAACGTTTGCCTGGCGCCTCAGCTACAGTAATGCTAACAACAAGTCTACGTTAGCGAGCATTCATCGTCGATCTATGGTCGGAGAGCTATAGTCATTTATCTCGACTCAGATACACGAATGCAGAGTTGAATTAGCTTTATTTCGAGTAACAAATAATACTTATAATTAGAGATTGATCCGTGGATAAGGAATAAACTGACCCATGGAAATTGATTTAGAGAATTAATTTTTCGATATATTTGTGAGTTACCTATTTTAGTTTATTGTGCGCCAAGATGGAATAATATAAACAAACGAGAACATAAAATAGTAATACAAGTATGTTTCTTGAGCATTTTATGGAAACATTTTATGGGCATTCATTTTTAAGAAATCTTATTTAATATTTCTTCTGTCAGTTATTTTCGTGCCTCGTTTTTTCAACCACCGATACCATAACAATATTCAATTACAATACAATTTATATTATATTAAGTTAAATTATTGTCAATAGATAGTGATCGTTTTAATTTATGCGTATTTCTAACATAAATGAAATTACAATTCACTGTCTTAAATTTTTGTCCGTTCCTGTATTCTCTCAACACGTTTTGCAAAAGAGATTTTATCCGAGAGTGCACGCGACCAAATCGAGAAAACCCACGAAATTACGATTTTATTCTATATATAAAAATATATACGTAATGTGTAAAATAAAAATGTCAAAGGCCTTTCACGGACGAAAAGCGTCTGACACTCCAACGCCGGGAAAACGTCGGTGAAATTGTTTCCTGTTATTTTCGATGAAACAAAAGACAGCAACAAAAAACATGTCCATATATACCGTTTCAGCGTCGCGTGTCCAGCGTTACTCTATCCATTAGCATGGCGAGTGTGATTCGATGTCACGATTTTTCCGCGGACCATCGATCAGCTCGGTGCACCTCGACCAACGAAAGGTTAAACGTTCGCTAGAGTTTTGAGTAAGCTACACACAATTCTGACTGACGAAGTTCAGTTATACACTGGCTCTAGAATATATTGACACACCTTCTTTACCTGAAATATCTTTACAGGTTGAAGCGATATATTCGGTTGTCGCAAAAATTTTTTACGCGACTTACACTTGGCTGCTTTGTCTGACAGTGTTCATATAAATTAGAAGTTTCCGTTATATCCTTTTCACTCATTGTCTAACTGTCGGGAAAGATATCGTCTGATGAT